>NC_056735.1:1489638495-1489736407 GCF_019279795.1 Protopterus annectens | reverse complement strand
GCACTAACAGCTTGGAAGACTGAGGTAGAGGTTGCTACAATATCAAAATGTGGAATGCTGATGGAAGCCTGAATACTGAAGCTGGTAATCTCAGTAATGGAAAATGCGAATGCCAGAATGGCTTAGCAGAGATACAGGTCAGTAAAAAGAGTGAGATGAGTACAAAGAAAATGAAAAAAAAGTTATATGGCAAATATATACAGAATCATGAAAACTGTGATGTAAAACAGCAGAATAAAAAACTAGTGAAATAAACTGGAGGAATGTCTATTGTGGGGTTTCCAGTTTTTCATATCCAGGGCTAGGTAATGGCTGGAGAAAGACTTCTATTAAAAACTACATTGAAGTAGACTTCCAAAAGTCAAACGTTTTGACATTTATATACATATAGACTGCTCCTCCAATAATGCAACCATTATACATGTTTGCAGTACAGTATCTAGGTTATCTGTCACCCTGTGCAGTTCCCTAAGCTAAGCTCCTCTCAACTCTGCTAAGGACTAGAAAAGAAGCTCTTCTCCTCTGGAACTGTAGCTACAAATGACAAGTGATCTGTTACAGTTAAAACAGCACACACTAAACACTTTGGTATCTGCATTTATTAATCAGGCAAAGAACACAAAATCCACCAAAAGACGCCAAATACTTAGAAAATAAACCACAAAATGCAAGAATGGCAGAAAGTTGCTGAAAACAAACACAAAACACCGGTAATAGCGTATAATGATTTAATTTCCGCTTTCGTCACAACTTCATCAGAATACAAAGAAGGTGAAATTCAACCAGTTTAAATAACCTAATCAATTAAAAATGCGATTAATTTAAACAAACAGCACACAAAAAACACAAGTGATGATGTTAATGCTGGTAAAAACACCTATACATTAAAACAAGACAATAAATCTATATCTTTATTTATAACTAATTTGCGATGTTTTAAAAAACACTTCAAATTGATACTATCGTTAAGTCCTGGAAAACTATCTGATTTAAGCTTAACCTGCCATAGGCACTCCCTTTGCTCAATGTAATTCTTAAAGTCCCCAGCTCTCTTATCGGATTTGCATATTTCCAGTACAGAAAATAAAAAATTTTTATATGCAGTGCACAAGATAGAATGTTTGTATAGAGCGTTATTGTGATCTTTGACCTTTATCGCATACAAATGTTCTTTAATGCGGGTAGCTAGGGTTCTCGTAGTCATCCCCACATAAAAGGCTGGACAAGAGGAACACATACTAACATAAACAACCCCACAAGCATTACAGTCAATAAATTCAGTTACTTCTATGATCTTATCAGAGGTAATAATGTTAATGTAAGGTCCCTCAGAAATATAACGGCAAACTTTGCAATGCTGACATCGAAACATGCCTTTCTTTCTTATCAAAGATGTTAAATCATTGGTGGTATGGTGCTCCAAGATGCTCTTAAGAGTATTAGTTTTACGAAACACAAATTTTGGTTCGGAGCCGGCAATCCGCGAAATGTCACGGTTGCCTTGTATGACCTTCCAGTTGCTCTGAACAATATTTTTGATTTTATAACTGTCACTACTCATATCAAGAGAACACACAATATCATTGTTGATGCTGTAATGTTTACTCGTGTTGAAAGTGTTCTGAAAACAATGAGGGCTGTGACGTATGGCTGGAAACTGGGTGGAACGTTTGTTAAATACTTCATTACCTGTATCAAATAAAAATTGTACATCATACCCTCGCTGTGTAAACAAAAAAACAATAAAATGAAATTCCAAAATCAATATGTCTTCTTTGGTGGTCATCCGACAAGCTCGGATGAATTGCCCTCTGGGAATATTTTTCCTAATATGTTTAGGGTGACCACTGTTGTTATGTAAGTACCCATTGGTGAAAGTCTCCTTTCTGTGTATTCTACTATGAAATTTTTGTTCTTCACAATCCCACCAAATATGGGTATCAAGAAAATTCGCTGCCAACCCGGTATCGCCTAATGTAAATTTAATGTAACTGGAAAAAGAGTTAACTTGACTGATAAAACTGTATGCAGTATCTAAACTGCCTTCAATGATGAAAAACAAATCGTCAATAAATCTACAAAAAAAGACAATGTTAAACTTCTCTTTTAAAACAGGAATAAACTCTGTTTCCCACCAGGCCATGACCAAGTTGGCAAAGGTAGGTGCTGCGGGAGACCCCATGGCCACACCATGCTTTTGTTTATAATAGGTGTTCTTAAACATAAAAAAATTATTCTCCAAAATGATATCTAAAAATCTACATATTACAGAAATAACAGAATTATTAAAAAGATTCTTTTTAACTAAATAGCTACGAACTGCTTCAACTCCCTCATCATGGGGTATGCAAGTATACAATGAGATGACATCCATTGTAAAAATAACATGTTTAATAGCATCAAAAGAACCACTGTTAGAAAAGACTCTCATCTTTTCCAAAAAGTGCCATGAGTCCTTAATAAAGGACACATTGTCATACAATAAAGATCCCAAAACAGCATCGATGGTAAGAGAAATTCCTTCGGTGACTGAATGTGGGGAAGACACTATAGGACGTAACGGAGGATCAAGTAGATGCTTGTGGGTGTTAGTAACTCCAAAAATAACACCTATTTTAGGTTTATCAACAAAACAAAAATTAAACAAACTAAAATCAATTTCACCTGACATGAGAGCATCGTACAAATGTGAATGTACTGTCCTAAAACATCTTAAAATTTCAAAAAAAGAAATAGGTTCATAATCACTAGAATTGTCTAACATCTTTAACATGCTGGAATTGTACCGCTCCTGGTCCATGATAACGATATTAGAACCCTTATCGCTTTTCATGAACCTAAATTGCCCTGTAAGGGCTTTTAAGTCCCATAATGCTTTCTTTTCTTGGACTGACAAATTATCATAAAAATGGTTGTTAGTTTTAAACAAATGATCAATATCTTTAATGCATAAGTCCTCAAAGGTCTTAATGGTATGATGAAGGCTGGGGGCATAACAAGAAGGTTTGTTAATACATTTTTTAACTTCAGGTAGGTCATGCATTAAAAAGGATAAATTTAATTTTCTTGTAAACTTTTTCAAATCAATGACAGTTTTACCATAATTAGCCCTATTTTTAGGAATAAAGTTAAAACCATATTTTAAGACAGTTAATTCGGAATTACTAAATACATGGTCAGACAAATTAATTATGCCAAAATTGTCTGTGTGATTACTTAAGCTTCGTCCCCCAACGAATTCGAGCCCAAAAATGTATGGCTCCTAGTTAAAATAGAGCTTTTGGAACTATCTGCAAAATGACTCTTCTTGTTGTTTTTGTTGCTAGCCAAAGGCTCGCTGCAGCTTGGTGACTGTTTCCTTTTATTGTTAGTGTTCGTTTCCAGATTATCTCTAAAATTATCGGACCTCATAAGAGCTGCTTGACTGACTGTAGCTTGTTTGTCTAAGGTCTTATTTTGTAAAATGTCAACACATGAAGAAGCAGCAGGTGCTAAAGGTGGAAACTCTGCATTGTAGCCGCCGGAAATTTTAGAAGGCTCGTGTGTAGCAGTAGCAGTTCTAAAATTGCCAGCTGTAGAGTTGGCATGTGTACCAGAAGCTGCACCGGCATAGTTGCAGAGCCGTACTTTTTTGGGCTCGAATTCGTCGGGGGACGAAGCTTAAGTAATCACACAGACAATTTTGGCATAATTAATTTGTCTGACCATGTATTTAGTAATTCCGAATTAACTGTCTTAAAATATGGTTTTAACTTTATTCCTAAAAATAGGGCTAATTATGGTAAAACTGTCATTGATTTGAAAAAGTTTACAAGAAAATTAAATTTATCCTTTTTAATGCATGACCTACCTGAAGTTAAAAAATGTATTAACAAACCTTCTTGTTATGCCCCCAGCCTTCATCATACCATTAAGACCTTTGAGGACTTATGCATTAAAGATATTGATCATTTGTTTAAAACTAACAACCATTTTTATGATAATTTGTCAGTCCAAGAAAGGAAAGCATTACGGGACTTAAAAGCCCTTACAGGGCAATTTAGGTTCATGAAAAGCGATAAGGTTTCTAATATCGTTATCATGGACCAGGAGCGGTACAATTCCAGCATGTTAAACATGTTAGAGAATTCTAGTGATTATGAACCTATTTCTTTTTTTGAAATTTTAAGATGTTTTAGGACAGTACATTCACATTTGTACGATGCTCTCATGTCAGGTGAAATTGATTTTAGTTTGTATAATTTTTGTTTTGTTGATAAACCTAAAATAGGTGTTATTTTTGGAGTTCCCAAAACCCACAAGCATCTACTTGATCCTCCGTTACGTCCTATAGTGTCTTCCCCACATTCAGTCACCGAAGGAATTTCTCTTACCATCAATGCTGTTTTGGGATCTTTATTGTATGACAATGTGTCCTTTATTAAGGACTCATGGCATTTTTTGGAAAAGATGAGAGTCTTTTCTTACAGTACTCCCTTTGATGCTATGAAATATGTTATTTTTACGATGGATGTCATCTCATTGTATACTTGCATACCCCATGATGAGGGAGTTGAAGCAGTTCGTAGCTATTTAGTTAAAAAGAATCTTTTTAATAATTCTGTTACTTCTGTAATATGTAGATTTTTAGATATCATTTTGGAGAATAATTTTTTTATGTTTAAGAACACCTATTATAAACAAAAGCGTGGTGTGGCCATGGGGTCTCCCGCAGCACCTACCTTTGCCAACTTCGTCATGGCCTGGTGGGAAACAGAGTTTATTCCTGTTTTAAAAGAGAAGTTTAACATTGTCTTTTTTGTAGATTTATTGACGATCTGTTTTTCATCATTGAAGGCAGTTTAGATACTGCATACAGTTTTATCAGTCAAGTTAACTCTTTTTCCAGTTACATTAAATTTACATTGGCGATACGGTTGGCAGCATTTTCTTGATACCCATATTTGGTGGGATTGTGAAGAACAAAAATTTCATAGTAGAATACACAGAAAGGAGACTTTCACCAATGGGTACTTACATAACAACAGTGGTCACCCTAAACATATTAGGAAAAATATTCCCAGAGGGCAATTCATCCGAGCTTGTCGGATGACCACCAAAGAAGACATATTGATTTTGGAATTTCATTTTATTGTTTTTTTGTTTACACAGCGAGGGTATGATGTACAATTTTTATTTGATACAGGTAATGAAGTATTTAACAAACGTTCCACCCAGTTTCCAGCCATACTTCACGGCCCTCATTGTTTTCAGAACACTTTCAACACGAGTAAACATTACAGCATCAACAATGATATTGTGTGTTCTCTTGATATGAGTAGTGACAGTTATAAAATCAAAAATATTGTTCAGAGCAACTGGAAGGTCATACAAGGCAACCGTGACATTTCGCGGATTGCTGGCTCCGAACCAAAATTTGTGTTTCGGAAAACTAATACTCTTAAGAGCATCTTGGAGCACCATACCACCAATGATTTAACATCTTTGATAAGAAAGAAAGGCATGTTTCGATGCCAGCATTGCAAAGTTTGCCGTTATATTTCTGAGGGACCTTACATTAACATTATTACCTCTGATAAGATCATAGAAGTAACTGAATTTATTGACTGTAATACTTGTGGGGTTGTTTATGTTAGTATGTGTTCCTCTTGTCCAGCCTTTTATGTGGGGATGACTACGAGAACCCTAGCTACCCGTATTAAAGAACATTTGTATGCCATAAAAGTTAAAGATCACAATAATGCTTTATACAAACATTCTATCTCGTGCACCGTACATAAAAATTTTTTATTTTCTGTATTGGAAATATGCAAATCTGATAAGAGGGCTGGGGACTTTAAGAATTATATTGAGCAAAGGGAGTGCCTATGGCAGGTTAAGCTTAAATCAGATAGTTTTCCAGGACTTAACGATAGTATCAATTTGAAGTGTTTTTTAAAACATCGCAAATTAGTTATAAATAAAGATATAGATTTATTGTCTTGTTTTAATGTATAGGTGTTTTTACCAGCATTAACATCATCACTTGTGTTTTTTGTGTGCTGTTTGTTTAAATTAATCACATTTTTAATTGATTAGGTTATTTAAACTGGTTGAATTTCACCTTCTTTGTATTCTGATGAAGTTGTGACGAAAGCGGAAATTAAATCATCATACGCTATTACCGGTGTTTTGTGGTTGTTTTCAGCAACTTTCTGCCATTCTTGCGTTTTGTGGTTTATCTGCATTTATTTCTGAATACTGGTGCTACTCTGCCATTCAACCTGTATCTGCCATTTGCTCCCCTAAAACTTGGCACCCACATCAGATATTCTTTTCATGCCACACTAGTTATGTCTCTGTGTGCTGGTCCCAATAGTATAAACTGTGGCAGCCTAACTGAATGCATTTCACTCCACATTAGTTATGCCTCTGTGTGCTGGTCCCAATAGTATAAACTGTGGCAGTCCAACTGAATGCATTTCACTCCACACTAGTTATGTGTGTGTGTGCTGGTCCCAATGATATAAACGGTGGCAGTCCAACTGAATGCATTTCACTAAACACTAGTTATGTCTTTGTGTGTTGGTCCCAATAGTATAAACTATGGCAGTCCGGGTTCCTATCAGTTCGTCAAAACTTCAGCAGTTCGAACACCATATGTTCAAACTGTAAAGTTCAAAAACTGATTATCGTTAAGCTGCGAAACACCAAATTCTTTTCCCAGGGAAAGAATTCGGTGGGCCATTTCTGCGGCTTCACTATTCCCTCCACTGTGGTGCAAAGATTACGGACTGGGTTAAGGTAAGTGTGCGAACGGACTGGGTTAAGATGAGTGGATGATAGTTACGGACCTTAGGGTTAGGGAGTGGGTAAGGTGAGTGTGTGATAATTACGGACCTTAGGGTTAAGGTTTGGGTTAAGGTAAGTGGATAGATAGTAGTGTACGTATGGTTTAGTTTAGGGTTAGAAGTAGGGTTTTGTGAAGTGTATACGTGTGGATTATTTATTTTGGTGTGCTTGTGTTGAGTGTGTGTTTTCTTGGAAAAGCGATTTATTTCCCTGGGAAAAAAAAATCGCTGTTCTAAGCCTTCGATGGTTTTGCACTTCGAGGTTAAAAGTTCGAACATATGGTGTTCGAACTTCTGTCATTTCATCAAAGTGATATAGACCCGGCAGTCCAACTGAACACAAAGAAGAGATATGCTATGTATGGGTGCATTGATCCTTTTTCCCTGATAGTATGTTGCTCAACACTGTCAAAGCAAAAAAAAAAAAAACTCCACTGTATGACAGAAAATCCTTACTAAAAATTGAATCCCATATAGTCCCAGCTAATCTGTTACCCTATATAGTGATGCTGGTAAGATCTCATTGGTGGGAGCTCAAGCATTTTATATTATGAAATTCGATGTTATGGGTTTTAGATGTTCTGGTCTCAATGTTATGAAATTTGATGTTATGGGTTTTAGATGTTTCAAAATAGACCCATATATATATATATATATATATATATATATATATATATATATATATAAATATATATCATCATCTTCATTTGGCTGTTCCCGTTAGGGGTCGCAACAGCGGATCACCTGTTTCCATTTCTTCCTGTCCTCTGCATCTTGCTCTGTCACACCAACCACCTGCATGTCCTCTCTCACCACATCCATAAACCTTATCTTAGGCCTTCCTCTTTTCCTGTTACCTGGTTGCTTCATCCTTAGCATCTTTTTCCCAATGTACTCCGCATCCCTTCTCAGCACATGTCCAAACCAACGTAATCTTGCTCTCTGGCTTTGTCTCCAAACCTTCCAACCTGGGCTGACCCTGTAATATACTTATTCCTAATCCTGTCCACCCTCGTCACACCCAGTGCAATTCTTAACATCTTTAACTCTGCCACATCCATATATATATATATATATATATATATATATATATATATATATGTGTGTGTGTGTGTGTGTGTGTGTGTGTGTGTGTGTGTGTGTGTGTAAATAAAATATATGAACTATAGTTCTAGGCTCAACTGGATTTAATTTTTTTAACTTTTGTAAAATAAAACCTGAGTTTGAATGTTGTTTTCCATATTTTATTTTTATTTCCATTTCACACAAGCTTGCATGGAAGGTCTCCAGGTCTAGAATGATTTTATAGATTGATAAATGCACATATATATATATATATATATATATATATATATATATATATATATATATATATATATAAAATTATTACTGTGTTTGTGTGCATGTGTGTTCAAGTGAGCATATGTATCAATGTGTGTGTGAGAGAGAGAGAAGCATTATCAATTTATAAATATAAGGTTTTCTCTATAATAATTGTCTTTTGGCTTTTCCTGGTTAGGGGTCGCCACAGCAGAACTCCGGTCCGCTAATGATTGGCAGTGAATTTTTACGGTGCCAAGTTGCCAGCCCGACGCCCAGCCTTCAAAGAAGGCATACCCATTCACACACGCACTAGTTTTATAATTGAACAGAAACCTTTATTGTACTATTACAGAACATGTTTGTAATAGTCCTGCAGTGATTTGTTTTCACACTGATAGCAATGGCTCCTCACTGGAGTACATAGCAAAACTAAGATGTATGTATGTATGTATTTCACATGCTTTAGAATGCAGCAGAGAAAGTATGCAGCATTGATGTAATTATGAGAGAATTATATCACTCTTGTATGTCAAAAAACATTTGAGTGAACAACTTTGTTCAGTTGTCACTTACATTTTTGTATGGTAAGGATGATGCTTGCTGACTGGAAGCCTTATCAAGGTGCTTCATGCTATATGCTACCATGATATATGAGGTGTTAAAAGAGTTTGTGAGATCATAACTTTATATACCTTAAATGGAAGTCCACACATTTTCACAGACTTAGTAGGTCTGATTTGTACAATAGCTGTGCATTCATAGCAAATGAGACAATCGTTATGCATCTTTGTACAGCACTGTAAAAGGAATCAGTACTGTACATAATGCCTCCATGTAGCCTTGCATGAAATAATGCACATTTTAACTCCTACATGTATTCATAACGCCTACATGTAGCCTTGCATGAAATAATGCACATTTTAAACAGACCATAATTTCAAAAATGTGATTAATCAGAAACACAGAAGGTCAGTCTGTGGAGCAGTTTTTTTTAACCTGAGAATTTAGTGTTAAATGCTACAAACATTGTGACATTTTTTTTCTTAAATTTTGGCACTAATTTGCAGTTATTCATGTGCAGAAAATAAATCTAGTTTATTCAAAATGAGTCCGAAGATTTGTCATTATTAAAAACTAACATTAGTAACGTAAAAGACAGAGTTTAAAGAAATAAAAAAAAAAAGAAATAGGAAATGATTTGATATTATTTATGTAAGGGAAATAGCTTAACAAAGTAGATGAGACTTTTGCAAACTATAACAGGGAGTAGATGCTTACTCAGAGGGGACTCACAAATGGACATACAAATAACTGTGTACTAAGTACAGTGTAGAAAAAAATGTACTGTAAAATCTACACATGATTGTAAGGAATCTGACTATGAGGCTGATATGATAGCTGCAAGGACTCCTGTTCAGGAATTTTATCCCATCCAGACAGGTTGTCACTTGTTGAAACAGCTATAGGAACGATGACATTTGCAGAAGCTAAATACACCATTCCTTCCAACAAGTAGGTAATCTCTGGGACATGTTGCTATGAAAAACTAGGGAGTCACAGCAGTGAAGTGAACAAATGGCTAGGGATCATCTGGTAGTACACATCCTGGTGCAGAGGTGGACATAACACTGATTAGAGTTCTCATGTATTGTTCTGGGACAGCATTTGTGTCCATTCCCAGCATGCATCATCTACAAAACCTCTGCTACTGGTGCACATGCAGTTATCATATAGTCAACACATGCAGTGCATGTACCCTGGCCCATTATCTGGCCAATTTTTATGGGGATTACTATCATAATGTCACTGACCACATACCTGCCGCATATATGATCGTCATTCATAATGTCGAATGGATAGGTTTCTGCACAATCATAATTATGGATTCAGTAGTTCACCAAGGAATGACATTCGGACTACTGAATGGCGCACAATTGCATTCGATGATATATAATGACAATAGCACAGGTGTGACGCAGATCAGCATGTCGCACTCATGATGGCGAGAACAGAGGGTGCGGCTACCTGATGACGTGAGAAATTATAAAATGGCCGTAAAGAACAGTATTGTAGTTCTGTCTAGCATGCAACAGGTGGATTTATTGGATTTTCAGCCTACGGATTACACAGACAGTGAATTAGTGTCAGGGAGAAGTGTGGAAGGGTGAGTATAACCCAGACGAATGACCGTGATGTGAAGTTCTCATGTCAATGTAAATTCAGTCAGTAAAACATTGACTATACAGTAAGTAAAATGCCGTCTGCATCATTAAATGTGAATATAACCATGACAGCTGTTAGTTGCAGCAGCCGTAACCCAGCAGCAATGTATTAAGCATACGTGACAGTAAATAATGATCGGATATCAATGGAAAGTTATGATGTGTGTGTAGGAAGTGTAACAGTGAGACACCTGTGCTGCAAATAGTGTATTCAGCAGCTGACATTGCCACCAGATACAGTATAAGTATGCGTAGGCGTGTTTTACAATCTGTGGGTAGTGGTAAACTTATAGTTAAATAAGGCATATTAATAGAGTTGATGTCACCTGTATGCAGTATCACCTATGTATTGTGGGATGAACCAAGCAGTGATTAAGCAGACATGGAGGATGTTTAAAGTTGTGACATGCTAATTAGAAATGCATAGTGCATGATGATATTTTAACTGTGCAAATGTATCCAGTGTATCACAAGTG
This sequence comes from Protopterus annectens, assembly GCF_019279795.1. NCBI lineage: Eukaryota > Metazoa > Chordata > Ceratodontiformes > Protopteridae > Protopterus > Protopterus annectens. The sequence goes on along the minus strand of NC_056735.1, from coordinate 1,489,725,556 downwards.
TGCTACGTAGTGAGTGGCAGTGGCATTATTCGACAGAAGAAATGTATCTGCTTTGGTTACTGTCTATTATACCCTGTACATAGTACTGTACTATGGTAGTTGTCACTCAGTTGAGTAGAATATTGATGTTCCAGAAGGAGCTGTTGTCAGTTGTTGTTGCAGTCCCTTTGGCATAGGTTGTGTGAGTGATGTTTGTGACATATGCCAGTGATGCAGGCCTGTATCACATAGTACTGATGTAGTACAGTGTTAGTAATCACGGTACTGTTGTTGATTTGTAGGTGTGCTCAGGTACAAAGAATGACTGACCGAACGTGAGCTATCCTGGCGTTATTGGCAATATGTATGGCACAGTGAAGTCTCAGAAGGGTCACTCAATCCTATGTATTGATGGGTATCAATGCTATTTTGAAAAGAGTAACCCTGAGAAAAACTACTGGTGTTGCACTCAGAAGGCAAGGCAGAGGTGTAAGGGCCGTTGTATAATGGAGACGTGTGCTGGTGAGGAGAAGCTACTCAAAAGCATCGCACATTTCCATGCACCAGATGTTGTCAAGGTAGAGCAGACAAGGATACAGGAAGCCATTAAGAGGCGTGCTGAACAGACTCTGGAGGATCCCTGTAGGATTGTCTGAGGTCCTGGCAACCACATCCACTGATGTAGTGACCACCTTGACCAATACTGATGCGCTTAAGTAATGTGTACGTAGGGTCAGGCATAGAAACAGCACGAATCCCAGGGTAGACCTAGCAAGTCTCAAAGATTTAAGCCCTGAAATGATACCATTGAAGCAAGGTCACTTTATCATTAAACACAGTGCACTCCGTAGTGATACCTACGATGCTGTGATTCTCACTACAGAGGGTAATCTAGGCCTGCTTCCTAGTTCTGAGTATATTCTTGTTGACGGGACCTTCCCCATTAGTACCAGGGAGTATAAACTGGTATACCCTGTTTATTGCAGCTTAGACGGTTCTAGCAACAGTAAGTTAGTACCCATAGTGTATGCTATCCTTCCGTCCAAATACGAGGAGTGTTATGATCAGTTCTGGGCAACCCTGATGGCTTTATGTGAGGAATTCCATCTACAGTTCCAGCCCCGGATGGTACTCAGTGACTTTGAGAAGGGTGCAGTTAAGAGCATAATGAAACATCTACCGAAAAGTACGGCCAATGGTTGCTGCTTCCATCTGTGCCAAATTATCTGGAGGCAGATCCAGAAGCTGAACCTGACACAGGTTTATAGCACAAATACTCAATTTGCACTGCTATGTAAGCAGATACCTGCACTTTCATTCATATGTATGGAACACATTATGGACACATTTACATCTATAGAGGAGGGGGTGGGTGAAAGGGGTGCTCCCCTATGCGAGTTCTTTAAGAATAGCTACATTCTAGGACAGCCAAGATGCTATGGCATGAGGGGTTCCACCTCAGAGAGACAACCACCTCTCTTTGATGTCCCATTTTGGAATCAGGCTGACACGTGTACCATGGGCTACCATAGGAGCCAGAACGCTGTTGAAGGATGGCACTATAGGCTGAGGTCTCTACTGGGGAAAAAGGACCTGTACATCACAGATGTACTGCATGCCATTTGTTTGGAGCAGAATCATTTAGAGGATGTTAAACAAAAGTTCCTATGTTCTGTCCCAGCATCTCCAAAGAAACATAGGCTTTCCTGACAAAGAACATATGATACAATGCCTGCTGGCTAAATGGGATGATCTAACACCATTAGGCTTTGTACAATTCATGGCACACCACTGCTCCTTTTGATATACATGCTAATACCTTTAATGTGTGCTACATTTCAGTGAAATTGCATTAGTACCTTTGCAGATATCATAACACTTTGGTTATTGGGACGTGGAATGCATTTGTAATTACAGAGCACATGCACATGCTTGGAATTCACTATTTCAGGAAGGGATACATGCTCAATGTGGATTTTTACTGCACCTAGCCATGGAAACACTTATGGAAACATTTATTTCACAACAGGATCACACTTTTTTGGTGTTTTGCCACAAAATGGACGGGAATGTCACGATTCGACATTTTTGACATTTGCATACATTTTACAGCATTGTCTACAATCGGTATTATGTGTTTTTGGTGTTTCATTTCAGTAATTAATGCCTGTTTTATTTTCACTTTCAACTTTTTAATAGTAAACCTTTTATGGTCCCTGCTGTGATGCAGCCTACTGGTTGCCATGTAAATGGCCTGACATGATGCTCCCATTGATAGCTGCCCCTGAAATGCGGTATGTCAGTTCAGTATGCCATCTCTGTAATGTCTATTGCCATTTCATCTGTTGGTACCTTGTCTCAGCAGGAAGGCCATGTGTCCCTCAATCTCCCTGTTGGATTTCAGACACGGGTAGTAAAGTTTAAGAAATGAACACTTTAGTAGGAATAGGACTAGCTATTTGTTTGAAAACCAAGAATGTCCTTTTATAAGCATGAAGTGATTTTTTTTTCCCAAACAGGTTATCTCCTTTGCTATTACCAGGGATACTGATTTATAGTTCTCAAAAGAATGAAATTTGATTTTCATGAGATGAAATATGGGAATTATAGCCATGATTTCTAAGTGTAATTTATAGTCATAATATTTTTCTAGAGAGTGTGTGTGTGTGTGTGTGTGTGTGTGTGTGTGTGTGTGTGTGTGTGTGTGTGTGTGTGTGTGTGTGTGTGTGTATTGTAGATATATTGGATTACTGTTTTTTTCTAAGCTATCACTACCAGTACATTTATTCCTTTCTTCCTTCTTCAAGTTGGTGCAACTTTGGATGTGGAATTGGAAAAGAGATAGATAGATAGACAGATAGATAGATAGATAGATAGATAGATAGATAGATAGATAGATAGATAGATAGATAGATAGGGTCTATATCAGAACATCAAAGTATTAAAACTTCGAATGTTCTGATATCGAACACTATTCAGCGAATGCTAAGAATAGCGAAGCTGGAGAACAGCGAATTCTTTCCTTGGGAAAGAATTTGGTTGGCCTTTTCTGTGGCTTCGCTATTCTTAGCGCTGTGGTGGAAAGTTACGGGTTGGGTTTAGGTAAGTGTACGATTGTTTGTATGTTAGGGTTAGGAGCAGGTTAAGTGAGTTAGGGTTAGGGAGTGGGTTAGGCATGTGTGCGATAGTGACAGACTTTAGGGTTAGGGGTGGTTTAAGTGAGTTAGGGTTAGGGCGCGGGTTAGGTGAGTGTGCGATAGTGACGGACCTTAGGGTTAGGGTTTGGGTTAAGGTGAGTGGTAGATAGTAGTGTATGTTTAGTTTACTGTAGTTTACTGTAGCGTTAGATGTAGGAATTTAAGTGTATGTGTGTGGTTGCTGTTTGTTTGATGTGCTTGTGTTTTGTGTATGTGTTTTGGAGCAGCAAATTTTTTCCATGGGAAAAAATTTGCTGTTCTGAATGTTCGATATTTTCATGTTTAGATGTTTTGGGGCCGATGAAATAGCGTTAGCTATTTTCATCTTTCGATAACATGATATAAACGTGATAGATAGATAGATAGATAGATAGATAGATAGATAGATAGATAGATAGACAGATAGATTAGTAGATAAATAGAGATAGATAGATAGATAGATAGATAGATAGATAGATAGATAGATAGATAGACAGACGGATAGATGCCTGTGGATGAATGGATGGATGAGTATGTGAGCGTTTCTGTGTCTGTATGTGTGTGGGTGTGTGGGTCTACCTTAGAAGACCGAAAGCCCACTTAACCGAAGACGACAAGACCGAGATGACATCACCGAATCTTCATTTTAATGAATCCTCACATAACCAAGAAGTTACCCAGGAAAAGGAAGCAGTTGGCCAGCAATCATAAGAAAACACACTGAAGCACTCTGAACCCACACAAGTGGAGGGCTGCACCCCCATACCCCCCAACTAATTATACCAACTCCGAGATTGCACTATAGTGGGGAAAGGGAAAACTTCTAAAGTTGGCTGATCGCTTCCTATCTCTGGGTAACTTCTCAGTTATGTGAGGATTTGTTTAAATGAAGATTCGGTTATATCGTCTCAGTCTTGTTGTCTTCAGGTAAGTTGGCTTTCAGTCTTCTCAGGTAGATGTGGGCATGTACGTGTGTGTCTGAGTGTATGTGCCCTCCATTTCACCAGGATACATTCATGGCACTATGCATACTGCATTTTTATTTTGCCTGTTTTCTACCCAACCATCTTTTCTTTCCTAACAATTACAAAATCCATTCTACTCAGCTATTACCCATCTTAGAAAATTGTTCTATTTTTATGAATTTGTTTCCCTGTAAAGAGCCACCAATCTCAAATTCTCCATTTATTTCTTAATCATCTTCACATTCCTTCCATTATACTCCTTTTCCTTAACCTGCCTCTTTTCACAATTTATTAATGTACCATCCCATAAATCCCATTAACTCCTTCATTTCTCCATTTTTGTCACTGTTAAAGAAAAACACTTAAGAAATCTGGATCTTGTCCATTTAGCCCATACATATTTCCCACCGCTACTTTCTTCATCATAAAAATACTCCTTTTTGCCAATGTGATCTTATCTACCTTCAGAACTCGCCATCCCCTTTTCTGCTTAGCAGTTGCTGTAATCCCCTCTTCCTTTCATTTGCCCAACACACATTCTCAACTACAATTTCTCATTTAAATCCTAGCTACAGAACCCTTAGTAAAGCAAGCTGACAGTAATATAAATAGTAAACATGAAAAGAAATGTATAATGAGGTTCCATGAAAATCTCATGTTTTTCTGTTACTCTCATGGTCCATATTTGGGATATAATGGTATTTTTACTGGAAAAGTAGAAAATCAGAGTCACTGATTATTACAGGTAGCAATCCTGAAAAGTCACAGTCTCAGAGCAATAAAAGACACTTAAAATGTAATAATCTTGATTGCATCAATATGTTAACTACATGAATAAAATATATTTCCATAATGTGATGAAAACGTCTCCAAAAACTTGAGGAAAAATTCTGTCATATCTAATTGTTTAAGTTCCGTGGATCCAGATTTGGCATCTTACAGACTACAAGAGCAACAGAAAGGAGAAAAAGAGACTTTAAGGGCCTCCATTTTGAGTTTTTCAGAATTTACTGCTTTCTGTAATTGTTTTTAGTTGTTTTTTTTTAATTTAACTGCATTTATTTAAACTGTATTTGCTTTAATACTGCTACACACGCATGTGTGCTAGCTTGCACTGCATTTAAAGTGTTTTTGTTACTGTTTTAGCTGCTTTTCTGCAAAAAAACAAAAATAAAAAAAAGTTCTAAGCTTGTTTCCCGCCTTTCCTGTAACTAGTCTAGTCCAGTTACAGATTTTCTGTATCCAGGACTGTTTTATAAGTTTCTGTGTCCCCCAGACTTTTCTGTTTTGAAGGGAAGCCTTTTAGCTTATCAGTGGGAGGGGTAAGCATTAGGTAGCCTATCTACCACAAGAGGAGTGGTTTCTGGCCCAGAAATTGTAGTTTATTGGCCATTTGGGCAGGTTTTCCATCCCTTTCAACTTTCTGGTTTAAAAGCCCATGTTTGCATGGGTTTGAGCTTATTTAAGCTCTGCAGATCCAGATTTGGTATCCTGCTGACTACAAGAGCAACATGAAGGAGAAAGAAAGACTTTAAGTTCCTCCATTTTGAGTTTTTCAGAATTTACTGCTTTCTGCACTTAATTTAACTGCATTTATTTAAACTGTGTTTTAATACTGCTACACACTCAAGTGTGCTAGCTTGCACTGCATTTAAAGTGTTTTTATTACTGTTTTAGCTGCTTTTCTACAAAAAATAAAAAATAAAAAATAAATAAATAAAAGTTCTAAGCTTGTTTCCCGCCTTTCCTGTAACTAGTCCATTCCAGATACAGATTTGCTGTTTCCAGGACTGTTTTGTAAGTTTCAGTGTCCCCCAGACCTTTCTGTGTTGGAGGGAAACCTTCTAGCTTATCAGTGGGAGTGGTAACCACTAGGTAGCCTGTCTATCCCAAGAGGAATGGTCTGGCCCAGAAATTGTAGTTTATTGGCCGTTTGGACAGTTTTTCCACCCCTTTCAACTTTCTGGTTAAAAAGCCCATGGTTGCACAGATTTGCATGGATTTGCACACCGCACAGTGGCGCTCAGCTGAGGTAAACTATTACTGGTGCCAGAAAGTCTGTTCTTCAATTTTTCCCTTAGAATGTGCTTGTTCATTACTTCTTGCCCTTCAGCTAGCTTAATTTACTACCACTTTAACAGGCTTTAGTAGTATTTATTGTAGCACACTTAGGTGCTATCAGCACTAGCTGTTCCTACGCAGTAACAGCACCAATACTTATTAGTTATGACCACCCCTTCTGGTATGACTGTAGGGAAATTTCCTTTGCATTATCCTGTTAGTTTGGTGCACTTGGGCATTCTGAGACAGTGTAGCAACTGTCTCATGTACACCGACAATTCTCTCCTCTTACCTCCCAACATTCATACATGTGAGAGATGCACTTATATCACTAAATTGGAAGCACTGCATGCTCCAGCGAAGACTGGACTATCTGGTCATGAGGAGAAGGTCAACACTTGCAACTCACTACATGGAACACACAGCCTTCCAAAACACCAACCATCACAACTCACACATAGAAGCATAAACTATGCACCCACCTTTGGGGAGGCATTCAATAAATATTTACCCAAACAACAGACATACCCGAGACAGAAATGCACTTGACCACTACAACCCAACACCAGCCTCAGAACATATAGCTCACCACCACAGCATGCCCCTCAACCTAAGCCCTTAATGCATAACACTTTGCCCAATGTACTAATCATAGGAGACTCAAGTGTGAGGCACACAGATGTCCCACTCACTAGGTTGAGTAAGGAGAAGGTGACAGTCAGTTGTCTATCAGGTCCGAGGATCCAGCACATAACACATGCAATCAGGTCACTCGGCAACAAGTACAAATATGACTCAGTCATTATACATGTGGGTGCGAATGACCTGAGACGTACCTCCCTGGACTAAATGAAAAGAGATGTGATGGAACTCTCGGATTATGTGACCCAGGCAGATATGACCCTAGCCCTGAGCAGTATTCTACCATCACACAGAATGATACCACAGTATGAGCAGAAAATGACTGACTTCAAGAATTGGCTAACTTTCTGGTGTCATTCTAAGGGGATCCAATATCTGTCTGCCTGAGATGACATGATCAACAGACCTCAATGCTTTGCCAGAGATGGCCTGCATCTGTCAACTCTGGGATTCCAGCTATGGCTTCTGGCTAAGGCTCTTGCCACCCCTAATGTGCCTTTTTCAAGCAGTGTTCCAAAGACCAAAATTCCACCGTAACTGCTACAAATAAATGCAATCTGAGGGTTATGCTGCTCAATGCTAGAAGTCTAAATCTCAAGATACACTCATTCAAAGCTCTCCTCAAATTGGAGTATGTCGACATCTGTGCTGTGATGGAGACCTGGTTTAAAGAGGCAGAAAGCACCCCTGCACTCCAAGGCTACAGCTCATTCCATACCTTCTGGCCCAAGAATACATCCAGAACCTCCAAAGGCGGTGGTGTCTCCCTATTCATAAAGGATACACACACCTCCAGACTGGTAGTTCAGCATAATGCATCCAAGATACTTCAATTACAATTAACACTGGGTAAGACAGTGATACAAGTAATAGCCTGCTACAGAATCCCAGCCATGTCCCTCGACTCTCACTCCAACTTCCTTAGCACCCTGGAATCTATCAAGGTCCAACCCAATACTGTCATACTGTGTGACTTCAACTACCCTTCCATCAACTGGGAAAACTATTCTAGTACCAATGTACAGGCCCAGTACTTCCTTGAATTTGTCAATTCCAATGCCCTGGACTAGCTCATTCTGACCCCCAATAGAGGAAGCAACATCCTCAACCTGGTTACCACCAACATGGGAGACCATTTCTCCACACCTATAGTCAATTCCTCCTTGGTTAAATCCGACTACAAACTGATCACCACGAAAATCTCCATTTCACCCACACACCCTGCTAAGGTGACCACCTGAAACACTTCTCCAAAGCTGACTTCTGGCTCCTAAAAACAGAGGTGGCTAACTTCTTGGCACCCGTGCCAGTGGAAAATAGCTGCATGACAGCCAAATCATACACCAATGCACTGTACGAGCATGTACACAAATGCATGGATCTTGCCATACCAAATAGAACCAAGATGCTCTGCTCCAAAAAAGGAAACCAATATGGTGGTCCCCAGACATCAATAAACTCTACAACAGAAGGAAGAAACTGTTTCAGAGAAAAATTAAGTCACAAGACTGGAAAAACTCCCTTACCAGAAAAAATTGAGATCCCTTATCAAATCCTCTAAAGCCAGCTATGAAGACAGAATTGCAGCTGACACCAAAAACAACCACAACGCCTTTTATAGCTATATCAAGAACCTCAAAGGCAATACCCAGATTTGCTCTGAGTTATTGCCAGTGGTACCTCCTACACTGAGCCAACAGATATAGCCAACATACTGGCCGACAGATTCAGTGCCAACTTTACCCCTCTCCCCCACAAAGGCCCTATCACAATACCAGAAGAAAGCCTGGTACCCACCATTTCTGCGGCACAGGTAAAAGCTGCATTGTCCAAAGCCAAGAATACAGCATCCATGGAACCTGATAATATCCCTGGCTGCATCCTACATGAACTACAAAATGAACTGGCACCGCACCTGTGTGCCCTGTTCAGTCACAGCCTTACCTCAGGGGTTGTCCCTAATGAATGGTGCACTGCTACAGTCATCCCTCTCCACAAAGGGGGAGCAAATACTGACCCTGGGAACTACCACCCCATCAGCCTGATGAGTCAGGTATGCAAAGCTATGAACCGTATTATCATGGACCTGCTCAACAAAGATATAGGCAATCTCCAAACTCTTGACCCCACACAGTTTGGCTTCGTCAATGAGATTTCCTGCCTGCTGAACCAGGTTGACTTCTTTGAGGCAGTCACCAAGGCTGTGGATGAGGGTAAGGCAGTGCATACAACCTACCTAGACCTGGCCAAGGCCTTTGATACCATTCCCCACTCAGGTATCATTGATAAACTCACCAAACTAGGCATCAATCCTTATATCACTAGGTGGGTTGCAAATTGGCTCACAGACAGGACCCACAGAGTGAAAGTTGCAAACTCCAAGTCAGACTGTTGACCAGTCATGAGTGGAGTCCCACAGGGCTTGGTCCTAGGCCCTCTTCTGTTTGGCATCTACCTCTCAGAAGTCCAGGCCAACACAGAGGGACTCTGGCTGACCAAGTTCACTGATGACTGCAAGCTAGGAGTCATTATCAACTCCCCAAGTGATGCAGGCATCCTACAAAAGGGCCTCTCTGAGACCAATGACTGGTGTTGGAACCATGGCCTTAAGCTTAACACCAAGCTACTAAACACTGAAGGGACCATAAGGGATCTGGGCACCCAGGTCAACAGCCACCTCTCCTTCGACCACCACATTGCCACTGCGGTCAAAAAGTCCTTCTACGAGACACATCTTATAACCAAAGGATTCATATCCAGAAAGAAAGAGGTCATCATCCCTCTCTACTCAACCCTCATTAGACCAGTCAATGAATATGATGCCCCATTTGGTATGTACCTGACCAGACACCTACAACAGCTGGAGAGGCCACAAAAGTACCTCACAAAAAGGATCCTAGGCTTTAAACACATGTCCTACATGGACAGACTCAAGAAACCTCAGCTCTCCTTCGACCACCACATTGCCACTGCGGTCAAAAAGTCCTTCTACGAGGCACATCTTATAACCAAAGGATTCATATCCAGAAAGAAAGAGGTCATCATCCCTCTCTACTCAACCCTCATTAGACCAGTCAATGAATATGATGCCCCATTTGGTATGTACCTGACCAGACACTTACAACAGCTGGAGAGGCCACAAAAGTACCTCACAAAAAGGATCCTAGGCTTTAAACACATGTCCTACATGGACAGACTCAAGAAACCTCAGCTGTTCTCAGTCTATTATCGTCTACTCAGAGGTGATCTCTGCTTGATTTACAAAGCCATGTCTGACCCAGCCCTACTTGAAATGCTACACCTAAAGAAATCCCAATCCCCCTGCACCACACACTCCAGAGATCACAACCTCAATACCACAATCAACAGAACATGCTGGAGGGACAGGTTCATCTCCTAAAGACTGCCCACACTCTGGAATAAGCTTCCCATTCTTGTCAAGCAGAGCACCTCACTGGGCCTCTTCAAGAGAAATCTCGATGAGTGGATGGGTAACAGAAAATTCACCCCAGGGATCACTCAAGTTGCCCTACTGGATAGAGGCACTATTTATTAACATCGGATGGCACTGTGTCAGCGAAAATTTTTTGGCTAGGCTTGTAAAGGCTACAGGGCCATTAGCTTAGTACACACCTATGAACCTATGAATCTATGTAACAAAGGAAGAACAATTTAAAAGAAAGGATGACTGTGCATTATATTATTATTATTAGCTTTAAAAGTCATTATCCAGTAAAGACGATGCAACTGGATTTCTAGGTCATGGAACAGTTTTATGATTTATACAAGACATTCAAAGGAAAGGTATGTTACTAAAATAAAATACTTGTAGTTTGTCACACACATTCTACTTTATGAATGTGCCACAGTACTACTGCATTCATCCTGGCAACTAGAAGGAACAATTAATTTATGCTGTTATAGTTTTATGCCCAAGGCATTTATGTTTGGAAAACATTTATCCTTTGGTTTGCCAGTATTTTTCTTAACAACAGATGTGTTTGGATGTAATATAGTCCTACTGGGATCACACTTACAGTTCAGTTCGCTGAATTCCCTCTAAAGAACATAATCCTCATCATGGAAGGGAAACTAGAGAAAGTTTCCTTGTAGGGCATTTTAACATTACTGCATATAAAGCAACCCTGTATAATCTACCCATGTTAGGACTAAAAATAGAAAAATAACCAGTTTGATATGAAATTATAAAATAAGTACATCTTGGTTGCCTAGTAACCCATGTATATAATTTTGGTAGTAGTTAATTTGAATATAGACACAGTACAAATGCACACTTTACAAGAGACTACATAAATGTGATGTACATGTGTAGGCTTTTGCAAACAAGGATTTGTTGTAAATGGCAATGTTACTTTATGTTTCAGGTTGAGACAGTAGAGAAACTATGTGTTTTTTTATTTATTTCTTGAAAGGACATTGTTTTCAGCACATATAAATTCTAAGAATGTAAATAGCGTGTTATTAATTTGTTGCAATTTGTTATTTTTTCTTTTTTGAGTGTGCACTTGGTGTGCTATGAGAGATATCCCCCCAGCAAGTTTCAGCAACCTTGGAGATATGAGGTACAAAAGGAAGAGCCCCAAAATATGGCATAGTGAAACTTTTTTTCCCCAGTTTTTATTTTTAGACAGTGGGACAGATTCAATAAATCCCACATGGGCTGCTAAAACTGTGTGCGCTTTGCACACAGTATGGTATTCAGTAAGCGGCTCTACATATAGACTTTTAGCTACAGGAATCTTTCAGAGACCAACAGGGGACATGCTGGGTGTGTCACAGGCATCAGCAGCCAGGATCCTCCATCAATTCCTGAATGCTATACTGCAACATGCCAGTGAGTACATATGTTTCCCTGTACAGCTTAGAACACAGCCAGAACTATGCAAGAGTTCTACCTGTAGCACAGTACCCTGAAGTCCTGGATGCCATAGACTGTACACATGTACAAATCAAAGCACCACCTGGGGAACAGGGAAGGGTCTACATAAATAGAAAGGGCTACCACTATTAACTGCCAGGTTATGTGTAATGCTAAGGGAATCATCCTGAACGTTTGTGCTAGCAACCCAGTCAGTTACCACGACTCACATATCTGGCACAACTCTCAGCTGCATGAGATGTTTACTAGGGGGATATCCCACAGGGTCATTTACTAGGGAGATGCAGGTTATGCACTGGAGCCATGGCTGATAACTCCTATCAGAAATGCACACACACCAACTGAAGAATGCTATAATGAGGCACATGCTCAAACAAGAAATATCGTAGAGTATGTGTTTGGGCTGCTGAAGTCATGGTTCCAGTGCCTAGATACATCTGGGGGAGCCCTGCAGTAAAATTCTCATACATGTGCTGAAATATTCACCATCTGTGCCATACTTCACAACATTATCCTCAGAAAATAGCAGCTTCAGGAACTGCAAGAGGAAGAGCCACACACATCCCACAACCACTGGCAAGGTCACCACAGCCACACGCAGGTGAGGAATCAGAGGGGAAATGAGCAGCCTCTGTGGGTGTAGACAGACATAGACATCCAGAATTTGGCCTCACACTGGCCAAGAGGCAATGGATAGCATACATGCTCACCACCTAAGGGGCTAAAACCTTCATCCCTTGCACCAGCCAGATTCAGCCCTGAACTAAAACTCTTGAAACTGCTGGATTTCCATGGTAAGTGTTAAACCTGGAATAGAAAAATAAAAATATTTAAGAATACAAATGAACAGCATATCCTTGCATATTGTTACTTGATAATGCAAGTATAAGGCAGGGGATTCTTACAGCAATTACATCAAGATGTGACAGCACTGACTTATGTGAATGTGCCCTCTATCAAGTAATAGGCCTTACATCTAAAATATACAGATTTTCAATGAATGCCCATATTTTGTCATCATATGTTTGTTACATAAAATCACTAAAGAGTGAAGTTAGAAAATAATGACACATTTCAGTTTCAGACTTCATATCCTTCAGAACAAACACAAAAATAGTAACACAAAACCTATTATTTCATCAACTGTCTAAGTTTGTAAGACTACAATGTTTAAAAACACTTCTTCATTGTTGGGCATTTGTCACACTTTTATTTATGGCTTGGTCCAGCTTTGTTGGTCTAACAGTTTGGCAGGGATGTATACATTCCAAAAACCCATAAGAAAGCAGCACAATTTGCAAAACAGCATCACAAAAACAGATATACTAAGCACTAAGTCAGCTATGCACCCTGAGCATCAGACAAAAGACGTTTGTATTCCTGAATCCAAAAGACAGAAAACAAGGATATGGTACAGCTATCATCATTTGCACAAGGTGTTGTGTGTGGGGGGGGTAGGATGCCTAGGCTGACACAAAAAGTAGTGAGTGTAAGTAAGTAACAGAAACAGGTAAACATTTGGATAAAGTATTAAATGTCCACAGAGACAGAATGACCTCTAAACCTCACAACTGACCAGTTTTACTGGTATGTGTGTGTGTGTGTGTGTGTGTGTGTGTGTGTGTGTGTGTGTGTGTGTGTGTGTGTGTGTGTGTGTGTGTGTGTGTCTGTAGGGGCAGTCTAGGTGAAATTGGTGTGTGAGTGTCTGCAAGAACACAGCCAAGCACTGCCCCAGCTCTATGTCCTAGTATGTCAAACAGGTGTGAGCCATTCCAATCTGTCATTTATCCAATCCATCGAATTGGCAACAGGGTGGAAGCAGTCATGTGTGTCAGCCTGTGCCACATCTATAACCCTAAGTATTTCCTCAGAGGCCCTTTGGAATGTGCCTTTCATGATGGCCCTAAACATAAGTCAAGTGGCATGGAAATACACACTTTTGATCACTTGGAAGATGGACAGCAGGCCTCCTCCGAGCAACCCTAACAATCCTTCTGCATTGCACCTTGACCACACTTTAGCTATGTCCAGAGGTAATAGGCACTGAAGCCACAGTAACCACACTACCCTGATTAAATGTCTCACCATCCATCTGTCCAATATCTGAGGGCTCACTGAAATAGGTTTGCTTAGGCCTACTGGCTGTGTCCGATGGAATTACAGGGGATGACTGAATGTCAACCTCAGTGCCAGATTCAACCTCTGTACCCCTCAACTGTGCCTGTGTTTGGTCACCATACTCCTCAGAGTCTGCTGATACTCTGACATCAGGTGCTAAAAGTCGAATACTTCCACTGTCAGGATCATCTGAGATAATAAGCAGCAAGCACAGGACAGAAATTAATAGCTACACTACTACAGTTTAATATATACTGACAAACAAACACTGGTCCCAATATCACCGACAGTACAGCAATACACACAACAGTCATGACACCCACCTCACACATACAGATAAATGAGTATTTCTGTGAAATGCTCATCAGTACTGAAATACAAATGTTTGGCTTACCATGTGTAGATTACCCCACACTTGCTAGGGAGGATGGTACTGGAAGAAGTTAAGCAAAATGTTAGGACACCATTATCACAATAACACGGGGAAAAATTGGCCTTTATATGTTCATTAATAATACATTTAACTGAAACTTGGATGACACTTCCACCCCAGTCTCATGTGTGGAATTAGCCAGAATGTGCTGATAACTGTATCAATCTTATAATTATTACCCCCCCCCAAAAAAAATTCTTAAATGAACTTAAATATGGCTTTCAATATTTTACTATACAAGAAATATTTAAAAATTGAGATAGGTAAGCCTACCTGGAAGCTCCTCCTGGGACATACTTGTTCTCCCTGAAACAGCAGCATCAACATCAATCACAAACTGCTGTTGTGCACTTTCCACTGAGCTATCTGGATCCCTAACAGTCGAGAGGAACTCTTCATTTGGTGTCAGTGATGGCTTTGTAACAGCCCCCTCAGTAGCCAGCTGTCCATGGTCCACTGCAGCTAGTCTTCTCCAGGCCGATGAAATCATGTTAGTGGTCCTATGATCATATGTCCTGCTGTGTCCCCCAACACAATTCACATTGTTCACAATCTGGTTCCAAATTTGCTTTCTTCCAGACATGTCCCCATGTTCTCTCTCAAGCAGAAAGGTACCATGTTGTAGAAATGTTTGGGCAATGACATTGTTTTTGGGCTCACTGAAGGGGGGATTTCAGGGACCAAGACATGTGAGTGCCATAGACCCATGTAACAAAAAACACAAAAGAAGGATACTACACACAAAAGTTTCATAAATAAAAGTCCTGCTTAGATATAACACATATTATTAGTTTTTTCAATATTACCCACTAGAGAAACAAAAGACTTTCAAGTTATTCAAATATAAAAAATGTTATGTGGCTGTAACATATCACAGTCACACACAAACAAAGGTTTGATCCAAAACAAGGAGTAAAAATAGCAAAGCAAACATCTGTCAAAATATTTTGGTTGTGGCAACACAGAGATGTAACTTGACTCCCCACCCCCAAAGCAACAGGCAAATGACATTTCTGTACCAAAGGAATACAACATCAGTGATTTGTTATAAGCGCTATTAAACCAACCGTCCCCAAAACATATGCGCACATTTTTATACAATTGCTAGTCACCTCTGTTGCATCCATCACTTCCATAGAGGTGTTTGTTGGTCATCCTAAAAGGCTAACACCCCTGTGTCATTGATAAAATAGCACATTTACATTTCACTGAAATAACAATAGAAGAGTGTAAACAGAAACAGTTGTAACATTAACACTTGTGATAAAAGTTAAATAAGTCTATGCATCTTGGAAAGTAAAATGCCCTGACAAAAATGTCTATGCCATCAGTAAACTTCTAAGAAGTGTGTACATATAAAGGTAGCATTTGCAAATGCATATATATATTTTTTCCTAGTGACGTGAGCATATGCAGTATATAAATGAAAAATGCAATCATACCTTATCAAGATCAGTAGTCTTCTGTGCAGATAAATCCAAAGTAATAGCAATCTTCTTTTTTGTTATCCACATACATAAACAAGTCTCCACACCATCAGGTCCCCTAGCTACACGGTTTCCTTTTTATAGTGTAGATTCAGGTCTGTGAGCACACTGAAGATGCAAATGATGTGTGAACTCATCAGAATTCTTGAATCCCAAAATCTTGGCACTGTGTATCTGATGTAAACATAGTGCAGGCACTCCCTCAATGTTTGTTGCTAATGGATTGTAACCATAATAATTACTGGGATGGAAAAGGAAAACAAAGCAATTTAGACTCCCTTACCTCCAGTGGGTGTGTCAGCAAGGTTAGACTTACAAAATGTAGAAGCAGTTGTATCAAGGTTTTAAATGGAAGTAAGCAGCATACATTTCACAGTTTCTGTTCAGTAACATCCAATCTCAACTGCATTTGTTGACAACTGTATATTATTGTCATTTAATACTCTCACACATTTTAAGGAGAATGATACAAAATGTCTTACAGCCTTAATGTCTCAGATTACTGCTCAGATAAGAGAGAATGAATACCATACAAAGATAAGACGGAGCTGTATTTCTGCAAGCAATAGTCATAAATGGTTGTGTGATCACTCATTGCACTACATCTGAAATGAATACATGTACAAATAACTCAGAAGTGTACAAGTGCCATATGTCTTGTTAATATTATTGATGGCTGTGTACTTGCTTGTATGCACAATGAATTTCATTCTCTGCTGCAAAGCTGTTTCTGTGGCAAAGAGGGATAAGGCACCCTTACTGTGTTTTTAAGGATCATTGGAGTGAGAGTTCAAATCCAGACTTGTGTAAAAAGCTGTCATGTGTACTAACATATATTTTGTAGTGTTGTTTATTTTAGAAAGTTCTCTTTTTTTAAAATGCCAGTGTTCGTACAGTGTGCAGCTTAGTGCAAACAGGGGAAATATATAAACACAATAAATGTCATGTAATGTACTTCTTTGATAACCAGTACATGAACTATATCTGTGAATCACCTGTGTGTGTAGCGCATCTGCTAAACAAGTTGATGCATACAGCATATACTATCTGTAGCTTATGGTTCAAGTCCCACCTTTGTCTTTTAAGAATGAAATCGAATAAATGCTGCTCACAAGGTAAAAGAAGTTTAGCTTTGCTTGTCTCATTTGCGTGACACTTGCCATCATACAAACCTGAACTAATGGCTCACACAAAAGGCAGACAGAACATCTGCAGACAGGATGCAGATATTCTTGAGCTCAACAAGGATACATTGTTGCATTTTTTGCTTTCCATCATGCAAATCCACTAAGCCGCATTGCATGGCAGTTATCAATCTTCCCCATCATCAGGTCTGGAACACCTACAAATAGGAAGCAGACAGAAAATTTCAAAACAGGTACAGTCTGTCAATATGTTGGGCCACCATGCAAACATGCTAAACAGAGGTGCACGGTGGTTAACAGAGCGAAGTTAATAATTAGTAGGAAAATATACAACTCTATTTAACTATTTCTCTGGCAGCACTTATAAGTGTAGGGCTGCAATATAGATGGTCCTGGGTTCTAATACAACAAATTCCAAATATTTTTCCTATGTTCCATTTTACTTTATATTAAAATTAACATGAAAAAAATTATTACACATTCCCAATTTTATTAAGGGTTGAACACTCAATTCTAATAAACGCAATTGAATTATTTGTGTGAGTGAGGGTATACTGACTAATATGCTTTTATGATCATAATTGTATTCTCTGTCCTTGGATGGTCTTCAAACTTCAATAATAGTCATACACACAGTGGATGTATAAACCTGGGCCTTGGCAGGTTACACACATACATGGGTAACCCTCAGTCTGTCGTGTGTATTTATATGTAACTAATGAGTATGTCTGAGGCGCACTTCTTCTGTGGGAAGGATGAAAAATCACTAATGTGGAAGAAAATGTTTTGTCCATTATGCATAGGTCTGAATCCCACATTGTAAAATTAATTTTGTCAGTGAGAAAAGTCACACAAAAAATGTGTCATGTCCTAAAATTTATGCCCCCAGTACAGTAAATCACCTATCAGTTATAGCAGCAAATAGTCCTCATACTAATGCCAACTGTCAGATTAACCTTCCAGTTTCCAAAACTACCTTCCTCCCTGTTTGGCACTTTTGGTCTCCCCTTAACATCATGCAAACATGGTTGGCATCATTGCTTGGGTTTGCGCACTACCAATAAATGTGATAACATGCAATCATTCTTAGCTATTGCTGTTCTCCTTGGTTAGACATTACTGCTGGTAGAAGGGAAGGTGCCCAATTTAGGGTACAGAGGTGGGGTGTTGAAAAGTCCCGAATCTTCATTAGATTCCTTGTAAAAGCACCACAGCTGAAGGATTTTGCAGGGGGACTATACAGGCTCCCAGTGCAAGTCTGTGGCCTGGAATAGTCTGGCCAAGGCTGTCTTCAGTGCAACTGGCATTCCATGCACTGGAGAACACTGAAGGCATCACTTTAATTATCTGAAAATGTGCAAGATAGATACACTTAACCAGTGGCTGCAAGAACTCAGGACTGGTAACATCCCACAGTTGTGCTAATATACTGCTAAAGAGAATTTATAGTAGATAGAAAACTGCATATAGGCAAGACTGGTACACATAATGCTCTTCTCTTTATTTCACAGCTAAAGCAGAGATTACAGCAAATAGAAAAGCCCATGTGAGCATCTCAAGAGACTGAGGGAAGCAGCACAGTAGAAGTATTGTAGCTTTTAAATTTATTTATTTTCTATACAGTTGCAGCAAAGTAAGCATGCATATGCTAACTGTATCAGTCTGTAGCACAAGCCAACTGTTACAGTCAACTCTAAGACTATAGTCAGATGTTATCGGTTTAACTACCACAAGTAAGAAATATTAACTAGTAAAATCCTTTAAAAATAATTAAGTAAATTAATTTCTGCACAAGTGGCATAAATACCCTGCTGTTAACCTAAGCTGTATAATTGGACCAAGTATATGTGCAATATATGCACAATGCAAGGATTACTTTGAGCAATCCTTAATTATAGTTCATAGTTGTTAAGAAGTATAGTTAAATGTAAAATAAGAATTCAGATAAAATACGGTATGTCACATATGCTAACACTAATTTTATCTCCTTTTTCCTATTACCTCAACCCTTATCTCTTTTTTTCTTTCTGTAGTACTCCTACAAAGACTTACATTTCTCTGAATTTGTGCAGAACTGATATAGCAGAGCTAATTCCCTGGATGTGTTGGATTCTATAACCATCTGTTATATAAACTGATAAGTATACTTTTTTGCAGTTGTTTTGTACTGTACAACAAGTATATATTGGCTTTGTTGTTTGTGTCCTATTTTATCTAGACTGTTTGTTTCTCAGGGTAATTCAGCAGCTAGTTTCAGGTGGGGGTTGACGTTGCTTTAATTTCAGCCAGCCTACCTTAGGTGTTTAGCTATTAGCCAACACTCCTGTTTTATCTGATGACCTGAGGTGTATCCTCTGTGTAGTACTCCTACAAAAGACTTACATTTCTCTGAATTTGTGCACAACTGATAAAGCACAGTTAATCTCCTGACTGTACTGGATTCTATAACCATCTGATATATAAACTGATGAGTATACTTGTTTTGCACTTGTTTTGTACTGTACAGCAATTATATATTTGCTTTGTTGTTTGTGTCCTATTTTGTCTGCACTGTTTGTTTTTTCCTGCCCAAGTGTTTTTGTAGTCTTAAATTTGGTGTGTTTGGAATTGCTCACCCCTGCTGTTAATTTGATTTTGGATACTTCTCCCAGCCTCATCTCATTTGGCCACTCATCTGTGTGCAGTGAGATCATTTGGGTAGGACTACCCCCTTAGTACTTTCTTCTATTTCCTCCCTCTCCAGTTAAAAAAATACACTTTATTCATCTGCTTTTACTGTAATTGTGTTCTTCCTACTTTATTACCTTATTTTTGCTGTGTGCTTTTAAGTGTTCAAGTGCTTTTATTCAGCTGCATTTATTATTATTATTTATTGCTGTTTGTTAGTAGCCTGATTAAATTTATCTGGCATTCTAGCACCTTAGTTTTGGTTTTAGCACTTGTGCTTCAGGCTAGTTACCTTACATTTAACAATGTTCCTGTGGTCTACACTCTTGTAGACAAATCCTTATCAAAACTCTCTCTTCATAAGTCCGCCCAAGCATTCAGAACACTATGTCTGGACAAGTCCCATCAGTTTATCCTGCCAGCCTGGTCAACATGGGCATACTGATACAGTGTAGCAACTGCCTTATGTTTACTAACAGCCCTCTTCTCCTAGCACATAATTAATCTACTTGCAAGAAATACATGTACATCAGTAACCTGGTGTCCATGCTGTCTTGCGCCACAGCCAGTACTCATGACAAAGAGGAAATCGCTAGCACAAACACCACACCACGCACATCACATAGCCAAGCACAACACACACACATGCACACACACACACACACACACACACACACACACACACACACACACACACACACACACACACACACACACACACACACACCTATGCAGAGTTCCTCAATAAAAATTTACCTAAACAGCAGAGACCTCCAAAACATACTCACAAACAATCCACTCACAACATCAAACACATCACACACAGCAGACAACACACCAATGTCTCACAAATACAGCCCATAAGGCAAAACAATAAACCTCCACAGTCCACAAGACATAACAATAAACCAAACATACTAGTAATTGGTGACTCAATTGTGAGACACATCGATGCCCCCCTCACCAGGCTTGACAAGGAAAATATCATGGTCAGTTGTCAGTCTAATGGCAGAATCCACCACATCATGCATGCACTTAGATCTCTCCACAACAAGTACAAGTACAACTCTGTAATTGTCCATGTTGGTGTGAATGACTTCAGATGTACCTCCCTGGACTATATGAAGAGAGACATGATTGAGCTCTCAGAGTATGTGTCCCAGGCAGGTATGACTCTAGTGCTAAGCATCATCCTACCTTCACCAAGGTCATCAGGTGGGTTGCCAAATGGCTCACTAACAGTTCCCTCAAAGCCTCCACCTTTGATAGCAGATCTGTCACTAGTGGAGTTCCCCAGGGATCTGTCCTGGGACCTCTACTGTTTAGCATCTATTTCTCAGAGGTCCTGGCAAAGACAAAAGGCCTGTGGCTGACCGAGTTTGCTGATGACTGTAAGTTGTGTGCTATCATTGACTCCCTAAATAATGTTAACATACTGCAAGAGGGACTCACAACAACTAATGACTGGTGCCAAAGTCATGGCCTCAAGCTAAATGCAAAAAAAATGTATCATCATGCCATTCAGCAAAAGCATGGCCCCTACTAATTACCACATCAATGGCAGCCCCCTAAGTACACAACCTGTGGTGAAAGACCTGGCCATTCAAGTTGATAACAACCTCACATTTGACCATCATGTGTTGGCAGTGGTTAGAAAAGCCTTTTGCTTGATTCATCTCATAAGTAAAGGGATTGCATCCAGAAAAAAGGAGGATATTATCTCTCTATACTCCACTCATTAGACCAATAATTGAGTATAATGCCCCGTTTGGTATGTACCTCTCCAAACATCTGCACCAACTGGAAAGGCCACTGAGATACTATACCAGTGTCTCAGAAAACAGACAAGACAATCATAACTTTGTTTCTTGGCATAGGTAACAAACCATGCTGATTTGATAAATACATGTTGAATAAATTATAGTCAGTGAATGAAAATTGATAGAAATTACTTTGATGAATCATATGTACCACTTTTTGAAACTTGCATTAAAATGCTTTTTCATCTAACACCTGGCTGACAATATATGGTTACTAAGGATGGAAGTAAGTCTCCTATTTCTGCAGCAATAACAGAAATATAATATTTTATACTATAATTAAAAAGTGGTGAACCACAGCTACAGTTGTTTTCAGAGGGTTTTTTTGACAGTTCATTAGAGGATACAGATGTGATACCAAACACAAATAAAACTAATACAATTCTTCCCCACGGACAGCTGTACATTCTGTAAGTTTGCATAGTGTCTTGTGTATTCCCAGCTTTCTTTGAGTGCTGCTTTCATTTTATGTGAATAAAATGAAAAGTCTTAAGCAAGATTCCTTGTGTTGTATTTTTAACATGAGCATGGCATGACGATTGTACATTTACACAACTATTTAATGCCTTTATTGCATGTGCTGTGCATAAACAACTGTAGATGGAAGTATACTTTATTGGTTTTAATATGTTAAACATAACACGCAGAGATAAAACATAGTTTGGTGGCTTTATGTAGCTCTAAGAAGAAACACTTAATTGGTGTGACTGTTACTCAAGCTAAATCCTTCAACCTATAATGCACCTAGAAAGTTAGCCTAAGCATTAATCCATTAACAAGAGCGCTACAACTGTCAGTCAGCAGCTAAATTTGCTCTGCCTGTGGCCATATGTTGTAAACTAGTCACATGATATTACTGTGTGACATCATAGTTTTAAATGTTCAGTTCTATCCTTGAATTTGCAGAGGTCACATATATATATATATATATATATATATATATATATATATATATATATATTTTTTTTTTTTTATCTTGTGAGATAGTCAGAACTAAAAACTTATTTCAGGTGACAAGATAGCTGGGGTTGGTTGCAAACTGGGTAACATAACTAATTTAATAAAAGATGCTGAAGTTCTTCAATATGGTCCACAGGAAATAAACATATGATACGGTAATAATAACCTTAACTTTAATGTTAATATGTATAGCATCATGAGATTTGGCAAAAAAGATTATAAATAATGATTACAAAATAAATGGTCAAATAGTTATAAACAATACTATCATTAAACATCTAGGCATAATGCTTGACAGGGTATGTCCTTCAAAGTCAGAATGCATATCTCTCAACCACTTAGAATAAGAAATCTGGACAAAGCCATAAATAAAAGTGGGACAAAGGATCAAAATTAGTGACAATTTTTAAATATTGCTCATACAAACTTAGAAAGTTGATAGAATAATGTGTTTTGAATTAACATGAATTTGCTGAAGAGTATGAAGTCTGAAATTCAAATGTCTCTCATTATTTCTTAAATTCAGTCTTTAATGATTTGCCACTAATTTGCTAGAAAACCCTCATCTTTAAGAAAAATGGACCAAAAATATGAAACAAAAATCTGGACATTCTGTAAAAATATGTATAGCTGAGAGGTATGTCAGAATGTCATATTCTGTAGCTCATCTACTTCTGAATGACATGTCTGGTCACTCCAGGAAAATCACTGTATCACTTTATACCTTACTGATCTGACCTATTAATAAATACAGCTCTGCATTTTGCAGCCTTCAAACAAGTCACATGAAATAACTTGAAAATATATGATTCCTGATGAAATTATAGCACTAGAAAACAGAAACTATTCAAAACGGTATTCAGAATTGTTATTAAATATTTTGCTATTTATAGGTTAGATGTGACTTCTGTCTGCTCTAAAATGGCAGTGTATGATTTGGTTTTATTTGGAAATCTAGAATATTTCTCTGAGGAACTAATACTAGAGTTGACAAGCTAATACTAAGAAGAAATAGCATTTATAGAAATCAGCTAGAGGCATATAGACACATTGCACAGCACATTTCAAAATTATGGAACAAACACTTCCTTTTGTAATCATAAGTCAGCCATTAACTGCCTTCAAAATAGCTAGATAGCTAGAGAGATGAGAAGCAGTATGATGTTATGACAGCCAGTCCTGACACCAAACAAATGGAGTGTTAATAAACAATCTAAATATGCTGCAGATCTGTTTTTTTTTAAATCATGTGAAATTTGAAATGAGAGGCAGTTATGTAGCTAACACCAAGCTAGTATAAGCAGAGTAAATAACTAGATAGATACATATCCCTTAGTTTAATAATTCAGAGCATTTTAAATACTTGAAGGCTCTGTGTAATGGATGGGAGACAATGTAAAATTATTATTTATTGATGTATTTATATATGTATGCCTATATATATATATATATATATATATATATATATATATATATATATATATATACACACACACACACACACACACACACACACACACACACACACACACTTGTTTATCATGGCTACAGCACTGATCAAATGTGACCAATTGCAGGCTCAGCCTGGGTTGCATAGTACAACAAGAGAACATAATTAGTATACAATTAGAACAACTACAAGACAGGAAACACAACATGGTTGCAACACATGTATAGTAGATCAAACCAAAAAACACTAATCATGTAGTGTAAGTGTCAAAGAAAATCCAAATCTGAAGAAGTCTTGACAATAAAAGACGAAAGCATGAAATATGTTGTGGCTCCCCTGGTTCCTCAAAGAAGTCTTCGGTTGTTAACACATATATGTTCATCACATTGGTTAAGAAGTCGGCATTGTTTATAGGATTGTATGAAAAACAGGGGTCAGTTATCTATCAGATGAGTAAAAGCAATGGTTCTACTTGCATTAACATTGATTATTCTAATAAAAAAATATACTGATGTTGCATATGAACTAGGGCCTAAAGAAGTAATACTATTTATATATATGTAGTGAGATATCATGGAAATAGTAATAGGTAGGGGTAGAGTGAGTTTTCATTCTTGACTAGCTAATATGGCTAGTAGTATGGCATTTGAATCTGTTTTGTTTAAACAAGTATTAGAACTGGGTCTGATTTTTTTTTTTTTTTTTTGTAGTCAGATGTGTCCATTAGGCTTAGAGTAAGTGGTTACCATACCACAGTCTGGGAGCAAAACTAGAGAAACTGTGATCAGAGCAATGTAGCTTAGTTGGGGGGGGTTAGAATTCTAGGAAGGCATTGGAATGGTTTCCGACATTGTTACAAAAGAACAGGAAGCATTTGTAAGGAGTCTAGCTGAAGGAGTGTCCTGATGGAATAGTTTGAAAAGCAATGAATCCATAAGGAGGTTAGGTCATTATATTGTGGGAAGCCATTTGGCTTTGGTCAATAAAAGGCAGAGATATTCTTATTATGAAGAGCTGGTTATGAAGCAGCATATTTTGTTGGCAATGGTTTGCAGTGCTGTGGTGTTTTTATTTAAGGTTGAGACAAACAGTGCTAAGTTATATTCCATTTGGGGAAAGAAAATGTCTTTACTTAGGAGTACTTGGGCTAGAGGTGAGGGAAATTGTGAAATCCTTTTTTTTTGGCCCAGAAGAAGAGGTAATTGATTTTTGTTATGATTTTTTTTCTAGAGTATTTGGATGTTAAGAGTTTGATCTAGCAAAATGCCAAGATATCTAAAGGAAGTGGTAGTTTTTATTGTGATCTGGAGAATGTTGTGGCATTTTGATAACCATTTTTTTTTGTACCACATCACATGGTTTTAGTGTTTTAGGATTGAGTAAGAGTTTTTTGATCATACAATTTGTGCTTGTAGGTCCATTTGCAGTTTAGTTTATATTTCTTGGTATTTCACCATGAAGTAGAAGTTGTAGGTTAGAGAAGTCAAACTGTAGTTTATTTACAAAGATTGAGGAAAGGACAGTGGCTAGTAGAGCTGTAGCTGGCTCGTTTGGTTCTTTCTACAATCTGGTGTACCTCTCTAAGAGAAGGACTAGCAGGTCCTGTTGCCTTACCTCCCCATATAATGCATAAGAGCAAAACAAGTTCTGCTCCCTGATCTGACACTCCTTCCTTCCTAAGTGGAGTTCCAGGTCCTAACACCCTCCTGCTCTGCTCCTGCCCTTGCATTTATGTGAGCAGTATAAAACTGAAAAAAAGTAAACAGATCTGCTGACACCTTGCACCTGGGGCATCAGTCCCCTTCAGCCCACCCCAGCTATTCTTCTGGGAGCTAGTATAGATCCCTGTGGTACACCAGAATGTCCCCTTGGCTTCAGATGAAAGGGTGGACCAGACTTTTACTTTGAAGGATCTGCTTTTGAGAAAATCTTGGAACCATGCAGTGTCTGAGGGTTAATGCCCATATCTATCATGTAAGCTAGTAGGGTGGTGTGATGCATGATGTCAAAAGCTCTACTTAGGTCTAAGAATAGGGCACCTGTTAGGTAGCCTCTATCCAGTATTGCGTCAGGATATCATCACACAGGGTCCATAGTGCAATCATGGCACATCTCCTTGAGAAGAAACCATACTGTTTATGGGATAGTAGGTGGTGCTTTTGTAGGTAGATGTTGAGATGATTAAAGATGAGTTTTCAAGTATTATGCCTAGGGTATGAAGTACGGATTTTGTTGAGCAATACGTGGCTGAAGTAGGTTTGCTTTCCTTTCGATTGGTCTGACTGGTGCTCATGTCCTGATAGTGGGCATGGTGTTTGAAGTGCAACAAAGGCTATAGATGTGGAATAATATCAGCAGTGATATAGAAACCATGGATGTAGATTTTCTGAGCCTGTTGAAGCAGCAACCGAGATTTGTTCTACTAGAAGTGTTATCTGTTTAGATCTCTTCTTGGTAAAATAGGACTAAGTTATTCTAGTAGGCAGGGGCCTACTGAGTTTGTTATAGTACTGGCTGCTTGAATGGGAAGATTAGCGAATGCTTTGAGGAGGGGGAGTGAAGTTCTCACCCTGACATAGTACGGTGCCCTGGCTATTAATTTCCTTAGGTATTAATCTGCCAATGAGATTACTAATCTCACATCAGAACAGTTTCAGAGAGTGTAGGAGTAAAGTTTGTTCACTTGTCAAGTATTAAGACTCGTTTCTGCATATTGACATTTTCTCAACTTTCTGAAGGAGGTATACTCTTTTCTACTTGCTGGTGTGAGTCTGATTTTCCACTGTTGCCGAGTTTAATTATGTAACTGATTAAAATGCATACAGGAAAAAGGGAAACAAATTCCAAGAAAGGCATAGGTGACATGAACACAAATGAAGATCTCTTTATATCTGATGCCCTATACCTTTCCAAAGTTATGAGGAGGTAAAGTTATGGACACTAATTCGCTACAGTTTTAACTAGCAAGACATTAATGGAACATACAAAGTATGCAGACTGCTGGGGGGGGGTCAACTGGTCTCAAAGGGAGACAACAAGCAGACACCCAGCACTAATGAATGCATAGCATAGCACATGAAATTAATAGGCTAAAGCTGCCTTTTAAATGCACTAAAAAAACCCTCAACAACTATCATTTCTCCGGCTTTCTTGCATTGCTGCTATGCAAGCAGACTTTCTTGCTCTACTCAAATACATTGACAACTTTGCTGCAAGAATGGTATTAACTTATTTATTAAGGCTGCTGAGATGTTAGTGCAAATCATATTGCCAAGGGTGAGTTTAGGAATTAAAATAAATTGAGCTTAGGATTTAAAAACAGAGTCTAGAGGGAATATTGCTTTGGTCATCAGGAGCTGTTTGGCACAATGTAGTGCTCCAAGACATTAGTTTGTTTTGGTTATGTATCAGTATTAAAAGTGATACCATAATTTGTATTTAAATTTGCATTTAATTTGGTGAAGGAGGTTACAGTTTGTAAACCATGACTACAAAGAACTGAAAGAGCATTTGAATTTTTGTTAATGTGATAGTATTATAAGAACACAATATACTGCAAAGAACCAAAGCAGTGTTTGAATTTGTTTTGATTTAATAGTGTCACAGAAATGAGGGGTCTTCCTTTACCTGTGGATACCAGGGAATGTACAGCCCTTAGAATACATGCCAAAGGGATCTTCCAGAAACAAACTAGGGACATGTTGGGTATCTTACAGGTTTCTAACTCAAGGATACTTCTTCAGCAGTTCTTCAACATATTCCTGCTCATGTGGATCAGTATATTTATCTGCCAGTGTTGTCTTAGGACTGATCCAGAACCATGCATATTTCCTGCAGAATGGCACATTTCTTTGAGATACTTGGGTGATGCATGCTGCTATTAGCCCCCCATCTGGACCTTAGAGGAAAGTGGTACTGGAAAAGGAAGGGCTACCATTACATCAACTACAAAGCAGTATATTATACAAGCGGGTTTGAGAAGAGGCCATTTAGGAGAGTTGTATACAGAGTATACCTGCCTTTTAATTCCCCTCTCCATTAGGGCATCCAGAATCTCCTGGATATGTTCATAAGATGCCAGCAGGATCCTGTACCGATGTACATACAATGGGCCATTACTAACATCAGTGGGTACCAGACTAACATGAAGGTCTGTTAATCCACAATCACAAGCATCTTTTGCAAACACACCTGCAAACTGATTAAACAACTCATGCACTGTTTCCCTCTCTTTCTGTTTCACAGCTGCATGCCTGACTAGCCTGTTCAACGTGGCTCTGGAAATCTGGGAAAGGCAAGTTATTACCAGCATTTCAGCCCAGCAGCCTGGCCATACTGATGACTCTCACATCTGCCCCACAAACTCACTTTAATGTGTCTTCCTGCATGTTAGGATACCCCATGGTCACCTTGTTGGTAAGTGCAAACTTTTTCTAATCATACTACTGTCTATAGGTATAGTTTAGAAAATGCTTTGCTTTAAAGAAAACCTCCCTTTTCTTGTAATGTGCCCGCTCCCGTCTTTGTTTTACAAGTGATGCAGGCTACCTACTTGTACCTTGGTTAATTATACCGATGCATAATAACTGTAGGGGAGCTGCTGAACAGTGCTTGAACACTATCCTGTCCAGACATGGATTGTCATTGAGTATTTGGCCTGCTGAATGCCCATTTTCATTACCTGGATACGTGTGGGGGTACAGATCAGTATGACCCTGCTACTGCATGCAGGCTGTTTACCTCATGTTGCATTCTGCACAACATAATCATGCATCAGTCAGGTGTACAACTGCCCTACAATGGCACTGTGTCTCCTGCTATTGTTCCTAACACCAGTGATAATAGTGATGGTGGCCAACTGGCAGCAGTAGCATGAGACCCCATGCGGTAGGATCAGAAATGGTATATGGCTGCACGAGCAAGTAAATGGTATCTAGTTCACAACTTGTTGTTGTGTCTTTCAGCTTTTCCCGGTTAGGGGTTGCCACAGTGGAACTCTGGTCCGCTAATGATTGGTAGTAGATTCTTACTTGCTGAGTTGCCTGCCCTGACACACAACCTTCAACGAAGGTATGCCCATTCATGCATGTCTCCACACAGAATACGCTCTACCTGAGAATCGAACAGGACAACGTCTTACTGTGAGGCGACAACGCTACCGCAGCACCACCACCGCATTGGTATCTGGTATCTAGTTCACAACTATGGGCCATAATATTCAATAATTGAAAGTGACACAACAAAATTCACACACATGATATTTGATGCATGAAGTGTTACTTATGGACTAGGTTATGTGATGTACAGTCAACTTACATTGTAAATCAGTCACTTTTTACATACTTAAATGTTGTTTTTCTAGGGAATTATTTGAATGCTTTATTGGTAAATGGCATCTTAGTCCTATTGTCATACTTAACAGTCAAGTGCAAGATGTAAGGTTAATGCTAAATGCATAAATAATGTAAAAAAAATAAGCAAACCTTTTAATATGTTACTCATATGAACTTCTTCAGATGTAATTTCTAGCTTGATCAGTGGTAGAGTAGGACTGGTGTTTATGTGAGATGCTATGGTCAGATGGCAGTAGTAATTTCACAAGATGGTGTATTGCAACATGCAGAGTTGCATTTTTTCACTCCAGAAAGTACAGTTCTGCACAAGTACACTTGAAACCAGAAAGGAAAGTTGTGTTTTTCATTGTGTTTTGCTGCCTCTTTTCTGTTTTTCAGATACTGTATAACAATGAAGAAGGTCATTGGTTTTGTCATACTTAACTTTGATTTTAATCTATCTTATAACACATCCTCTGTATCTATTGTTGGCTAAGCTGCATGGTGCATAGTCAAGCGACAATGCACATCAGACTGCTATAATTTTTCTAAACACATACCGGCTACATCAGAAATGTACTTATAACAGTCATCATTTATAAGGTGCTGACAGTTAAGTGACAACAGTGCTAGTTTTACTGGCAGGATTACAACAAAGGTGTAACAATGTATAAATTGGGCTATTGTTAAATTTTCTGTTGAAATAACCTCAGTATAGTGTGATGAGTTAAACTTTGCACATAAATCAAAACCTGTATGGACAGTTCTTAACCTGCATTGACAATTTTGTTTTACAGATGTAGTGAAGAGTTGTGCATGGATACCCCTGTCAGAAAACTGAGTGTTGGTGAGTAGTGACTTGAGTTTATTGATCTGTCACATGACTTACTCATCTAAGGTGTCCTACACAAGTCCCCTATGAATAGTGTGGGTGATGGTCCCAGTGATCGTGGCAAGTGCTGGCATAAGAGCTTGACGCTGAGTTGCTGCGATGGTGAGATTTACTGCTTGTAGGAGAACTTGTTGACATTGATCTGACAGTGCTGTGGGACCTAGACCTTGACTGAGAATTTCTGCATGTCGTGGAAGGCTGCCCTCCTTCTTTTGTGCTGTGTTACCCATAATCCCAGCAGCACATTCTTGAGAAACACATGGGGTGCGGCCTACTCATCCTTTATGTGTGCGGACAGTCCCCTATCCACATTCAGCTGTGTTTCCAAAGTGGCTCTAGTAAGACGGACATGAATGCTATGTGTGCTACTGTATGCTGCATGAGGATCACCATGGCATTGTCCCTAGCCTCCACCATTCTATGTATTGGTTAAATTCTTCATTTATGCCCTGCAGTACTCTGACTATCTCTACCTGACTCTAAGTGGCAGTGGCCCGCACCTGAAGTGTGCCATGGCACATCTGGTGTAATGTCTTCATCATGATGTTCATGCTGGTCACAAGAAACAGGCATTGAGACCACCCCCCCACACACACTGTAATGTTATTTTCTCATTCTTTTGAGTGTGTGAGTCAGTTCCACTGTTGTGGATATCAGCACAGCACAGTGATTTTGTGAAATCAAAGTCATTTTTTCACACTTGGCTGACTTACATAAAGGTGCAGTGATGCTCTTTCCGATACCCCTTGCAATTATATTCACTACAAGATTATGAATACCACACAATGCATTTAGAAAAATTATGTCTAACAGGAACAAAACCTTGATTTTTAAATTTATGTGAATAAGTCTTATTAGATAATTATATACATCCTAGTAAGAGTTGATAATACAGCTGGTTATTTGCATTGCCTCTATGAAATGTTTTCCAAGGATTTTATTACTATCTGCAAAGTTGCCTACTTCAGTTAATTTGCATTATTATACAGTCTTATTTCATTTATGCAATTCTTGTTTTAAGCTAACTTGAGTGATGATAAAATACTGTTAAACATATCATCCATATATGGAATAATACATTTGAAAAAAGAGACAGAAAGAAAGAAAGAAAAAGAAAGAAAGCAAGCATGCTGGTATGGGTATTGACAGTAGCAAGCATATTTATCTAACCTGCTCCTAGGAGATAACCAGAGGATAACCATATATACTAATATCATCAGTATGAAATGCCACTCCCAACAATTTGAAAGGTTTGCTGCATTTATGGAAAATGTCCATGTACCTTTGAATTGCATCTTAAACTGTGCATTACTGACTAATGGTCATGTTTATATCTATACTAACATTTGAAAGGATTCAAAGCCTGCATTTAAAACTATTATGAGATGAAAATGCTATCAGGTGTCATTTAATGGTTTCCTTTGTTTTGTTTTAGCACAGGGCTACTTTTCAAGAATGTTTTCATATTGCTAAGAATAGGCATACTGTCCTAGATAAAGAATGTTGATTATAGGACTTAAAAGCTGAAGCAGCAGTACACTAAAACATAGCCAAGTCACCTTGCAGAAATGTTTACCAAGTACTAGGCTGGTGTGTGCTAAATGCTTGCTTTTAACATCTAATGTTTCTTTAAATGTACATACTGCTTCAATGCTGACCACTAAGTGGCCAGTTCAACACAGAGTGATCCATTCATTTTAGACTGAATGCACTATGCTCAAATTTCTCTTTGGGGAATGCAACCTTTTTAGGTAATATTGGCCATACAGCTTCGGCTAACTTCATGCATCTTATAAGCATTTGTCTCCAGATGTTTTAAATAAAACTGAAATCATCATTATTCAACAATTTCTCCCAGGATCGGGTATTATTTTCAGCTCATTTTCGTTGCTTACTTGTTCAGACATGCATTGCCTAAGTATTGCAGTGCTCCTGTATTGCAGTAGCAACTCCCCCACACACAAAACCACATCAAAGAAAGATGTTTGATGAACAAACTATTCCATCAGTTTTAATTAAATTAATGAAATACCTAAACCTGAAAATAACTAACATCCCTTGTATTTTGAGGCACTCCATAATCTGCTTTGTGATCTGTTTTATTGTTTCCTGCCCTTACTCTGCAGGCATTCTTTTACTGAAAAGAGTCACCAGGCGATATGTGACCTTTCCTTCTTTTCTTCCAAAAATGTCAGTGCATCCAATTCAGAAATAAGCATGTTGGCATTTAAAGAAACAGTACAATGTTGGTGTGACCGTCTGCTAGAAGACTACCATTGCAAATTTGCTTTTATGTTATGACAACACTTGTAAGATTCTAAAAAAATGAATAATCAATTCATGTAGTATAAAATGCTTACAACCTGCACTTTAAGAAATCTTTATTTGGTAATGTTGTTTAAATATATATATATAGATGTACTTAACGTTGATCAAAACACCTGAACATCAACATCAATAGCATCAGCCCCAAAAGGTAGACAAAGCAAATATAGGCAGTCCACTACGCAAGCACAAGGAACACCTTTGCATGTAAATGAAAATTTTAGGAAAGAAACATCATTTTTTGCAAGTTCCCCTGCACCCCAACATCCCCTGTTAATTATATATACTAACTCCGAGATCACACAATCCCTGGGGAAGGGGCCATACCTCTCAACCACTTAGCACAAGAAATCTGGATAAAGACAAAAACAATGTGGGAGACAAAGGCCCAAAAATTGGGACAGATTTTAAATATTGATCTTATAAACTTAAATATGTTGGTACAATAACAGGTTTTGCATTGGCATATACCTTCTGAAGGATATGACATCTGAAACTCAAATGTCTCTCATTATTTAGTGACTTCAATCCTCAATGATTTTCCAGGAAACCACAGATTTTATGACAAGCAGACCACAAATATGAGGCAAAAATTAGACTTTCTGTGAAAATTTGGACAGTTGAAGAGGTAGGAAAGGAGCATATTCCCCAAACCCAGAGGCTGTTGATCTCACACAGCTGTTGATCATTTGCTTTGTCAACCAAAGTGTGTTCACTGTACAGATGTTGACATTCGGGAGTTTTGACCAAAGTAACCACAGCTATATATCAATATGTATATATATATATATATATATATATATATATATATATATATATATATATATATATATATATTTATTTATATGGGTCTACTTCACCTAAAACTCATTTGATTGACAGTGATTTCAGAGAGACTAAATCACCTAACGTTTACTTCACCTAAATTTCACTTAACCTGAAACTCATTGCACTGGCAATAAGTACTGGCAGTGTGTAGAGTACTGTAAGGCAAGTAAAAGACATATGTCCTTTTCCCCACTGTAGTGCAATCCTGGAGTTAATATATATAGTTAGGGGGTGTTGGGGGCATAGCCCCCCACCTAGTTTGGTTTTACCAAGCAATATAAAACCAAACTGGACAATATAAAACTAAACTAGATGGGGGCAGCATCACCCCCTCAACTATATATACTAACTCCAGGATCACACTACAGTGGGGAAAAGGACATATACCATTTACTTGCCTGTCTTACAGTACTCTGCACACTGCCAGTACTAATTGTCAGCAAAATGAGTTTTAGGTGAAGTGAACTTTAGGTGAAGTGAACTTTAGGTGCTTTGGTCTCTCTGAAATGAATGTCAGTCAAATGAGTTTTAGGTGAAGTGAGGTAGACCCATATATATATATATATATATATATATATATATATATATATATATATATATATATATATATATATATATATATATATATATATATATATATATGTGTGTGTGTATATAAAGGGAAGTCTTCCCATTCCGAGCTCTATGGAGATCCCCATTCAGACCATTCAAACTTTTAAAAGTTCGATCATATTGTCTCGGCTGTATGAAAGTCGAGCTTTTAAAAGTTCGACCATCTGAAGGGGACCTATATATATACATATATATATATATATATATATATATATATATATATATATATATATATGATTCGTGATGCGGAAGCACAGAAGGGTGGACACCACCCCATGTAGCTGATACTAATCTATTGACTACTATGTCAGGATGCAGATTATAGCCTTGACTGCCACAACATTAAAGAACAAATATTTGTATGCAATATTTTTATGATGGCGTGAGGTCCCCACACTGAGACAATAATGAAGGAGCCTGAATCCTCACCATTGACACTGGAAAGGGACCTTCCCTTGGAATACAAATGGCTACACTCAGTATTTCCTGCTGCAGCTCTCTGCACCAAGTACAATTTCCCTTAAGACCACACAAAGAACACACTCAGCTCGGGGTCTGGGTTTTTATATCTATCTCCCTCCAGGTCCCCAGTAAGACTCCCCACTGGTACAGCTGTAGAGTTAAGTCCTCAGCCGAGTGCCCAACCCAAGTCCTTCAGTACCCTCTCTGTGAAACAAGTACTTCGTGTCCCTGCTCCAAGTAGCTGACACATGCACACACACACACACACACACACAGACACACACACACTGTGAGATTAAATTTTTCGCACACACACACACACACACACACACACACACACACACACACACACACACACACACACACACACAACACACAAACACACACACACACACACTCATATCTGGGAAAGGCTGCCACAAATTTACCTGTTCTGCCCCCTTCTGCCCAGAATATAAGGTAGCTATTCCTGCCTCCAGACACTCCACAATCAGGTACACTAAGGCTCCTAACAAAGGGTGCTCAATTATACTGTGTAATATTAATACTAATACAAATGCTAGTAGTTGACCAAGACACCTAGGCCTTCTGGAGTGACCCACACAGTGTCACCAAATAAATGCAAGCACTCTCAAAGGTTAAATACTTTCTAGAAAAGGACCAATAAAGTTTTAAATGTATTTAATAATAAATAATACAAGAACATGAAAATACTGAATATATATTTACAGTAAACCATAGAGTTCAAATCACAGGAACTATTGAAAATAACATTGATGGACAGACTCAAAAAAATCAATTCTCATTTTAATTTTCAAATGCCATACAGTTCTAAAACATTTGCAACATAAGCATCTCTACAAATCAGTTTGATATTTAAATGCCATATAGTTCTAATACATTTGTAACATAAGCATTTGTGCAAATCAATTTGATGTTCAAATGTCATGCAGTTCTAACACATTTGTAACACAAGCATCTTGTATAAATTCATTTGATATTCAAAGGACATATCATTCTTTACAGAACTTCATCTGGCTATCCTGGCACTAGCGCATACCATTACATCACTCCCCCTTTGAAGACTCAAGCTAGTTTTTCAAGTGACCCTTGAGAAACACGGCTTGAGAGAAATAAGCCTATCTGGGAATATGTTACCCTATTCCCTGTCTTGAAAGCCTATCTGCATTGGCATTGCTGACCCCAGTATGATGTTGTACTGTCATGTCATATGCCTGCAATTCTAAGCTTCACCTTAATAACTTGGCATTTTGCTGGCTGGCTGTTGACTATGGTCTGTAACTGCAGTGAATATCCTTCCATACAAATAAGACTGAAGTTTCTGTAGTGCCCATACTATGGCTAGACATTCCTTTTCTACAGTTGCATAACACCCCCTGGGTTGGAGTCTACAACTGAGATAGACCACTGGGTGCTCTTCTCCCTCTGAAGAAACCTGGCTAAGTACAGCCCTCAACCCATGGTTAGAAGCATCCACCTGCACAACAAAGTATTTGCTGTAATCTGGGCTGGCTAACACAGGGGGTCCTCCCAAAGCTGATTTAAGCTTCTGGAATGCCTGCTTACATGCTGAGGTCCACACTACCTTATCTGGCCTACGTTTCCTTGTCAGGTTTGTGAGGGGAGCAGTTATTGTACTATAACTGGGGACAAACTTTCTATAGTACACCACTGACTCTAAGAATGTACTCACCTGCTTTTTGGTAACAGGGGCATGCCATCTCTGAATGGCTTTCATTTCTGTTGTTCACACAGAACCTGATGCTGCCATCCTTCTTTGGTATCAGAACCACTGGAGAGACCCAGGGACTGCTGGACTCCTGGATTAATCCCAATTCCAACATCTCCTGTGTCTCCTTCCTCAGAGTCTGTCTGACTCACTCAGGCACCTTGTAAGGGGCCTGATTGAAAAGTCTTTGGAGCCCTGTATTCACATGGTGCTGCACCAGGTGGGTGCTCCCTGGTTTCCCAGTGAACTTGTCCCCAAACTTCTGTAATACTGCTCGGATATCTAAAACCTGGGTAGGGATAGCCACTGGGACATTACTACCCCTTCCACTGAGGTGTCAGTCCAAGTCTCACTGAGGAGATCAGTCAACAGTTCCCCTTCAGACTCCTCCTGCCATCCACTGCAAATGCTCAGCACAAGGGCCTCCCTATCATGGTAAGGCTTCATCATTTTAGATGTTACAATTTGTGCCCCTGCCTCCTTCATAATACCATGTAGTTAACATCACTGACCTTCCTAATCACTTTGGAGGGTCCCTTCCAAGCTGCCTGCAGCTTATTGTGTCCAACAGAAATGAGCACAACAGCCCACTCCCCCACAGTATACTCTCTGGCTTGAGCATTTCTGTCATACCAAATCTTTTTCTACTGTTGGACTCCTGCCAGGTTCTTCTATCCCTTGAGCTCTCTGAGCCTTGAGCTGAGGTTTATGACTTATGCCACAACAGACTCCTTGTGGTATTCACACTTCCCTTCCACTCATCATGAAACAAATCTAAAGGTCCCCTCACCCTATGCCCATACACCAACTAAAAGGGTGAAAAAACTGTGGATTCCTGGGGTAACTCTCTGTAAGCAAACAGCAGATGGGGAAAATATTTATCATGCTCTCTCTTAAACTGGTTTGCAAATGCCTGTAGCATGGTCTTTCATGTAGGGTTAACCTAGCCACAAGACCATTAGTCTGGGGATGGTAGGGAGCTGACCTTTAAGTGCTTCACCCCACAGTGCTTCCACAGACAAGTCAGCAGGTCTGACATGAAATTGGAACCTCTGTCAGTCAGTATTTCTCTTGGGAAACTTACCCTGCTGAAAATCTCTAACAAAGCATTTGTCACCTTTTCTGCCTCAATGGAGGACAGAACCACGGCCTAATCTACTACCACCAGGATATATGTCTTCCCTGTGGAGCTTGAGGTACTCAGAGGCCCCACAATATCCATAGCTACCCTCTGAAATGGCTCCTCAATCACAGGCAAAGGCATCAAAGGAAATTTGACCTTGTCTCCTGCCTTGCCTACTTTGTGGCACTGCTCTATAGGTTCTGCAGTGCCCTATTATATCCCTGGCAATCCCATGCCAATAAAAGTTCTGCATAATACATATCTTGGTATGCTTTATGCCCATATGACTTGCAAAAGGAATCTCATGGGCTATGGCTAGAAGTGCCAGACTGTAGGCTCTGTGCACTACCAACTGCTGTACTACCTCACCTTCTAGTCCTTCCTCAGGGGTCCACTCTCTACACAGTAACCCTTTGTTCTAGTATACAGACTCCCTTTTTTCCTTAAGAATCAGGCACCTCCCTAGCTACCTCACTCAAGCCTTGTAATGCATGGTCTGAGAGCTGAGTCTGTCTCAACTCTATCTTTGACTTTTCCCCGCTCCCCTTCCACAGGAAGTCTGTCATTAAGGCTGAAATAATTTCCTCTTTAGTCAGGTTGGCATGCACCAGTCATTTGGCTTTGTACACCTTGACCAACTGGTTCTTTGTCAGCTTGCCATAATCCTCTGCTGACATCTTTGCCTGCTCTCCCTGACTACTAAATTAAACTAAGAAAAAATAAAAAACAGAACTGTTGTGAAATGAAACTCTGAATGTTCACCTTGTGGCTACTTGAGAGTACACCTTTAGTGACAAATGCTTACTGGCTACAGAAGTTCAATATCCACAACACTGCTCACCAATATGTGATGTCCCGACACTGGGTCAGTAATCAAGGAGCATGAATCCTCACCACTGATACTGGAGAGGGACATACATTTGTAATACAAATGGATACATTCAGTATTTCCAGATGCAGCTCTCTGCACAAAGTACAATTTCCCTTAAGAGCACACAGGGAACACACTCAGGCTGACGTCTGGGGTTCTATATCTGTCTCCATCTAGGTCCCCATTAAGACTCCCCACTGGTACAGCTGTAGAGGTAAGTCCTCAGCCAATTTCCCAAGCCAAAAAACATGAAAATACTGAATATATATTTACAGTAAACCACAGAGTTAAAATCACAGGAAATATTGAACATATTATTTATGGACAGACTCAGACAAATAAAGAAAAACAATACCTAAACTAAGCTTCACTATATTTTCTTGACTGAATCTAGAATTACTATTGTGGTGATGTGGTTAATGGTCCTTCTTGTTGTCAGACCCAAGACAGAATACTCAGTACTGAGAGTTCTCTTTGTAATATCTAAAATTTCCAAGATGGCTGGAAGAATGACCTCATCTGGTCACCTGACTTAAGGTTCTCATACTATTCCCCCTTGAAGCTTGAGAAAGGATGTTAGCATAGATGTGATAAGATGCATATTTAAAGTTTTGCTAATGTTTATGGCAGTACCTATGGCCTTCCCTCTTTTTATTGAACTAATGAACAAAGGCTTCTTCCAGACAAGCCATCTCTGGTCCTATTCAGAGCGTTGAGATATGCACTTCCATGGCCCAATGGGTGGTCCAATTTACTGCATTTTTGGTAAAGTAAGAAGTAAGCTAGCTGTTTATCCCCTTCTCTTCCAGTGTGTCCTTTGTCAACAAAGGGCTAAAGCACTGTTGTTTGCATTATATTTAGAACCACTGTCAAAGAAAATAAGGGATTCAGAAATTCAAGGATATAATTGGTATGGTAGTCAGGAAAAGCTGGCTCTATTTGCAGATTATATTATTTTATACATGATAAAACCAGAAAGGGATATTACAGTGCTGTGAAACATTTTAATACAGTTTCAGATGTTCTCGGGATACAAAATGAATGAAACTAAAACAAAGGCAATAGCAGTAAATTATGTATCCACACATGAATTAGTCCAACAATATCCATATTTATGGGGGCATGATAAAATTAAGTATTTAGGAGTATGGATTAGAAATGACTTTATTGTGGCAGCTAAGGATATGTGGGAAGAGACTAAACAGAAGATAACACACAAATTGAGAAACTGGAAGCTTTGTTTTATGGATATGGATACTAAGATGTAAGCCATTAAAATGTTTTTAGTCCCTTTAGTCTTATACACAGGTCAGACATATTTTATCAATAAGAGGAGAAGCTGTGGATAGCAATTAAAAAATAAGGTTTTATCTGGGAAGGGAAGACAGCAAGGGTCAAGTGGGATAAGCTGATTCTTCCACTAGAACAAGGCGGACTGGGATTACCCAATTTGAGGGGGTATTTTACAGCAACACAGTTAAGGCTCTTGTGTATAGCACAAGCAGAAAACTATAACTCAAAGTGGAAATGAATTATGTTGATACAGGGAGGAAGCTCAAGAAATACGGAGAGACTGGGATTTTGGATGCAGACTCTTAAAGAGAACAACAAAAATACAGAGTATTATATTCATAAAACAGCAGGGAGTATTCTAAGAACCAAACCAGCACAAGAATGGAGAAAAGAGATTTTTAGCAATAGGGATGACTGAGGTCAGGGATACAGATAATAGGCAAGAGGGGCTGTAATTTATTGAAGAAAACTGGCAAAGGAACCAAGGTATTGGGAGCAAATAACTAGAAAGGGAAAGGTAATAGAATGGAAAGAGGCCAAAAATGTATTTGGGCTGCAGGTTAGAGATTGACTTCCCTATCGAGGATTGATATCAGAGTATAGGCAAAGAGAAAGAAATATGGAGCACCTAAATAAAAGACCAGGACTGGTAGAGTTTTTAATAGAATCTAGAACAGAAGCTGCCATTAAAAAAGGAATAATTAGTAAAGCATATAAAATACTGCATGATAATTATAAGAATTGATCAGAGGAGCTTAGAATGGATTGGGAAGAGAGACTGGATAAGCAATTCACAAAGAGACAATGGGAGGATATATGTATAGCTCCCAAATTTGCAACAAAGTCTAGAAGATTTAGGATCTTTGCCTGGAAGTGTTTACACAGGTATTTTTATACCCCAAGTAGACTCCAAAGAATTTTTCCTCAGGTGGATTGCAGTGTTGGAAGTGTGATTGACAAGAAAGAGGTGGCTGGGAACATACTTTTTGGGAGCATAATGAGCTGGCAGACTTTGGGGATTCCCTGCAGACCACTCTTTCAGGGATGCTGGGTGAGCTGATTGGATTGATTTGGGAGGTGTTTTTTTTCAGTTATGATACATAATTGCCTAGACATAGTAAAGCCTTGCTGAGTCTAATTATGGCGGTTGCCAAAAAAGCAATTATTAGAAAATGGAAATCAAAGTCTAGACCAACTTTACAAGAAGTAGTGAATATACTAACAGGGAAAAAAACAACTGGAATTTGGATCTTTAGAAAAGGGAGGGAGCAGACAACATTGGAAAAAATGGAAATTGTGAGAACAATATATGCAGAGCAGGAATGAGATTTAAGAGGCAGGATTTGAATGAGCCATATAATGCATAACTGACAATGACTGGATAGATTATAAGTGATGCATAATGTTTGCAACTACAGTTGTTTCAATGGTGTCTGTGTTGTATACGGTTTGTAACTAAAGTGGTGTCATGTTGTTTGTTTTTCATTTGTATACATGTAAGATTGCCTATGTCATGTGTGAAAATTTAATAAAGATGTTTGTTGGAAAAAAAAACAATTTTTTTTAAATGTAACATGGGCAATTTATTCTTCAAGGACAACAGGCACTGAATTTTTACATGAACCATTGAAATGTAAATTTATTTGCCAACGGCAACCTCTTCATTAATTATAGATCTCTTTAATGTGGAATTATTCAGATGACATTTACTTCTGCAGAGATTGTGTATCTAGACTGATACTGGTGGTTGTAATGACAGAAGTCTGAGTGGCCTTTTGTGGTTGAAATGTTCTGTAATTGGTAATTTTGTCAGTATTGGTTCATATATTTTGTTTCATTGGTAACTGGAAAAATGTTCAAATCTACAAATTTAAAACACACTCTAACAAGTGGTTTTGTATTATACAAGGAATATAATTTAATACAATCAGGATAGTGCATCAAATAACACATGGATGTATACATGGTCCTAAAATTGTGTGCAAGGGTCTATGGTTTGAAAACAGCCCAAAGGTAAACTTAATCCTCCACTGGCCAGATGCATTTTCTTTTGAATGTGGGTTTCAATGCTGTTTCAATGAATGTGCGTTTCAAGGACAGAGAAGCTTACTGTTCATGCTAAGTCTGTTTTCATTGTAAGACTGTGTTATTTTGTTTATCAAATGGATATTAATGTTTGTATCTGTAATCATTGTAGAAGTAAAGAATAAAATAGTATGCATGCTGACAGGTTTGAACAGTGTTCATGGTAACTGGGAAGAAATAGCCAAGTAATGGGACACTGGAATGGCTTGTGGGGTGCCGGGGGGGCTGCTGTGTGGGGGGCCCTGATTCATTATCCTGCCTAGGGCTCCATTTGACCATGATCTGGCTCTGCTCAAAGTTTATTTTCTTCTTACAGAATAGTACCCATGCTTTCCCTTATTAAAAAAGCATGATTTACTAGTTTCTTCCCCCTTTGCGCATTCCTATCCTCTTAGTGGAGATGGCCTCACCTGGGTCCTCAGTGCACACCATGCTTGGGCTGAATGAAATCTCATGATACTTTCTTTTGGAACTGGTCTCCTTGCTCTTAAATCATTTTGCCTATAGATTCAGAGCTTCATAAATTGTTACTAGGCTAATGACCTGGGGAGACTTTCTAAGCCTATCCAAGTTTTCCTGAAAGAATAATGATGTCTTGTATCCAATTAGGATATTGAGGGCCAAGCATTTATAAGTTATCTCTGTGCAGAAGGGACATGGGTGCCAGTCCCACTGTAAATTTCCTATTTGCCATCCACTGGTCTTGGTTGTGCTTAAATTGGATACTAGACAAACTCAGCTTCACACGGATGGGAAGCCTATTCCATAGTAAGGGCAGTCTCTGAGACACATATCCGCTTCCCCAGCATATTTGGTTTAAGTCACAGAACAAATTCAGGTCCCTAGACCTCATATTTCTGGTACTGTTTGACTTACGAATATGCAGGAGATTCATAAGTGTGGGTTTTGCAGACACGTTGTAAGCCAGTCACAGATCATTCTTCAGCAATCTATAGAAGACTGAGTAGAGGGAAAGGGCTTTAAGGCACTCCGAGAAAGGCCAGTTTGCTACACCTTGCATTGCTTTTGTAAAAAACCTCTGAGGTCACTCTGGTTGTTGCATATGCTTGGTCACATATATACCAAAGGGAGCATTCTACTCTATGACTGGTCTGATAAAGGCAGAGTACACTGAGATAATGACCTCTTTGGAACTAGATGCCATACCTTTACTTATAAGTTCACAACAGAAAAGGATTTCCTTTCCACTGTGGCCAGATGGTAGTTTAAAGTAAGGTTACTGTAAACAAGTGTACCCAGATCTCTGACCACTGGGATAACAATTAGAGGCGTATTCTAAACATGGTAATTAGCTGGGATGGCTGACTTCCCAAAGGATAGAATTATGCATTTCTTAGCATTGAGTTTAAGAGCATGGCTTTGGGGACCATTCGTTAGGCAGAGGTAGGCCTTCTTGAAGAATGCTAGTGTTTGTAGGGGAGTTGATGATAACTCCCAGCTTGCAATCATCTGCACACTCAGTCAGCCATAAACCTTTAGTGTTTACTTCCACTTCAGAGAAATAGATGCCAAAAAGGAGTGGGTACAGTACTGAGCCCTGGGAGACTCTGCTAGTGACTGAACTCTTAGTGAAAATGGCCTTACCTGAGTCCTATCAGTGAACCTGTCGGCTATCTAATGTGTGATAAAAGGGTTTATACCTAATTTAGTCAGCTTGTCTAGAATGCCTGAGTGGAGTATTGTATCAGATTCTTTAGCCAGGTAGAGGTAAGCTGTGTGCACAATCTTGATCTCATCTATTGCTTTTGTGACCCTCTCAAAGAAGTCCACCAGATTTAGCAGGCACGACCTTCCTTTAATAAATCTTAACTGTGATGGGTTGAGGAGTTGAAGATTATCTAAGTCCTAGTTTATCATGTTCATGATGATTCTTTCCATGGCCTTACATATGAGGCTAGTCAGACTCATGGGACTGCAGTTACCCGGATTGGTGGTTGGACCGCCTTTGAGCAGGGGAATGACTGTAGCCATCTTATGTTCCTTGGGCACAATGTCCTACTGTAGGCTCTAGTTAAAAAGTGATTCAAGTAGACCAGAGATGTCAGGTTTCATGCTATTTAGTAAGCATTCTG
Organism: Protopterus annectens; assembly: GCF_019279795.1. Taxonomy (NCBI): domain Eukaryota; kingdom Metazoa; phylum Chordata; order Ceratodontiformes; family Protopteridae; genus Protopterus; species Protopterus annectens. The sequence continues at coordinate 1,489,682,086 of NC_056735.1, read as the reverse complement.
GGATGTTATCGGGCCAATCAATGCAATGTTTTTGGCCTTGGAAAGTGCATTGGCAACCTGTTCCCTAGTCACGGTTGGGGGGGGGGGGGATTTTAATATGCTGTATTTCCTTTGGACTTTTCCTTTGGACTACTGGTAGAGGAGTGAAGGGAGAAATTTGAGTTGAATCAGTCAGCCAAAAGGTTGACAATTTTCTTTGGTTCAGTGTGGGTGATGCCATTTACAATAAGTTCTGCACATTGTTGCTTATTTCCTTTAAGATTACCGATAGTACCTGTAGAAAGCTTTGTGTTGTTCTTTGCCTGAAAAGCAATTTTTTCTTCAAATTTAGCATTTGAAGTATTAATTAACCCTCTTAGCTGCCTGTTTAGAAGGATCAGGGGGATTTTAGTATGTTGGGCTTTGTTTCTCTTATGCTTGGCCAAGAATTTATTTTCTTTTGTTGTATAACCAATTGATAATGTGATTCCACCAGGATGGCTTTTTTTTTTAATTTGTCTTATTCTCAATACTAGTGTGCACAGTTCGCTCTGTACAGCTATCAGTATGTCTGTACACGGATTTTGTATGCAGCTCAGCATATGTTATGGTGTTTACTGGGTTTGGGGTGCTTGGAATTTAGCCAAGGTGATGCTTAGTAGAGAGAGGTTAGCCTTGGAATAGTCCATAAAGGTTTTTGGTTTCGCTGAGTCCCTGGATTTAATTTTTATTTCAAGCAATACTGCCTTACGGTCACATTTGAATGTTTTTTGCCTATGAAAACACACAGCAAGGAAGACGTATCCTTTTTTTTTTTTTACTTTGCATTGACTGGAGTGATAAAGCTATTCAATTGAAATGTTAACATTTTACTCTGTATTTCAGTTATAGCTACATTCTTTCCCTTTTTTAATTTCTCCAAGTTTTTGGGGTTTCTAATACCATGACAAGAATGGACACCATTACTAAGTCAAAGTATGATTAAAGTTCATAAAAATTTGTGTTGCTTCAATCTTTGATGCTAGCTAGAAGTGCTCTTTGCAGCACCCATAATGTCCCCAGTGATGATTCTTTCTGCAATTCTTACAGAGTTACATTTATTTTATTTATTTATTTTACATTTGTTGACCGGGATAGTCTAACTGGATTTATGTCCATTTTCAGTAGAGTCCCGGGGAGATAAGCTCCATGAGATTACTAGACTACTAACATACAGGTACTAGTTGTTATACAGTTAAATAGTACACATTTTAAACAGTTCAGGAATCTTCACAGTTTATACAAAAAACATGTTACAAGCATTAGAAAAGATATTTTAGACTTTGTGTATAAGACTTCATTAGTAACTAGAAAGTAATTGTTAAACAAATACATACTTCAAGTTTCAACAGTTCAGCAATGCTCACAGTTTAAACAATACTTGTTGCCTGCCATTAGGTAGGATGCTTTAGAATTATATGCAGAAGAATTTAACTAGGTATTTTAAATTATCTCCATTAGGAGAAGATATGTTTTTGCCAAGGATAGGCCTTGATCTAAAAAGACACAGATAGAGCAGGAATTAGGTCTTAAGAGAGGGTATTTGGGATATAGTATGAGACTAGTCTGGATTTGAACAGGGACATAACCAATGTGTTTTAAGATAGATTTTCAGATTGTGTTTAAAAAGTGTAAATGAAGACAGTGATGTAAGTTCATGGGAGAGTACATGTACTGGTAACATATCTAAGTATGACTGTAAATTCTTTTTTATAAGACCTATTACTCTTACTGCTACTGGAACTGTCTGGGTATCTTTCTTCCATATTGCCCTAATTTCTGCCTGCAAATCCTGGTATTTTTGTGACTTTGTGTCTCTGTACATAAGGCACTGTAATCACTGGGTGTAGCAATTTCAATGATCAATGCTACTTTTGTCTTTTTTATATCGACTACTAAATCTGGTTTTCTTGCATCTATTTTTTGAACTGTTGGTATTGGGTGAGTTTAACATTTGTTTACCGGGAAAGTCCAAATTGGAATGAAGCCAGTTTTCAGCGGAGGCCTGAGGAGAAATGCTCTAGACGCATATCTTTGTAATATAAACTTCATTATTTTCTATGAGGTTTTATGGCTCGCGTTTTCAGTGTTTTTCAGCTACTTCAGTATTATAATGTTTGCAAATTCCTCAATGCAACAATCTTGCCACATTATTATGCTTTTCAGTATACAGTCCTTCTGCCATTAGTATAGCACAACCAGTAACAAGATGTGAAACTATTTCCAATTCTGTTTTACAAAACCTACATTTGTCTGTTTCTCCCACATGTTCAGTAGACTTTATAAACCAACGTGTATGTAATCCACTATTGTGGACTGCCAATATTAACCTTTCATATTTTGATTTAAATTCACCTCTCCTTAACCATTCCTGCTTTCGATTCTGATCAACATGAGGTTGTTCCAAGAGTTTTCTGTACTTGCAACTATATTTACGTATTTTCCACATTTCTTGCCTTCTCATCTGATCCTTCACCTTATATTCTTTCTTTCGTTTTCTGGCACATTCAGTTGCTGCCTGATTTTTATCTACTTCTGGTTTGATTTCCATTCCAGCTTGATGCCAATATGCTTCTGATAAACTAAGCAGAGAAGTCATCTTAGACTTATTCTCCTCATGTTTCAAAACTTTCAATATATTTGATCATGTGTGGTCAGCAGATATTTATGCAGTCCCATGTCCTATACATGTAATCAATTTCGAGGAGGCCCATACCTCCTTCAGAATGGAGAATATATAATCTTGTTATGCACTGACTTTTATAAATCATTTGATGAGAATGAAACATCCTTCTTGTTTTCCTGTTCAACCTATCCAACATCTTTTGGATCCAGTCAATCACTCTAAAACTGTAAGTTAAGACAGGAAGAACACATTGGTTTATAGCTTAAATTTCGTTCCTAGATGTCAATGCTGTTTTCAGTATTAAAGTCTTCTAAAATATTCATTACTAAGTTTTATTTTAATTTGTTCATGTTTTATTGTTGATTCTTCATCAGTTCTCAATTATTTATACGCTCCCTCTTGCTCAAGTTCTTTACATCATATTCCTGTCCAAAACTAATGTTTTCTTTGTGCTGCAGCTTTCCTGCTTTAAAGGTTGCTTTTGCACATTTATCAAGACCAAATGACGCTCTTATATCATCTGAAAAATGTTTGATCACTTGCAGTTGTGCTTACAGTTCCTCATCTGATGAACTATACAGTTTTAAATCATCTACAAAAAGAAGATGAGAAGTCTTTACACTTTGTTGTTTTCTAGGAGCCAAATTGTAGCCACGACTTAATCTGTTAAGTAGACAATTTCATGGATTAAGGGCAAGACAAAATAGCAGCAGTGACAGAGAGTCACCATGGAATATCCCCCTTTGAAGTTTTATCTCTGGAGTAATAATTTGTCCTTTATCATGGCTTAACTGCAAAGTGGTTTGCAACTGTTTCATGGTCACCATAATGTAATCAAGCAGGTATATCTTATACATTTTTAAGCACTCCATGAATGTGCTGCTACCTGATTTTTATCTACTCCTGGTTTGATTTTCATTCCTGCTTGATGTCAATATGCTTCTGCTAAGCTAAGCAGGGAAGTCATCTTAGACATTCTCCTCACGTTTCAAAACTTTCACTATGTTTGGATCATGTGAGGTCAGCAGATATGTATGTAATCCCACTATTGCAGATCTATATGTATAATCAATACCTTCTTCAAAATGGGAAATATATAATCTTGGCACTGAGTTTTATAAATTATTTCATGAGCATAGATTTTTTCCCCTTTTTCCAGTTCTCAATTATGACTTTATTTAATAGCAAATTATCTTTTGTTCCACATTACTTTCTTTTATTACCCTTTTGTTCTATTACTGTGATTGACTTTTCTTCTAAATGACTATAAACTCTGTTGGTATCAATTCCAGTGTATAATTTATACATTGTCGGAAGGTAAGTTATTGGTCTATAGTTTTTAGTTAGCTTGCAGGTTTGCTCTTAAGTAGGAGTATTGTTTTTCCTATTTTTAAACAGGCTGGTGTGTAGTCAGGGTGCACATATAAATAGCTCTCACTCACAGCTATATCTTCATGTAAAGATGGTAATACTTTTAGCTAGAAGTTAGGTACTGCATCTGGGCCTGAGGTTTCCCATTTAGTTGCTTTTCTTAATTTTGTTTCAATCTCTCTGGCTGTTACTTCATCCCATTTCATATCCTGTACATTTAATCTTCTTATTCTTTCTTTTACTTTTTCTATCCATTTAGCATTTTTGTTATGTTCCACAGAATCTTCATAGACATTTCTCCAAAATGTATCTATTTCTTCTTTTTTTTGTGGTGTTTCATTTCCTTTTGCCCTGTTTCCCAATTCTCTATAAAACTTTCTTGTGACATCAGTAAATTGCTTATTTTGTACTTTTCCTTTATATTTATCCGCATATCTTCTAAGTTTTTTCTACCTGTGCTGTTAGTTTTAGTTTATTATTTGCGATAGTGCACAATAGATCCTGATCTTTTCCTCCGGTGGGTAGTCTGATGATAACCAAACCTGACAGAGAGCAGCTTTACTAATTAACCAGGCTTTACAAGCCAAGGAAATATGATAGTCTGGCTGACTCACAGATAGTAAGAAGGTGGGAGAAAGATAGGACCTAAAAATCACAAAGTTTCAGTTTTTAAAAAAGTTCTTTTATCTTGGCTATTTATTTACATCTCTGTAAGCATTTTTGCAAAATGTGTAACACATACGTAGGAAACAAATATTTATAAATCACTGCAATTCAGACGCAGACACTTTTACTGTCGATTCTCAGCTATAACAATATTTCTCACTACTTCCATTCTAACTGATGGAACTGCAATTTGATTGGGGCAATGAACGCAAATCAATCTCATCAGTACATTGTCCTGGTCCCCTTCAATAAACACATCACACTGAATGACATTTGACAACATTTATTAAACTTTAATAAACATAACTTTATTATCCAATATTTATTAATTACAACTGAAACGCAATATAACTGATTAAATTCCAACATCCACATCCATGAAATGCTAATTAGGACAGCGTGACTTTGCTCATGCTGACCAAGTAAACAGCGTCCATACCTCCAACTCACTTACTTATGAAGCAGCGTCCCACTACTTGCTTCATTTACCATTTACTGAATTGCACATCCCACTAATTTTACTTATGAAGCAGCATCCCATTATTCATTTCATTCACCACTTATTGAATTAACATCCAACCAAATAAGCAGCATCCTTACCCCTGCTTGCTTATTTATCGAGCCACCTTCAAATACTCATTTTCCTTTCCCATTTCATTGGAATGACCATACAAAACCAGAGGGGGAACAGAAGAGGGCACGCCTGTCCCTCTTCTCCTCCCACCAGCCCAACAAGGCTATTCCCCCTCTCTCCGATAAACCTCCAGCAACCTAGCCACCATTAAGATATTAGGCCAAACATCATTCAGTGTACCCCATCCTCTCTAACCAAGTTGTATCAGAGTCATCTCCTCCTAAAATCTTATCACATAATTAATGAAAATCATCAGATACTTAAACAGCTAAAGCCCAACCACTAATCCTTCTCTTATGCTAAGGTAGCAACCCTAACCTCATAAACCTAGCATAACCACTGCATATGAACTAAATCCTTATCTCACGACCAATGAAAGCATTGCAAAGATTCCAAGAGCATTACAGGCCATCTGGACAGCTGACTACTAAGCCACTGCCCTGAAGACAATGCAAAGGCAATTGCCTACCATTGTGCCACATTGCAACCCCATTTTACCACCCAATGAATGTAATAACCAAATGAAATCCCTTTAAAGTCAATGCAATAACCATACTGACATCACCTCAACTAGCCATTATGACAAATGTTTTAAACACCCATCATGGTATTTAGCCACCCAACCCCCACAAACCCTACAAGTTCCATATTGACAACTGAAACTGAACTGTAATCCCCAACAAACCCAAATGAGCCCCTCCACCAGCTTAAAACAGAAACCAGTTACTCAATATCCCCTCAATCAAGTCCCCCCTTCACACAAACCCCCAACCCACCCACCCCCAACTTATAAGCCCTGTCACATATATAAGAAAATAGCCAATAGGCCACCTGGCTGAAAGCAAACCCCTGATCCCACTCCAAAGGTAACCCAATACCACTTGAAACCATGCAAGGGCAATTGCCAACTATCCCTAACAGCAGCACTATATAATAACTTCCCAGCACCACCCAGCCATCCCTCCAACTGTCCAACACAACGTAGCACCTAAAGACTAACCTCGCCTTTGCTTACCTTCAAAACATTTCTGGAATGACTAACTACAGCCATAACAACTGCCACAGAAACTATTCCCTTGAACTCGATATCTCAAGACCAATCCCCACCCAAAACCCATCTTTACAATAGTCAGTCTCTAGCCATCTACACAGTCAACCTATAAACCAGCCCCATGATCCTGCCACAAGCATCTAATCCCACTAACCCCCACCTGGCTCAGCTGCCAGCACCAACAAACCCTACCACTATCATATTAACCAAGTGAATTGGCTGGCCCCCATTCTCCCAACTTCCTCTGTGAAACAGAAGCCTGCCACCTCAAAACTCACTTCAGTCCAGCATCCCTTATGCAGACAACCCACCCTCCTGATACCCAAGGCACAAACCAATCCCTCCCAAAATATGGCCCAACCCTCTTGTCACATTTGAAAATCAACAAAATGCATATGAGCAATGCAATCCATTTATGAGAACTCAAAATCCTTAATGCATTGCTTACCCCTGACTTCCTCCCTTAAAGCTTCCTTTTCAACATGTCACCTTACATCCCATAGCAAAACAACTGGAAACATCTCCTAGCAAACCCAAAACCATGTCCTGCCTAATCCGTATAACTTTAGCCTGGACGCAGAAATACCTAGTTCCTTAATATCCCCAACCCTCACATACCTGGCAATGCCCTTCAGACCTGACCTACTATTAAAAGCACATGTATAACCTCCAACTTCCCATCCACCCAATGCACACCCAATACACCAGTGAAAGAGTCCACAACTATTCTCCAACCCTAACCTGGTATGGAACATTAACAGTATCTACTTAGTGGACAACTGTCACTCCCAAGAATACCACCTAGGATCAGACACCTGCTTCCTGTCAGACAGAACATGTTATTACCCTCAGCAAATACTGTTTAAGCACCTGGATGGGTAAGCAAATCACTCTACAGGTTCCACCCATCTGAAAGCAAGAGCTGAACTTGTCCAATTTGTAAGAGGCCTGGAGATATTAGCCTAATAACTTCCTATGATCTTATGACTGTTGTGAAACTACCCCACCTGTGGAAATCCCACACTTCCCATAAACAATCCCCAACACTGTTTTAACCTTGCCCCCACTGTACCTCCTTTGTGACCTTATTGTGCACCCCTCTGGTGACCAGGAGATCCACTGCAACCGCCCCATCGCCTTTTGGGCCTCCTTCATTCTGGCCATCCAACCAAGGTCCCCACCTGTCAACTCCAATTCTCCAGGCCAGTGACTGCTGCTCACTTCACAGACCACCATCTGTGACCTCATTATGGACCACTCAGGTGACCAGGACTTCCATTGCGACAGCCTCTGTTGCCTTTCTTGTCCATTTCCTTCAGGCCAACAACTGATGCCCACTCTGCATATAACCAAAATAATGACAACTTTGAGTGTTGCCAGAGGCCAACCCTGTTTTAAGCACAGCCAGAGGCCTACCCTGATCAACGCATGCAACTGGCCTGCCACAACTGTCCTATGAGCCTTGTAATTAACTTACCATTAATAGCATTCCACTGCTTGCTCCTCCTAGAGGCAACATTCCTAAAGGTATTGTGCTTACCGGTTCAGCCTTTGCATACCCACTAACCCTAAGACCCCTAACCACCATGGGACTGAAATCCTTTATGTTACATCTATGAGGCAACCTTGCAACTCCACCCAAGCCATAACATCGGGATTATGCTAGCTACCAGGTCTGGGGACTCAACCTGCAAGGTTTGAAGAATGGACCCAAAATATTTCGTAAAATCCCGCCCATTCTGCCACTTCCAGACAACAGCAATGACTATGTAATGCCTGTAGAAGTGAAAGTGTGTGCAAACTCCATCCCCCAGCTTTTTTTTTATTGTTACTATTATTATAAGGCAGGATTAAGAGGGACAGAAGTCTCCTTTTGACCTAAAATCAGAGATATCGCTAATACTCAGGGACAGTTGCGAAGTATCCTGTACATTTAACTAGCCACTTTCAGGTCTGTCAGCTGTAGTATATTAATTAGTTAAGGTAAAATTGCTGCTAAAAATGCTGTACCTATGTCTATCCACACCTTATCCACAGAATCAGGTGCATTCAATGTAATGCTACCCCTCTCTTTTTTTTCTCCCCCACCCATCTCACCAGTCAGTACCTCCGAACAAATTAGCAGGGCCAGAACCATTTCAGCCCTAATTGGGGACAGAAAGAAACATGTTTGGGAAGCATTCAGTAAGTTGAACTACCTATATATTTGTGTGTGTGTGTGTGTGTGTGTGTGTGTGTGTGTGTGTGTGTGTGTGTGTGTGTGTGTGTGTGTGTGTGTATATATATATATATATATTTGTGTGTGTGTGTGTGTGTGTGTGTATGTATGTATTTATATATATATAAATATATGTGTGTGTGTGTGTGTGTGTGTGTGTGTGTGTGTGTGTGTGTATATATATATATATATATATATATATATATATATATATATATATATATATATATATATATATATATATATATATATATATATATATATATATATATATATATATATATATATATATACACACACACATGCACACACACACACACACACACACACACACACACACACACACACACACACACACACACACACACACACACACGCTTAAAACTTGAGCTTTGGCTGGCTAAGATCTAGCTGTAGTCAACTGGACGTATAAGAGAATTTGAGTACCTTTTATCTGCACTTTTTTCAAATAATACAGCATTTTAATTGATTTATTTGTGTTGCATTGAATATTGACTGAACTGGAAGTTTTGACTCTGTTTTTTCAGTTAGTGCTTGGTAGATTTTATTGCCTGTTAGAATTCCTGCATAGACAGTAATTGCAGTCGGGGGTAGTCTCATTCATTGATATTCTGTTACTGCCTATTTAAGTGGTACATTTTGGAGTATTTTCTGCTTAAAACCTGAGCTTTGGCCGGTTAAGATCTAGCTGTATTCAACTGGACGTTTAAGAGAATTTAAGTACCTTTTATCTGCACTTTTTTCAAATAATACAGCATTTTAATTGATTTATTTGTGTTGCATTGAATATTAACTGAACTGGAAGTTTTGACTCTGTTTTTTCAGTTAGTGCTTGCTAGATTTTATTGCCTGTTAGAATTCTTGCATAGACAGTAATTGCAGTCGGGGGTAGTCTCATTCATTGATTTTCTGTTACTGCCTATTTAAGTGGTACATTTTGGAGTATTTTCTGCTTAAAACCTGAGCTTTGGCCGGCTAAGATCTAGCTGTATTCAACTGGATGTATAAGAGAATTTAAGTACCTTTTATCTGCACTTTTTCAAATAATACAGCATTTTAATTGATTTATTTGTGTTGCATTGAATATTAACTGAACTGGAAGTTTTGACTCTGTTTTTTCAGTTAGTTCCCAACCATCCTCCCTGGTTTTGTTTTGGTGTTAATATTGGTGGCTTTGAAACTGCCCAACCCTCTTGTAAATTTGTGTTTGGATACTCCTTCTGGGCCCATCTCATTTGCTCACTCAACTGAGTGCAGTGAGAACATATTCTGATTTCAGGCACTCCTACTGTGTACAAAGAGAGCATCTGGGAAAGAAAAAAAATTAAGCTTGTTTCCTGCCTTTCCTGTAAGTGGTCTAGACTGTGTGTAGGCTTCTGAGCCCCCAAGCCTTTCTGTGTTGGATGGAAGCCTTCTAGCTTAATTTTGTTTCTTAGAACTAGCCAGTTTTCTGGTTTCAGCACTCAAATCTTTTTCTTTGAACTCAGCACTTTTTCAGAACTCGTTGTAAGCACTAAATAAGCTGCAGATTACTACAGCACTCAACTTTCCACACTTGTCTAGAGGAAAGCAGTTTTTAGTACTTAATAAATAAGCTCCTATCCAGGCATGTCTAAAGGTCAGCTCCCGGTGATTTCTCCTGTCTACCTGATGAATCTGGGCATCTTGGGGCAATGCAGCAATTGCCTCATGTACACAGACAACCCTTTCCTCCTACCACCCAATACTACAACCTGTGAGAGATGCACTTATATAGCCAAACTTGAAGACAAGCTCTCTTCACCCAAGACTCAAGAGGAGAAGGTAAACACTTGCACCACACCACACTCATCACATAGTCCCTCAAAACCTACACCACCAAAACACACACATAGAAACACAAAACACACACCTACATTCACAGAGGCTCTCAATAAAACCTGCCCAAGCATCAGGGACCTCTAAAGCAGAAACGTAAGCAAACTCCACCCCTCAACACAACCCAAATGACACATAGCCCACAAACTCAGTGTGCCACTCAACCACAGCCCATAAGGCATAACAACGTACCCAACACTCTAGTCATAGGTGACTCTATAGTCAGGCACACTGATGTTCCACTCACCAGGCTAAACAAGGAGAAAGTTACTGTCAGCTGCCTGTCAGGTGCCAGGATCCGCCACATAATGCACGCACCCAGGTCACTTCACAACAAGTATAAATATGACACTGTCCTTGTCCATGTTGGTGTGAATGACCTGAGATGTACCTCCCTGGACTACATGAAAAGAGACATGGAGGAGCTCTCTGATTTTGTAGCCCAGGCAGGTATGACCCTAGCCCTAAGTAGCATCCTGCCATCACCCATAATGATACCACAGTACAAGGACAAAATGATTGACTTCAACAATTGGCTAAGCTTCTGGTGTCATTCTAAGGGGATCCAGTATTTGTCTGCCTGGGACGACATGATCGACAGACCACAATGCTTTGCCAGAGATGGCCTGCAACTGTCGCCCTTGGGATTCCGGATACTGGCTAAGGCTCTTGCCACCCCTATAGTGCCTTTTTTAGGTAAGGTTCAAATGACAAATTTACCACCGTAACAGGTACAAGCAAGCAAAACCTGAGGGTAACGCTACTCAATGCTAGAAGTCTAAACCTCAAAATGCACTCACTCGAGGCACTCCTTAAAATGGAGAACATCGACATCTGTGCAGTGACAGAGACCTGGTTCAAAGCTCCAGAGAGCACCCCTGCATTACCGGGCAATAATTCATACCACACCTTTCAGCCACCTAACCAGGAACGAAGCACTAAAGGTGGAGGCGTGTCCATATTCATTAAGGATATCCACACCTCCAGGATCGTTGCACAGCATAATGCATCCGAGATTATCCAAGTGCAACTAACTCTGGGCAAGACTGCAATCCAAATTGTAGCTTGATACAGTCCCCCCATCATGCCCCAGGATTCCCACGCCTCATTTCCTGATACACTGGAAAGTATTAGGGTACAACCCAACACCCTAATAATGGGTGATTTCAACTACCCCACCAGTAACTGGGAAAACTACTCATGTACCAACTCTTTTGCTCACCGTTTTCTGGAATTCATAAATTCCAACGCTTTGGATCAACTTATTCACACCCCCACAAGGGACAGCAATATCCTAGACCTGGTCATTACCAACATGGGCAGCCGGTGTTCCACACCAGAGGTCAATTCCTCTTTGGTCAGATCTGACCACAAGCTAATCACCCTAGACATCCACATCCCGCCCCCACCCCCAATTAGGGAAACCATCGTAAAAAACTTCTCCAAAGCCAACTTCACACTTCTTAAGACAGAAGTGGCAAACTTCATGATACCTATACAGATGGACAATAGAGGTACGACTGCTGAATCCTACACAAATGCACTTTATAAGCACTTACACGAGTGCATGGATCATGCTATCCCTAATAGAACCAAGATGCTATCCTCCAAAAAAAGGAAGCCACTCTGGTGGTCCTCTGCCATAAACAAACTCTACAACAGAAGAAAAACTGTAGCAAAAAAGAATAAAATCCCATGACTGGAGGAACACCCTGGTCAACCTCAGTAAGAAGCTGAGATCCCTCATAAAATCCTCCAAAGCTAGTTACAAAAACAAAATTATCACTGACTCTAAAGACAACCTCAAAGCATTCTATAGCTCTGTCAAGAATCTCAATGGCAACACTCAGAGCTGCTCTGAGTTACAGAACAATGGCACTAAATATACAGAACCAACTGACATTGCCAACATCCTCACAGATAGGTTCAATGCTAACTTTACCCCCCCTCAACCCCTAGAGGGCCCATCTCTATACCAGAAGAATGCAAAGTTCCTGTAATCATGACTGCACAGGTAAAAACACACTTTCCAAAGCCAAGAACACAGCATCCATGGGACCTGACAATATCCCAGGCTGCGTTCTACATGAACTACAGAATGAACTGGCACCCTACCTAAGTACCATGTTCAATCATAGCCTCACCTCAGGCTTTGTTCCCACTGAATGGTGCACCATGACAGTTATCCCACTCCACAAAGGGGGAGCCACGACGGACCCCGGGAACTACCGCCCCATTAGCCTGACGAGCCTGGTCTGCAAGGCCATGGAATGTATCATCATGAAACTCATAAACAAAGACATTGGTAATCTCCAAACTCTGGACCCCACCCAGTTCAGGTTTGTAAAAGGCAGATCATGTCTCCTAAACCTGGCAGACTTCTTTGAAGCAGTCACCAAAGCCATAGATGAGGGTAAGGTGGTTCACACAGCTTATCTAGATCTCACCAAGGCTTTCCACACCATCCCCCACTTTGGAATTATAGATAAGCTCACTAAACTAGGTATAAATCCCTATGTCACTAGATGGGTTGCCAACTGGCTCATGGACAGAACCCACACTGTCAAAGTAGCAGACTCCAAATCCGACTTCAGACCAGTGACAAGTGGAGTATCACAGGGTTCAGTCCTGGGTCCTCTCCTGTTTGGTATCTACTTCTCTGAAGCACAGGCTAACACAGAAGGTCTTTGGCTAACAAAGTTTGCAGATGACTGCAAACTAGGAGCCATAATCGAAACTCCTAACAATGTGGACATACTACAAAAGGGCCTCACTGAGACAGATGCCTGGTGTCAAAGCCATGGCCTGAAGCTCAATGCCAAAAAGTGTATTGTCATCCCCTTTGGTAAAAACTCTGTACCCATGAACTACCACATAAGTGGTAGTTTACTTAACGCCAAAAGTGTGATAAGAGACCTTGGGACACAGGTGGACAGTAGTCTCTCCTTTGATAATCACATCGCCACAGTGGTCAGGAAATCCTTCTATGTGGCTCACCTCATTACAAAAGGTTTCTCATCCAGAAAAAAAGAGGTCATTGTTCCCCTCTACTCATCACTCATTAGACCCATTATAGATTACAATGCCCCTTTTGGTATGTACCTAACAGACATCTACAACAAATGGAAAGGCCACAGAATTACCTCACAAAGAGGATTACTGGCCTCAAGCAGATGCCCTACGCAGACCATCTCAAAAAACTCCAGCTTTACTCCATTGCATATCACCTACTCAGAGGCGATCTCTGCCTAACATACAAAACTATGTCAAACCCAGAGCTGTTGGACGTGTTCCACTTAAAGAAATCCCAGTCCCTCTGAGCTACACGCTCTAGGGACCTAAACCTTGTCACCACAATAAACAGAACATGCTGGAGTGATAGATTCCTGTCCCAGAGACTTCCCATACTCTGGAACCAACTACCTATCTATGTCAAACAGAGCTCCTCATTAGCACTCTTCAAGAAAAATCTTGATGATTGGATGGGAAATAGGAAATTCACCCCGGGGATCACTTCTGTAGCTCTGCTCGACAGTGGCACAGGAAATAATTTTCTTGGGTGGCGAAAGCCAGGGTACCTTTTTGGCTAGGCTTATATAGGCCCTAGGGCTAATAGCCTAGTACCTACCTATGAACCTATGAACATATATATATATCATCTGCACCTTTTCCAGAGTATGCTTTTGTGTGTGTTTGCGTGTGCTTGCAATGGTATGTGTATATAATTCCCAGAAAGAAGTACAAGTTACATTGTCTCCTTGTGCCATGTTGCACTATTTCCAGAAATTTTCATCAGAAATTAATTAATATACTGTTTAGAATTGTATTTCAGCTTGTTGTATGCATCTGGCCCATCTGCAAGTACTCCTTGTGTCTCTGTTGTACACTATTTAGTATATGTGGACTCTGCAGCAACCAGGTGTATAATTATAATTAATCAGAAATACTGAATGTGAACTAACAGAAAGAAATACAATTCCAAATGGTCTTTTGATGACCAAAGTCTGTGATGTAATATAAAACTGTAAAAGATTATGATAGGTAAGTGGTGACTTAGACCTAACTTCTATGCACCCTGTCCAATCATTATGGAGCTGTCATTAGAATCTAACTATATTTTTTATGCATTTTGTCTATGCCCCAAGATATCACTGTTTGTCTTTCACTATAGTGAACTCTACCACCCTCGATGAAGCTTGCATTTCTTGCTGTGGGAATTTCCCATAACCCCTTAAAACTCTTTTGTGAAAAACCCCCCCCCCCCCCCCCCACTTTCTTTTTTTTTATTTTTATTTTCATGTACTTCATTATGTGCTGCTTATGCTATGCTGCTTTTGCTTTTTTTGAATTTTTTTTTTGATTGGTTTCTTTAAGATGTTTGAATAGATCTGTCAAGTCTCCTCTTGTCCTTCCTTTTCTCTTTTTTTCTTTTTTTTTTTACTTTGTAAACTCTACTCTTGTAGACTTGTCTTTCAGACTTCTCCATCTTACTGACTACCTATATCATTTATTAGACAAGGCTTCCAGAATTGCACATAAATGTACCTCTCTCTCTATTCTCTCTCCTTTTCCCATTAATATCTTTTCCTTTTTTTCCCTTCCTTACTCCTTTTTTTTTTATTTAACACAGTTGTTTAAAAAAATAAAAAAATAAACTTTAATAACAAGAATCTAAGTGCAGTGAGTAGATGGCATCAGAGGTGGACTGTGAAGACATCAGAGCTTTACACAGCTTGAATTTAGCTTGCAATGTTATGTGCAATTGCTGTACTAATTATTCTAAATGGCCTAAATGTAATAAATGAAAAATGATGTCCAACTCTAAATGTCAAAAATGGTTTACTGGAAACTCAGATTTGACCATTTTCAAACTGCAGCTTAGCAGTGACAGTTAGAAGACATTTCCTAATGTCTCCAAACATCGTTATGCAGGGGGGCAAGCCCCTATAGTGCAATCTACGCCCGGAATGCCGAATTCAAATGAGCAAATGCCAGTGTGCATTCACTCATTTGAATTCACAGCAATGGAATTCAACAGTCTCAAATCTTGTCGCTGTACTTTCGCACTTCATTGCATTGTACAATGGACTCCCGACTAAATGAAGGTAAACCGGTAAGATTATTTTGTTTGGATTGTGTGTAGTGCATATTTGGTGCTGAAAAGTCAGGTAACTGCATGCTAACCTGACTTTGTAGAACAGAATCACAACTGGTACAGCAGAACAAAACCACAGCAATGAATTACAGAGGGTAAGTATCATGACTAAAAGAGGCATTAAATTCTTACAGGTATAAACATTGCAAATGCTCATTGCAAAGGACAGGGTGATTGGTAAGTGATTAATCAGAAAGGCCATGCAAGATGCTAGACCCCCTGTAGTGCTAGCAGCTGTCTGGAGTACTGTAAGAGTCTGCGATATGAGGAGTGACACAAGCAGGGGTAGAACTCTTGAGTTGGATAACGCAAGGCATTTTGTGGCTACCTTTCCAGCCTTCTATCCATCATTGGAAAGGAGTTTCTTCCTCACGGCATGTGTAGATAGTAGGAGGGTAATAACTAGTATTCAGAGGTTGATGAACAGAAAAGAGGGAATGGAAACAAGGCAGGAATTATACACGTTGCCTTCCAGCCACCAAATCACCATTTAAAGAAGCCTCAAAAGATAATGACTTTGCATAACATGCTTGACAAAGATCGAAGTGGGTAACAACACAACAGTGACAGAAAGTTAAAATTAAGAAAGTAATTTATCAGTGTTGGGCCTGGGAGAATATGTTAAGAGGTCCTTGTCTCTGTAATGTCAGTGATGATTGCAAGATACTAAGGAGGTACTGCATTTGCCAACTCTGTCTGAGTCACTGCTGATTATTGTAGTGGGTCTGAACAGTCATCAGGGTTGTACTGGGGAACAGTTACAATATCTGTTATCTAACATTCTATTCCTTGTTTGCTAGTAGATAGCTTCATTTATACTAAGAAAGAATCTGTGGTGCAAAATGCTTATCAATCTGTCGATCTTTCTATCTATATCTGTGTCCAGAAGTCTGTCTGTCTATCAATCTATCTGTTTGTTAAATGACATACAACAAAGATTCAAGTGGAACATTTTCAGACTCAGTAAGGACAGTATCACAGATGATGAACAGTAGCTGTTGGGAGCATAGCTGTCTGTAAGCAAGGTTAGATTGGTTAGCTCCAGGTGCAATATTCTAGCTAGATACTCTTGTTTAAGGCTTCAGGTTGGTGGAAGTGGGGAGATAAATCAGCTGATCAGTGCTTGTGTATATGTGTGTGTGTAGATATGTATGTACATGTGTATGTGTCAATGCGTGTGTGTGTATGTATGTGCATGTGTATGTGAGTGTGAGTGTGTGTGTGTGTGTGTGTGTGTGTGTGTGTGTGTGTGTGTGTGTGTGTGTGTGTGTGTGTGTGTGTGTGTGTGTGTGTGTGTGTGTGTGTGTGTGTGTGTGTGTGTGTGTGCTTGAGAGAGAGAGAGAAATACTGCTGTAGGCTAGTTTATGTTTGTATGATGTCTGTAGAAGGCTGGCAGCAGGTAAGTATTGTCTGTAGTTCTGAAACAATCTGTTTTAAAAGCCTTGGGTCTGTACAGCTTGTCAAGCCTATAGTCCTTAAGTTATTTATTTTAGTAATGCCATCCTTGATATACACATCAAGTCTGAGTTCACTGGCATCAAGGAGCTTTACAGATTTCACAGCCTGATTGGGTGAGAGTTCCAAGGAGGTAATGAAAAGTCAGGAGCAGATGGAGAAGAAGCTGTTTTTTCTCTGAAAACACAAGAGCCCAGATGAATATCCAGAGTGGCTTGCATATGCGGGGAAGCAGTATTATCACACCTTACTGTCTGAGACCTACCTTCAGTGCACTTTCGAAACCACTGAATATTGTCAGCTAATACTTGGTTACCCAAGAGCCTGCTTAGAAGGAGTTGGTGATTTACAGGATCTGGGCAGTTATAAGGTGAGTTCCGATGTTTCAAGGTTTCAAGGTGTCATACTGAATGCAGTCACACCATTAAGATATGCAAAGAATAGCAAAAGTATTACAAATAAAGCTGTGTGCTATTTTGTAAATGCAAGTTTGATGAGTAAAGCTGAGATGTGCAAATACCATTAATTCGTTAACTGTATCACATGTGTATTTTGGTATGTCAGGGAGAGCTGTGTCAGCTCCAAGAACAGAAAGAAATTCATTATGAGAGCCAGTAAGTTGTGGCTATTAATATAATCATAAAACAGAAAGTGTGTCCATTTTGCAGAATCTCAAAAAGAGGACATAGAAGGACAATAACCCAATGAAGGTATTGTTAATGTAAAATTCTAGAATACACACACAATAGTTTAGAAGAAGCAACTATTTGAAATCAGAAGCCACAGAATATGGTCCATTTGAAGACTATGTACGTGTGTGTGTGTGTGTGTGTGTGTGTGTGTGTGTGTGTGTGTGTGTGTGTGTGTGTGTGTGTGTGTGTGTGTGCATGTGTGTGTGTGTGCGTGCGCGTGTGTGTGTGCACATGTGCATATGTGATACTGTTACAAGAAGTGATGCAAAAGTTAATGGATGTCAATACTGTGCATTTAGAGGAACCATTGTCAAAACAGGTACTGAACTGTTAGCTATTTTAGCAGAAGTCAGAAGGGGAAAGGGATTTAGCTGTTTTAATTTAATATGGTGAAAACGTTTCTCCATTCGTAACTAGAATTGCCTTGTCTGTTTCTGTTTCTGTTTTGATTTTGGTGGTTTGTAAAATATTGTCTCTTCCTGCTTAGTATCATGGTCTTGGTGTGATTCCTGGCTTCTGTAAAGAGGTTAAAGGAGCAATCATTTTGTTTTTGCTATAGTCATATCAAAATATATCTCTACAGAGCATCTGTATTTTAATTTCTGATGTGATGCAGTATGGAGCCCTGGATTTGGCTCAGAGATGTCTTACACTTACAAATACCAAGTTATTAGGGACTAATAGAAATGAGGAACTGAAATAGCCAACTAAAGAATCCAGATGAAGGGTGACAGTGAAATGTGTTCTAAACGACTGATCATAATGTCGAATATGTTGACATTAAATTGCATGGGAATACTGGAGTGGAAATAATAATATACTCTTAGGAGCTTGTCTTGATGCCAAATTGCAAATGTTGGAAAGATGTCACTTTTATTGTCTGCCATAAGGCCAGTTGCTACAGTATTGTCAGTTACATGCTTCCTGAGACATATGTTTATCTCTAGTGATAGGCAACTTAATTTTATGTGCTAATTTAAAAAAAAAAAGTATGGCCGGATAAGGAAATAGGTCTGAGGAGAGTTTTCAGTTAATGGTTAAATTGCCCATAATTGCTTACATTTTAATGTTGAATGTGAGCTGTCACAATCAGTTTTCAAAAGTTTTTCAAAAGTATCATTAGGGCTCTGTTGGAGCATAAAGACAAGCTGGGGTGATTCTTCTTCATGTATATATTTGGACAAAGAGGAGGACCGACTTACTTTAAGATGAACGAAGTAGCCGGATTAGCTTCAGTGAATGATAGCCACACCATCTGCTCCTTTGTGTTGTCTGCTTGCCCTATATAACCATAGTGATAGTATTTCACTGCTCAATATATGTTAGCCAATGTTCTGTGATAACCAGGATATCTGGTTTGTACAGGGAGATCCAGACTGATGTTGATTACCAGGGAATTCTGATACTTTGAAATACAATTTATTGCAGACACAGCTGGCCTTAATATGTGCTAATCATATACAATGGAGTGTGATCCAGCTGTCATTCAGGGGGTCTGTAATTGTGGTCGTCTATTTTAGAAGACTAGAATTAGGATGCATATTTCAAATTGGAAGAAGGGGTGGGACGTTATGTGTACTTGCTGAAGAAGTTATACAAGGGATACATAGATGAGTTTATCTTGAGCTTAATTTAATTGTGGTTTCAGGTTTTGGTATATAGTTGTGGCATATAGCAAGCAGGGTATATAGAGTGTTTGAGGTTGTTTGATGGCTAAAGTTTGAGAATTTTAATCCACAGGCTAAAGGGTCCTCCTCCTAGGCTAAGCATGTATTATGAGCACAAATAGGGGAGATAACATAAGCTAGCCAGACATGTTAGTAATAACAGAGTTAAATGTAAGCGTTATAGCAGACGGCTTTGTATAGATGTCTGCACAACTGATTGAAGTGTGGTAATGGTTGTTGGGAAAGACGTGAGGAAATAAATGAGACTATGCTATGGTTTACTGCTAAATGTATTCCAGAAAGGTTAGGGTAAACATAGAAGGTGAGTCTAGTGAATGACTGTGGCTGAGGAGACCTTCCTATAAATGTAATGCAACCCTAGAGGTGGGTGAGATAGAACAGGAGTAGAAGCAGAATTATTTGACTTGAGGTAAAAGCAGAGAGGGACGTAGAGGGAGGGGAGGAAGGAGATTTGATTAGAGGCAATGACTTTTCAAAACAAATGGTAGAAGTGGAAGCAAGGTGGGAGCTTGATGGAAAGACAAGCTCACCTGCTGAGTTAACAGGTAATGAAAAAGAAAAACAAACAAATTCAGAAGGAGAGAGAGAGAGAGCTGATGTCTTACAGTCGAGAAAAGACATTTCAGTGGTTGCTTTTTCCTCCATACCTATAAAAGGCTACATCTCTGAAGCATTTTGACAACTGTCTAGTGAAATTTTCATGGAAAGATGCTGGGACACTCAGTTATTAGCTACGCTGAGATTCTGCTTTAATGCCCAAGAAGCAATGGACCATAGATTATACTTTAATTTCCAAGAGACAATGAAAGAACTACACCTCCTATGTAGGAGCAATGTCATTTAATAACATGTTAATAACAATTAGAAAATAACTGAAAAACACTTTCAGAAACAAATAAATGTTTTTTCTGAGTTTGATACTGTAACAAGACAATTCCTGGGATTCAGAAAGATTGCCATGAGCCATAGGCTATAACATGCATGGCTTACCCCTAGTAGTAACCCTTTCTGATTTATAGGCTGCCATACCACTGAGGTTTTAGTAGGAGCATCAGCCTAGAGGGAGGTCTCACTGTCTGAGCCACATGCTAATGAGGCAATCCAAGGGAACATCTAATGCTAAATTGCCAAGTGGCCTCCCCCAGAAATGCCTGTGAATCCCAATTTATGCTTGCTCAGCTGCGTCAATTTCAATGAATGGAGGATAAAGTTAATAGCATGAAAAAGACAGCTGTCACATAGTGACTTCAGTAGAAGCCGTCATAATGCAGGCATATTCATAAGATTCATTATGATAGGAGAAGGCAAGTAGAGAAGGGGCTAATGAATGCTGGAAAGCAGCAAGAGGGAATGATGAGTGTAAAGAATGATGCATGTCTGCTCAGGACTAAACATGGGAATGGCCCAGGGAAACTATGGAGACTCACATTTAGGGGAGTAGTGACAGGAGAAAAATGTAAATAAATGTGAAATACTTAGAATGGAAAGGATATCTGAGATGTACTGATGTGCACAGGAGAAAGCGATAAAGCCATAAGCTAATTACTAAGTGAAATGTTGGTAGAAGGTGATAGGGAAATGCTGTCTGTTTGGAAAACAGTCACTCACTTCCATATCTCAGGGAAGGGGGAAGGAAGGAATGAACTTTTAACAATGTATGTTGTTTAAGCTGCACTTATACTATGGATAGATGATGAAAGAGCTGTAGCTTGTTATTCTGCATGTCCTGAAACCCTTCAATATACTGATTTTTGTTACTGCTCGTAAATGGTAAAAGCATTCCATTTAGGAAGAAATATATACTGTTTTTGAGTTCTGATGTCAAACACTTCAATGCATGTGTGTTTTGAAATGTGCTGTATTTGTCACCCAGCACACAATTCACATACACCTGCTTTTTGTTAGCCAAATTTCATGAAAATGTATAGTCTGTCACATACCGATAGCCATGTAGGCCTACTGGGGGCTTTACAATTACAGGGCTATGCCTCTGAAATCTAAAATTATTTAAAAATTTCTAGCAAACTTTTCTGTGCTACATTTTTGGACAATAAGTCAAAAAGTGTGCTTAGATTATGTTTTTTGGAGTAAAAGAAGCAGCTTTATCGTTCACTGTGTGTGCTAATTGACAATTTAAGTAGTCTTTTGTATATAAATAGACCAAATCATTGGAAATATTACTTATGGAAAAACAAAACTGATCTGAGTTTTGATGTATATTTATAATTTTGATGCATGTTGTATTTGCCCTTGGGCAAATAGCATGTACATGTTCATTGTGACCTGAAAGAATGGTGATTTGCATACTTTCAGGTTTTAAAGTGCATCTTGCCTATTTTGAGCACTTAACTTTTCATGGTTATTTTTCTCGAATAGTTTGATATTTTCCAACAAAATGTTTGGGACAACATATATGGGCATTTAGTTATAAACTATAACTGAAGTTTCTTTAAATATAAAGGTTATGGAACAGATGCATCTTGAATATATGTGTGCAGTTCTCTTTTTTCCCCTAGCTGAATACTTCATAACCTTGAAATATGTGTGTGGGAAGAAAATAATGTTGGCTTCAGTTATGATTTATAATGATAAAGTATTTTTGTGATTCTGATGTGTACCATATATGCTTCCTAAGAAAATTATAAGTGATGTGGTGTGTAATGCTGCTGTAATTTGAATATACAATTATGCAGCAGTTAGCATTGTCACCTCACAGCAAAATGCTCTCTGGTTCAATTCTCTGCTGGGGTGCCTTCTGTGCAGAGTCTGCACATCCTGCCTACATTCGTGTGGGTTTCCTCTGGGTGCTCCAGTTTCCTCCCACATTCCAAAGACATGCGTCTGGAGCTTTTCTCCCTGTGCCTTTGCTGAAAATGGACCCTGTGCCAGTCAGACATTCCTAGTAAACAAATGTTAAATAAATAAATACATTTAATAAGTTATCAAAGTGTAAAGCCCATTTTGGTCTATTTCATGTACTTACTTATGAAGGGCTATATTTCTGAAACCATTTAACATTTTCTAGGAAACTTTTCTGAGTAACACATTTAGACATTCAGTTATGAACTTTACTTCAGGTGAGCATTTAGGTGTAAAGGTAACAGAAGAGAGGAACATTTAATTAACATGACTCAGTTCAGAGGTCTATTTTTTTCTATTTCAATGTTTCAGATGCTAGGAAAAACGTCACTTTTAGGGGAAATTAAATTCCAGGTTTAATTCTGATTCTATAATAATATGGTATACTTCTCACTCTTGTGCATGCTTCATATCACTCCTGCAAAAAGTTCCTTGAAAACCAGGACAAATCAAACTTTGTTGGCTGTTAGATTTTAAGATTGATATTGGCCTGTTTTGGGAAGCAACCTATGTACTGCTAATTTTAAAAAACAGTATGTATTTTTAGCAGACAAGATACCTGGAAAACCATCTACAAATTTACCTTAGTATATGTTTTACGTTTTAATGACATCAAAGTTAACTGTACCATGAATATCTGTGGGCCCATTCAGGGCTGGCCTTGGAGTTGCATGACCCAATTTGGACCATTTTGTTGGGGTCCCCTGTGCTGCATCTCCACCTTCTGCCTTAACCCGCTCTCAAGTTGCAGGCTTCCTGGACTTGAGTATTTCAGCTTAGGTATCAGCAGTATTTATTTATTAGATTATATTTTGTCATTAGACATGTTAAACCAGAAGTAATCTACTGGATTCCTGGATTACCACCCAATCCAGCATCTCTAATAGTTACTTTTTCTGCTAAACTGACTCAAGTACACTAGAAGGTGCCCATTTGAAGAGCCACTGAAGCCCTTTGTTTGCATGATACTATATCAAGTGGATGCACCCTGGCTTACCTAGAGACATGTTTCCAAACTCCTGTAGTAATGAACCTATCTCCTGAACCAGGACAGGTGATACCTGCACACTTACCCCTTTTCCCTCCCAACAACACTTATTTTTTTCTCTCTTTTCTATCTCCCTCCTTTCCATTCTTCCCCTCAGTTGATCATGCCTCACTCTACTTTACATCCCATGCCCAACAATTGCACATACTGTAAATACTTTGCTCTTTGTTCTCATTTTCTCAGTAGAGACATTATACTATATGATGGTAGTTCAATGTTATACTCTTCTTAACAATTTTATTGACTGATTATTGTATTGTGTCTATTTCTGATTATCTTCATTTATGCTACATATTATCTTAGCTTAATACCTTAGTTTTTTTGCTTTTACATTATGTCTGTTGCACTGATATTTATTAATGTTCATTGTTTTTTTGGTTATATTGCCACAGCTCTGAGACTGACAATGGTCTAAGCAGGTCAGTGTGTTCTATCTTGGCTAACAAGCTTTAAATTGTTAAATAAATAAAAAAAATGTCATTAAGTTAAGCACTCCACACTGTCCAGCATCTTTGTGAAGTGCTGTAGACAACTCCAAGCGTACCATGCTACTGAGAAGTAGGCCCATTTTGACACCAAAAACCTGATAAAATCTTTAGATTAATCATAGTGCCCAGCTCTTGCCTCCCATTCCCAATGTCCTCCAATGTCCTTAGATACCAGGAAGTACTGGACAAAAGAGTCAGTGGGATTGTGCTTAATGACTGGGAAGACTGGGGATACAAAAATCTCATGAAAAATGTCTAACCTCCACTATATATTCTCATCTCTCATTACCCCCCCCCCTTCTTCATTTGTGAGCTTCCAGTCATCTCCTGCACTTGCTCTGAATTGTTGGAGTTTCTTATGCAGTTAATTCTTATAACGTCTTACAGTCAGTGTGCTTCCACAAAACTACTTAAACCAGTTTAACTTCCTCAGAATGCTCAACAATAATAATAGTAACAATCTCAGGCCTCTCTTAAACCTGTTTAACTTCAAATGCTCCAGAATAATAATAGTAACAATCTCAGGCCTCTCTTAAACCAGTTTAACTTCAAATGCTCAGCAATAATAATAGTAACAATTTCAGGCCTCTCTTAAACCAGTTTAACTTCGAATGCTCAACAATAATAATAGTAACAATCTCAGACCTCTCCTTAGATACAGCTTTATTCATGCACCACACTTGCAGTCATCTGCGAACTTGGTCAGCCAGAGTCCCTTTGTGTTGGCCTGGAATTCTGAGAAGTAGATACTGAACAGGAGAGGACCCAGGACTGATCCCTGTGGGACTCCACTCATGACTGGTCAGCAGTCTGACTTGGAGTCTGCTATTTTCACACTGTGTGTTCTATCTGTGAGCCAATTCCTGAGTGAGGAATGGTATCAAAGGCCTTGGCTGGATCGAGGTAGGCTGTATGCAATGCCTAAACTTCATCCACAGCCCTCAAAGAAGTCAACCAGGTTGAGCAGGCATGATCTCCCTTTCACAAAGCCAAATCGGGTGGGGTCTAGAGTTTGGAGATTTCCTATATCTTTGTTAATCAGGTTCATGATGATGCACTCCATAGTTTTACATATTAGACTCATCAGGCTAATAGAGTGATAATTCCCAGGGTCTGTAGTCACTCCCCCTTTACGGAGAGGGATGACTGTAGCAGTGCACCATTTGGTAGGGACAAAGCCTGAGGTGAGGTTTTGACTGAACACGGCACACAGATGTGGTGCCAGTTCACTTTGTAGCTCATGTAGAACACAGCAGGGATATTATTGGGTCCCATGGAAGCTGCATTCTTGGCCTTGGACAATGCAGCTTTAACCTGTACTGCAGTAATGCTGGGTGCCTGGCATTCTTCTGGTATTGTGATTGATCCTTTAGGGGGGAGAGAGGGGTAAATTTGGCACTGAATCTGTCGGCCAGTATGTTGGCAATACAATATCTGTTGGCTCAGTATAGGAGGTACCATTGTGCAATAACTCAGAGAAAATCTGGGTATTGCCATGGAGGTTCTTGATATAACTATAGAAGGTTTTGTGATTGTTTTTAGTGTCTGCCGCAATTCTCCCTTCATAGCTGGCTTTGGAGGATTTGATGAGGGATCTCAACTTTTTGTTGAGGCTAATAAGGGAGTTTTTCCAGTCTTGGGACTTCACCTTTTTCTGCAACAGTTTCTTCCTTCTGTTGTAGAGTTTATTAATGGCAGGGGACCACCAGATTGTCTTCCTGTTTTTGGAGGAGAGCATCCTGGTTCTGTTGCATTTATGTACATGTTTGTCCAGTGCATTGGTGTATGATTCGGCAGCCATGCAGCTATTTTCCATTGGCATGGGTGCTGTGAACTTAGCCACCTCAGTTTTTAGGAGCCCAAAGTCAGCTTTGGATAAGTTTTCCAAGGTGGTTACCTTTGCAGGGGGTGTGGGTGAGATGTGGATTTCCATGGTGATTAGTTTATGGTCAGATCTGACCAGAGAGGGATTGACTATTGGTGTAGAGCAACTGTTGCCCATGTTAGTAATAACTAGGACAAGGATGTTGCTTCCTCTAGTGAGGGTCAGAATGAGCTAGTTCAGGGCATTGGACTTGATGAATTCCAGGAAGTGTTGGGCCAGTGTATTGGTGCTTGAGTAGTTTTCCCAGTTGATGGAGGGGTAGTTGAAGTCTACTAGTGTTGGGTTGGACCTTGATAGATTCCAGGGTGATTAGGAATGTGAAATGAGAGTCTAGGGACATGGTTGGGGACCTATAGCAGGCTGTGACCTGGATATCTGTCTTACCCAGTGTTAATTGTACCTGAAGTATCTCAGATGTGTTATGCTGGGCTACTAGTCTGGAGGTGTGCATATCCTTTATGTATATGGAGACACCACTGCCTTTGGAGCTTCGGTCCATGTTTCATGGCAGAAAGGTGTGGAACGAGTTATAGCCTGGTAGCGCAGGGGTGCTTTCTGCCTCTTTAAACCAAGTCTCTGTTACAGCACAAATGTCGATATTCTCCATTTTTAAGAGTGCTTTGAGTGAGTGCATCTTGAGATTTAGACTTCTAGTGTTGAGCAGCATGGCCCTCAGAGTGCATTTATTTATAGCTGTTATGGTGGTAATTTGGTCTTTGGAACGCCATCTCTGGCAAAGCATCGAGGTCTGTCAATCATGTCATCCCAAGCAGACAGATACTGGAACCCCCTTAGAATGACACCAGAAACTTAGCCAGTTGTTGAAGTCAATAATTTTTTGTTTGTATTGCGGTATCATTCTGGGTTACAGTAGGATACTGCTCAGGGCTAGTGTCATATCTGCCTTGGCCACATAATCCGAGAGCTCCACCATATCTCTTTTCATATAGTACAGAGAGGTGCATCTCAGGTCATTCACACCCACATGGACAATGACAGAGTTATACTTGTACTTGTTATGGAGTGACCTGAGTGCATGTGTTATGTGTCAGATTCTGGCATCTGATAGACAGCTGACTGTTACCTTCTCCTTATTCAGCCTAGTGAGTGGAACATCTGTGTGCCTCACTATTGAGTCACTTATGATTAGTGTATTGGGCAAGGTGTTTAGCCTTAGGGGCTTAGGTTGAGGGCACAAAGCGGAGGTGAGCTATGTGCCCTGTGGTTTGTGCTGTGTTGTGGTCGAATGCGATTCTGTCTTGGAGGTCTCTGCTGTTTGGGTAAATTTCTATTGAGTGCCTCTGCAAAGGTGGGTGTGTGGTTTGATTTTTTATGTGAGACCTGTGATGGTGGGTGTTCTGGAGGGCAATGTGTTACATGTGGTGTCGTGCAAGTGTTGACCTTCTCCTCTTGACCAGTCCAGTCTTGCCTGGAGAGTGCATAGCTTCCAATTTGGTGATATAAGTGCATCTCTCACAAGTCTGAGTTTTGGGAGGTAAGAGGAGAGGGTTGCCTGTGTACATGAGGCAGTTGCCATACTGCCTCAGAAAGCCCAAGTGCACCAGATTAATAGGAGAAAGCACAGTGAACTGCCTTTTAATCATGCCAGGAAGGGTGGTCATAACTACTAAGTACTGAAGCTATTTCCATGAAGAACAACTAGTGCTGATGGCACTTAGGTATGCTACAATAATTGCTACAAAACTTGTTGAAGTGCAAGGGAAAAACTGAAGAGCAAACTTTCTGGCACCAGTAATAGTTTACCTTAGCTCAGTGCCGCTGCATAGAGCTTAAACAAGCACAATCCCGTGCAAACACGAGCTTTTAAACCAGAAAGTTGAAAGGGATGGAAAAACTGCCCAAACGGCCAATAAACTACAATTTCTGGGCCAGAAACCACTCTTCTTGAGGTCGATAGACTACCTAGTGCTTACCACTCCCACTGATAAGCTAGAAGGCTTCCTTCCAACACAGGGAGGCTTGGGGGCTCATAAGTTTACAAACAGTCCTGGATACAGCAAATCTGTATCTGGACTAGACTAGTTACAGGAAAGGCGGGAAACAAGCTTAGAAGTTTTTTTGTTTGTTTTTTACAGAAAAGCAGCTAAAACAGCAGGAAAAAACAATTCAAATGCAATGCAAGCTAGCACACTTGAGTGGGTAGCAATATTAAAGCAAATACAGTTTAAATAAATGGAATTAAATAAAAAATGAGTAAAACAAGTGCAGAAAGCAGTAAATTAGGAAACAAATCAAAATGGAGGCACTTAGAGTATCTTTTTTCCCTTCCCGATGCTCTTGCAGTCTGCAGGATGGCAAAATTGGATCCACGGAGCTTAAAAAGGTGGAAACCTGAGCAAACATGTGCTTTTAAACCAGAAAGTTGAAAAGGATGGAAAAACTGCCCAAACAGCCAATAAATTACAATGTTTGGGCCACAAACCACTCCTCTTGTGTTAGATAGCCTACCTAGTGCTTACCACCCCCACTAATAAGCTAGAAGGCTTTCCTCTACAACACAGATAGGCTTGGGGGCTCAGAAGCTTACAAACAGTCCTGGATACAACAGATCTGTATCTGGACTAGACTAGTTACAGGAAAGGTGGGAAACAAGTGCAAACGTGGGCTTTTAAACCAGAAAGTTTAAAGGGATGGAAAAACTGCCCAAATGGCCAATAAAGTACAATTTTTGGGCCACAAACCACTCCTCTTGTGTTAGATAGCCTACCTAGTGCCTACCACTCCCACTGATAAGCTAGTAGGCTTCTGTCCAGCACAGAAAGGCTTGGAGGGGCTCAGAAGCTCTTACAAACAGTCTTGGATACAGCAAATCTGTATCTGGACTAGACTAGTTAGTTATAGGAAAGGTGGGAAACAAGTGCAAACGTGGGTTTTTAAACCAGAAAGTTGAAAGGGATAGAAAAATTGCCCAAATGGCCAATAAAGTACAATTTTTGGGCCAGAAACCACTCCTCTTCTGGTAGATAGGCTACCTAGTGCTTACCACTCCCATTGATAAGCTAGAAGGCTTCCCTCAAACACAGAAAGGTTTGGGGGGGGGGTTCAGAAGCTTACAAACAATCCTGGATACAGCAAATCTGTATCTGGGCTAGACTAGTTATAGGAAAGGTGGGAAACAAGCTTAGAACTTTTTTTTTTTACAGAAAAGCAGCTAAAACAGCAGTAAAAACAATTCAAATGCAGTGCAAGCTAGCACACGCGTGTGCAGCAATATTAAAGCAAATACAGTTTAAATAAATGCAATTAAATTAAAAAAACAGCTAAAAACAAGTGCAGAAAGCAGTAAATTAAGAAAAAAATCAAACTGGAGGCACTTAGAGTATTAGAAAGCAATGTCAGCAAATATATAAATGATTTAGTCAAGCAAAAATTAAGACAGTGTAGAACTCTAAACAGTTAAAAAGTGCCAAAAAATATACTTATCAGCTCTATATTTCCAGATTGTTTGAGAAGCACATGCACTCAGAACACAAGGAGATTTTAGCAATGGTATGCAGGACTTTATGGAGAGAAGGTTTTGTTAAGGGTTTGTCCACAAGAGTGTAGACCACAAGAACCTTCTTAAATGGACAGTAACTTGCCTGAAGCACAAGTGCTAAGACCAAAGCTTAAAATGCTTAGAATAACAGATACATTTAATTAGGCTACTAACAAGCAGTATTAAATGCAGCAGAATAAAAGCACTTGAACACTTAAGAGCACACAGCAAAAATAAGGTAATAAAGTATGAAGAACACAATTACAATAAAAGCAGATGAATAAAGTGTACAATTTTTTTTAACGTGGAGAGGAAGGAAACAGAAACGTTCAAAGCCAAAGAAGCAAGGGGGCAGTCCTGCCAAAATAATCTCACTGTACTATGTTGAGTGATCAAATTGGGCTGGGACCAGTCACCAAGATCAGATTTACAGCAGGGGCGGGCAAATCCAAAGCCACCAAGTTTAAGACTACAAGAATACTTGGGAGGGAGGGCAGAAAAAGAAAACACTGCAAACAACAACAAAGGACAGAAACAATACAAGAAATATATAAATAATAAAGCAAATATATAAATACAGCACAGATACAAAGTGTCATATTTTGGCAGGGGGGAGGAAATCAGAATGACTTAAGAAAACCCATATGGATGTAGGGAGAATATACAAAACCCACAGAGTTTGTTCAGCTTATTCCTCCCCAGTCCAGTCCATTTTCTAGCTTTATGTTTCTGCTTTCTCGCTATTGTGTAAGTGACTCTGGAAATGTGATACTCCTGCAGCACATTTATGAGTCAGACTGTTTGTTAGTATTTTCCCACTTTCAACCAAGTGAAACATTCTTCTGTCTCTGCCTCCCTCCACTCGACACAAGTACACCTTGTTTTAGTTCTCTGGGATTATTTTGCTCCTATCTGTGACATGCATCTCTCTGTCATATTGTTGAATTTATAACATTCTGTCACAGACTTAGTAATCACACATTACCTCTCATCACAGTATCTGTGTGTTTGTAATAGCATTCATTAGCAGTCAGTGATAAATGCTGTCAGCAAGAGAAGCAAAAGAAAACAGTACCACTCTATTAGTGGTCAAATTACACCTGGTGGTATTAGCTTTCAAGACAGATAACCTGAGTGATACAGAACACCAGATGGTTAGTTAAACTACTTTTGGATTGAAAATCCTGTAGAACACTAAGCAGTAGCCACTGACCACCATGGAAGTATGAGCAGCAACCACTGTGACCTATTTAAGAGGTGTGTATTTTGCTAGTTACACTGGACTAGCCACTATTGCATTTGATGAAAAGAAATGTTGTCCACACCACTAACAAGACTTTACACAACTAGGGAGCAACACTGCCAGTAGGAAAAATGCCTTGTACTTTGCTGTAGTGTCTCTCAGACAAATCTCTGGGCCACATAAGGCATAATGTTTTTTAATAGCATAGTGTGGGTCCCCCTAAGCTAGTGGGGTCCTATTGAGTCAAATAGGTCCAAGTGGCCTATGGCTGGCCTGGGCCTGTTCACATTTCTAATTTTTGATATCTAAGCATACCATATGCATGAAAATGTCACTTTTAGAGACAAATAAATACCGATTTAAGTTCTGCTATTATAAAAACCCAGGATATGTATAATTTTAGTGTATATTGCATCTCCCTTGAGAAAATCTCCCTTGAAAATGCTATGTGCAGATTTCTAGTAAAGCAAATGTAATGAAAATATGCAGGCTATTAGACTATATGTTCTACATCTGCCTGCTTAGGTTCTGCATACTTGTGTTTGTAGCTTTAAAATATGATATGTATGGAGGGTAGGTTACTGAGAATGAACCTGTTGTTCCATAACTATTATTACAGTAAGTACATTTGCATTTGGTACTGCGGTGGTGGTGCTGTGGTAGCATTGTCGCCTCACAGTAAGACATTGTCCTGTTTGATTCTCAGCTAGTGCGTCTTCTGTGTGGAGACATGCATGAATAGGCATACCTTCATTGAAGGTTGTGCATCAGGGCCGGCAACTCAGCACGTAAAAATCTACTGCCAATCATTAGCGGACTGGAGTTCCGCTGTGGCGACCCCTAACCAGGAAAAGCCGAAAGACACACACACACACACACACATTTGCATTTGGTAAGAAGAGGACCATCCTCTATACCTCAGGACAATGACCCAGGCTAATCCTCCTGGGTATCCTCCCTTATGAGAACAACACTGATTATTATCACCTGAATGGAAAACCTTGACCTAGCTATAACACCCACTTTATAGTGCCTTGTGAAAGTGTTTGAAGGACAGCATATAGCTGCTATACAGTTGTGATTGTAGCAATTGCTCTACTAGAATGAGGCATTAGACTTGAAGGAATTAGGTTACTGTATTTGGCATGACAAAATGGAAAACTTTGAGTGAGATTTTTAGCTAAAGCTACTTTCAAAACTTTTCATGCACTTTTTTTTCTTTTTACATGAGAAAGAAAAAGAGTGGTAAATCCTTTCTAATAGACCTATTCTTGGGAACACAGAATCGCAACTGATGGTGATCATATACAATGCAGAGCATATTCTTGTCTGCCTCCTGGTTGACTCTCACCCTTTCAATACTGTATGCCCCTTTTTGCCTTTTTCATATCCCCACTTTATACTATAGGTCCCTTCTTTAAGACGCCATCTTATCTTGCTCACCCACTCCTGTCTTGTCCTACACATTTTTGGTTTCTCTATATATTCTATTTTCTTTGCCTATTCTTTACACTAATTTATCCTCTTGGTCCTAGATTCCATCTTGTACCCATATCTAAATTTAATATACTCCAATCATATTCTTCTTTTCTCCCTCCATGTAAATATATTGATATTATTTAAGCAACTTTAAAATTTGCTATGTATAAGATAAACTCATAAGTATTTTCGATAATTTTATTTAGTGCCAGCTCTGCTTAGGTTATTTTTTTGTATTGTTTTGTGCTGCTTGGTTTTGTATGTAATGGAGCTTTTCTCCCAGGGCCTCTGCTGAAAATGGGCTGTTGCCCACTCAGACTATCCCAGTAAACAAATGTCAAATAGACAACTAAATAAATAAATATTCTCTATGACTGGAGTTTTGGGGATAGAATATAGGAAGATGATCATACTGACTGAGTTTGGGTTCTGTATTGACTTAATAGACATAAAAAAGAGATTAACATGGAGAAAAACTTGTCTTTGTGAAACACAAAATAAGAAGGCTTATCTGACAGCACCTTAATTTGAAAATCTTCCTGGATGAAGTGCCAGCAACCAGAAAATATCTTCCAAGAAAGGAATTCTAACTTTGCAGAGAGTGAAGTCTCGAAAGGAGGCAAAGTCAGCTTTTATAGCTTGTCTCAAGGTGAGACTGGGTAGCTTAACCATAGTTTTAAATGGCATGTATATCTGAGCAAGGCTTTACACACTTTTAAAGAAACTAAAGATGCAGAATCTACAGAATGTTGTTACTTAGATACTGTTGCTAGGTGGACCTTAACAGATGAATGACTCAGTCCAGAAGTTAATCTAGACTAAATACTCTAAAACAGATGGAATGGCAGCTGTAAAGGGATCTAAACCTTTAGAGGTGTTTGTATTTGTGTGTGTGTATATATATGTGTTTGTAAGGGTGCATTGGATTTTTAGAAGAAGAAGGAATTATATATAGCTCTAGTATGGAAAGAGGGATTGTTAGCTACTCTTAATAACAGAGAAACAGTACCATTGACCAAAGGGAATGAATATCTGCATACAGCTTGCCTGTTGAGTAAGATAGGAGGGGGATGCGAGTATGCAATTATAGCAACTGCTCCAACAGGTTAGGAAGAAGCATGGGAAATGACACTCTATTCAAGCATGGAATTATTGGAAAGCTTTTTATTTTATGCTGCTTCACTTTCTCAGTGAATCTCATCATCATAGGAACTGCAAAGAAATGTAAGAGCTCAAGACATCATTTCTAGACTATAACACACCTATAACCCCCCCCCCCCCATCCACTACAAAGATCAGGTAAACAAATCTATTGTGTTGGGTACTGAATGAGGTGGCACAAAGGTCACAACAATGCTTGTCCATCAAAGGAGAAGCTTATATACTAATTACGAGTTGAGGAATCACTTGTGAAGTATCAGCCGGTAGCATCTGATCTAGTCTGTGAACGAGGTAGCACCCAAGGGGATGTGTAGGACTACATCTGTAAGGTTCGTCATCATGCCCAGAGAATGGAACATCTTCATTATTGGCACACAGGCTAAAATCAGGTTCTGAAGAGAGACGGAACAACTAGGAAGCAGTAACATAAGTAAGGGAGCATTTTTGTCTCTCTGCAACCTTTGGATGGCTACCACAACAGACATGCATTTAGTGATCTCTCTAGAGGCTGGAAGAGTCCTGTACTGATAGTAACCAGAGCCTACTCAGATATGAAGATATGTCTGAACTCCATAGTTATTCTGAGATGGAGGTAGCCATTCTGAAGGTCCAAAGAACACATCTGATTTCCTTTCAATGCCATTAGAAAGGTTTCTTCTGGAATAAAGGTGTTTTGGCTGTTTAAATCTAGTACCTAACATCTAGCATTCTGCTTATTGTATTACCTACCTCATAGAAATTTTTCACAAAGTGAAGTTTTGGAGACAATTGTATCCATAGTGTTTGGACTATTGTGCTGTGACTTCCATGGTTGTACAATAATAATTGGTATGTTATTGCTCACTGCATTATAATATTCCTGCCTGCTTTTCAGGTGCTATTATACTGTAGCATCCAAGCCTGCTGCTCAGTTGATCCTTAAAATACTGTATTGCATTGCTTTATAGTACGCATTTACTGTATTCGACTGTACTGTATTGAGCTATATTTAGTAGTACAATAGCATGGTATCATACTGTTCTGTATTCCACTATATTTTACACTGCCCTGTAACTGTTTTTACTGTCGCCTTAAGTATCGTGCAGCTCTTACAGTGAGTTATAGTATACTGTGTCACACTGTTTTTGCACTATTTACATTGCTTCACTTTCTCTTCCTATATTATACAGCTCCCTCTGCCTCCTAAATAGACCAGTAGCCACCAAATTTCAGAGCAGCACATAAAATATACCACCTTATATTTGTAGATTAACCACATAACCACGGCTGCTCAGTATGTTCCTGCCCGTCTGTTGTTAGACTCTGTGGTAGTGTATAAACTGTCATAAGCTCATCAACAACCATTGCTAATACCACAAAATGAATCAACATGTGAGAAGTGCAAATACTTATTACAGTGGGAGGCTAAACTCTCACATAGAGTGGATATCAGCACCCACACTAACACCATATCTATACTTAGCAAGACAAACATAAATCCTTTCTGTGCAGAGGGTACTCCAAACAAATCACTTCCAAAACCACATTTTATTTTATTTTTAATTTGTTAATCAGTATGGAGTGCTTATCCAAGGAGACAATCTTCAGGTTCAACCCAGGGACAAAGTACAATAAATTCAGCAATATATCACATTAAAACATCTAGCTATACATGAACATTTTAACCACAAAATATATGTTACTGGTAAAAACTGATGTGGAGGTACTTTTAGGGATAATCAAATAGATGACAGCGGGGAGGAGATGGAAGAACAGAGGGTGAAGGAGGAAAAGAGAGGATATTATATGTATATTTTATATGTATATTTTAATGGGTCTTTATTACTTCATTGAAAACTAACTTTTCATCCAAAAAAAAGGAGGTCATTGTCCCACTGTACTCATCCCTCATTAGACCCATTATAGAGTGCAACGCCCCATTTGGTATGTACCTCACAAGACATGTGCAACAGCTGGAAAGGCTGCAGAAATACCTCACTAAAAGAATCACAGGCCTAAAGCAGATACCCTATACTGACCGTCTAAAACAACTCCAGCTATACTCTGTGACATATTGTCTACTCAGAGGCGAACTCTGCTTAACATACAAGGCCATATCAAACCCTGAGCTGTTGGACATGCTCCACTTAAATAAATCCCAATCCCTCAGAGCCACACGCTCCAGGGATCTAAACCTTGTCATCACAATGAACAAAACATGCTGGAGGGATAGGTTCCTGACCCAGAGACTCCCCATACTCTGGAATAGACTGCCCATACATGTCAAGCAGGTGGCCTCCTTGGCCCTCTTCAAAAGGAACCTTGACAATTGGATGGGAGATAGGAAATTCACCCCAGGGAGCATGTCAGTTGGCCTGCTAGACAGGGGTCCAGGGAGGTAAATTTTGTGGGAAGAAATATCCAGGGAATTGTTATGGCTAGGCTTGTATAGGCCCTAGGGCTGATAGCCTAGTACCAACCTATGAACCTATGAACAATGGGGAAAAGGGCAAATTTCCTAAAGCTGACCAAGTAACTCACTATCCTGGGAAAAATGTTCACTGGTGTGAACATTCAATGAATGGTTGGAGTTTTAGACAAACTAATACAGACCCAGTTTAATTGTAAAGATGAAAAGGAAGTTATTCCCAAGATGTGAAGAAAGAGCAGGAGAAGCGTTCTAGCTGAAGTGATAGTGGAGTAAGTAACATAAAAGATATTTCCAAGTTGCATTGAGTTAGGTTAGATAAGACAAGATGATTTTTTGGCTGCATGGATTCTGCAGTGTTAGTGTGCTAGAGACATTTTGCAGGTGGCATCCATAAATAACACATTTTAAACATGGACCAGAATTTGTGGGAAGTAGTTTATCTGTTTTGAGGTTTGTTCAGAAGGATTTCCATATCTGTGGTGCAATCACTGATAAACTGTGATCTACACAGTGAAGTCTGGTCTCAGGGGTTTGAAAGGGGGAATTGTTTAGTCAGGGGGTATTAGGATTATAATTTAAGGTATGCTGAGTCAGTACTAGCATGGGAAGGATTTCAGATTGAATAATAACTAAATAATATGTAGATTATAGAAATCAACTCATTGAGATGACTGCTCCATGAATCTACAAGATTATGATTTGGAACCATCACTCAAGGAAACCTGCAGTGCTGCTGAGGTCTTTCTCTTTTGACTATCAAGTGCATCCTTCCTCATCTAGTTCTTGCATTATACGAAAGACCTGATTTGTCTTTGTCGTTGATCTATACAGGTAATAACACAAGAAATATATTTCTGGTCTTCTTGCTAACCTGTACTAGACTTAGTTCTATTGTAACTGACCTGCCAGTATGGATCTAAGATGGCAGATTTACTTTTATCTTCATGCTGACTCATCATAAAAAGATACAGATATTATACTGTTGTGTCATTATTAGTTATGTGAACTACAACATGATATGATCTGTATCTAAAGGCAGCAACAGTGGTTCACGTGATCATTGCTCTTCTTTCAGCTTTTCTCCCACTTGTCCATAATCTCTAATTTCCATCTTTCAGCTAGGTATAGCACTTAACCTACACAGTGTCTACTTTCCCCAACTGCTGTTGCTGTTTGTCTTTTCGGCTTTTCCCAGTTAGGGGTCGCCACAGCAGAACTCCGGTTCACTAATGATTGGCAGTCGATTTTTTTATGGTGCCGAGTTGCAAGCCTGATGCCCAACCTTCAGTGAAGGCACACCCATTCATGCATGTCTTTCGGAGGCCACTCGACTGCAGGGAGGACATGCAGACTCCACACAGAAGGCACTCCAGCCGAGAATCGAACAGGAGAAACTCTTGCTGTGAGGCAACAACACTACCACTGTACTACCTTCCCCAACTGCTAATAAATAAAAGTAGCTTGGAGTCTGAACTGCTACCTGAATGATACACCCTTACCAGATCATCTCCCAAAAGATTAATATCTACCAGTCATGACATACATGAACTCTGCCTGATAAGATCTATATTAACAGACAGATGGTGCAGTGGTGCAGTGGTAGCATTGTAGCCTCACCACAAGAGGTTCTCCAGTTTGATTCTCAGCTGGGGTGCCCTCTGTGTGGAGTCTGCATGTCCTCCCTGTGTTTGCGTGGGTTTCCTTTGGGTGCTCCAGTTTCCTTGCACAATCAAAAGACATGCGTCTGGAGTGTTTCTCCCTGGGCCTCCACTGAAAATTGGTTTCATTCTAAGTTTGACTTTCCTGGTAAACAAATGTTAAATACATAAATAAAACAGTCCTGCTCAGTAAGGAGGCATAAAAGATTTAGTAGTCTGCTGTAAATAAATGAAGGATTATGCACAAAACAACTCAAATGTTATGTAACTAATTATTAGTACTGCACAAATATAGCTGGCTAATAATGACTGCACATACTGTGAATGTTTCTCATTTGTATGCATGTGTGAAAAAACAAACCATTGTTTGTATCAGTATGGTGCATTTTTGTTTTATAAAACACAAATTACCTTTTATTTGCATGAAGTATGTCTTCCATTGCATACTACAATTAAATGTGAATAATTTATGAATTAATTTGCTGTCTGCACTGTCCATAATTTGTATGTCTGTGTTATGGTTGTAAGGATTCTTTTGATCAGCCCCCTCCCACATTAAATTAGCAAATATAAATAAGCAAATAAATTGCTATTATTATTATAAGGTGGAAGCATAGCAGAATGTACAATAGGTATAAGCAGGCTACATCCTGCAGGTATTATTTGATTTCTACAGCCATATTGTAGAGTATGGAGTAAGTGAATAAAACAGATTAAAGTCTGGGTCATCTTTGAAAATAAACAATCATTTTAAATGGTTCTTGCCTGCAGTTTAAATATTAAACAAAACAAAGATTTGTCAGTATCAAATGTGGCTTCACATGGGAGGTGGGCAAAAAAATACCAGAGATGTTTGCTACAAAATATAAAAATAAATATATAGTATGAGGCAGTGAAGAAATGGAAATAAAATAGTGACGTACTATATCATTCCAAATGGCTTGGTAAATAAGTATGCATGTATGCATGTGTGTGCGTGTGTGTGTGTGTGTGCGTGTGTGTGTGTGTGTGCGTGTGTGCGTGTGTGTGTGTGTGTGTGTGTGTGTGTGTGTGTGTGTGTGTGTGTGTGTGTGTGTGTGTGTGTGTGTGTGTGTGTGTGCATATGCATATGTGCGAGCATGTTTATACTTGCAT
Organism: Protopterus annectens; assembly: GCF_019279795.1. Taxonomy (NCBI): domain Eukaryota; kingdom Metazoa; phylum Chordata; order Ceratodontiformes; family Protopteridae; genus Protopterus; species Protopterus annectens. The sequence goes on along the minus strand of NC_056735.1, from coordinate 1,489,643,770 downwards.
TGGTAGAAATGGTACTGATTTACCAGGCTATAAACAAGATGTTTCCCAATGTTGTGCTCTAGTATCATTCTGACCTACATCAATACAAATAAAAGAAGGCACAGCATCAGTGTGAGAACTGTGGTATTTGCCATTGTTAGCAAGTTGTGCTGTAGCACAATTCTGATTTATGATACTGCCATTACTAAGAGGGAAGAAAATCTACATGACAGTTATGTTCCCTGTTGTTAGAGTATAGTATATTGTCATTGGTCTAGGCAATAGCAGTTCTATAAAGGAATGATCATGTGTCTGACAATGGTCTTATATAATGTAGCATATAATGTCTTGCTGCCATTACAACATAAGACAATGCCAGTGAAAAGGAAATGAAATCCATTTCTATGATTGTATTAGTATTCCCTGTTAATAGGGTACAGTAATCTGGTATATCTGTTTTAAGACTTTTAAGACAGCTGTCCTGACAGATAGCTGCATTTGGTGTTTTTGTAGCATTCTGACCTCTGGCAACTGCAGTAATGAAAGTTCAGAGTATATGTCTTACAATCATGTGCAGTGCTTTGGGACTGTTTTACTGTGCTTCGGAAGCTCCATTTATAACAACAGAAGCATCTCATGACTGTTACTTTGTTCCCGATGGAAACTCATAACAGTCTTGCACCATTATGTACTACAGTAAAGCCATTAATGAACTACAAATCAGCTATTGGGCAGCAAAACTGCCTTCTTATGGGAACATGTACCAGTGTGTTAGTATTCGAATTTGTGACATTTCCACCGATAAGTGGAGAAGAAAGTACAGTTGTGTAACTAAACTTACCATGTTCTGACATTAGATGATAAATGATCACTGTTAAAGTAGCCCAAGCTAAATGAGTCCCATCATCTGAGGACTGGCCAGTTTTCAAAGCCAAAAGGTGCATTCCACATGCTCCAACTGTCAAAAGAGTTCAGGAAGAACTCCATATGAGGACAGTTGGAGTACTAAAGCTTCAAAGTAGTTTTTGCACAGGAGGGAGGAAAGAGCTCTGACAGAACAATGCACAGAAACAAACCCAACAGTAAACAATGTACAAATCACAAAAGAACTTCAGTGGCAGCTTAAGGACTCCAAATGATAAAAATGTAGAACTGCCAAAAAAACAACCAGGAATCCAAAGTCCAAACCATGTTTAATAGAAGCACACACAACACAAAGCTTTTGAGACAATGGCTGGGATTCACTAATCCTCCGTGTAAGACTAAATAAGTCTTACTCGGAAACCGCAGCCTAAGAGTATGACGTCAGCGTGTCATGCATATTCATGGGGGCATGCTGACTCAACTCTAAGGCTAACACGGAGCATGCACGAGTGCAGGGGGCATGTGAGACTGCCGAGCAGTCCAAATATCCATGCCCCTGCAAGTGCCTAAACTGCAAATGTCAACTGAAATGAGCGAGTCCGCTCAAATGTCTATATACCCAACACTACACTCCCCCACATTCTAAATCCCTGTACAAGTTTAAAATGTAAAGCTTTCCTTTTTTTTTTTTTTTTTTATTATTCCCGATATAGCTGCCCGTATTTGCTCATGTTTGCGCGGGTTTGCCCATTGCTTAGCTACAGTTAGCAGTGTAGACATCGAAGAGGATAATAAACTACTTATATGCAAATTAAGCCAAATAGCAATAGCGTAGTGGTAGAACCTTTGCACAAAGAGGCGGCATTCCCGGTTCGAGTCCCACCACTCCCCTTCCCATTTTCTGTAGGAAATCTGTGCATAAAAATAATTCCTGACATTTACCTTTTAAATTTTAGTAAAATGCATTGAAATGGCCTATGTAATAGTGAACAATATTTTATATATATATAAGAAGATGAAATGGTCATGCATACTGATAAATGCATAAGTAATGTATCTTAAGCAATGTGAAGCACTGCTAAGCAAAGTTTACTAGTATTAAGCAAAGTTAAGTATAAGTGCTCATAGCTTAGCACTGCTTTAACTAGTGCAAAGGCTTTGTGCGGAGCTGCACATCATGCCAACTAGCTCAAACAAAACATGTTTGCGCGGAGCTGCGCACAGTGCTAAGTAGCGCAACGTCGGCAACGTCGGGCAATGTCGGGCAACGTAGAGCAACGTCGAGCAACGTTGGGCAATGTTGAGCAAAGTCAGCTAAACATAGCCACACCTCCTAGCCGGTCTGGCCAGTAGTAAAATAAAAAGCAATGACAGGCCTCGAACCCGGGATACTGTGCACCATAATCACAGTACTAAACCACTAAGCCATGACAGCTTTACATATGGATGCACTTCCAACACACTCATATATATCAATGGAAGTTTACCCATTGCTAAGCAGGTTTGCTTTTAGCTGAAATTTTTCAAAACCGTCCAGTCACAAATAAGTGTGGGAAATGAGACATATTTAAGCTCCATAGGCGGGAATAATTGCCATAACTAGTTGTAGCTCCCATCTGCAGTCAGTATGGCCGGTGTTGGAGAGGGCTCTCATTTTCGAGTGCAACGGTGGGGCATTGAGGAGTCAAAAGTAATGGTTTGGGTCCTCGTCCATCATCATGATGCAAGACTCCTGCAAGGTCAGTTTCAAGGCACTGAGTGCAAAGCGGAAGCCTGGAACTGTCTAATACATGATCTCACCAGTGCCACAGGCTTCCCTCGGACTGGTGAGCAGGTCAGACACCACTACTCAGACCTGAAGAGACGCAAGGAGGACCGACTGAACCAGTAGATACAGGAGGCCCGTGAAATGGAAAATGCCCCACTACTGAGTATGCAGCCATGGAATGAAGTATGTAAGAATTGCTATTGTAGTCTATATTATAGATAGTTATGTCTCAATATCCCTTCATTTACTTCACAGCTGTAGGTGTCCGTGCTGCAAATCAGCAAGCCTATGCAGATAGGCTGCTAAGGCTGCAGCACCAGGCAGGTTAGTAATTATTCTGCATGTTTTGTTATATAAAAGAAGTGAGAGAGCCTGAAAAAGAGTGTTGTAACCCATTAATAAAGGTATAATAAGTCTTAAAAAACTTCTCTGCATGTACTGTTATATAAAATAAGTGAGATAGCATGAAAAGGTGTTGTAACCCATTAATAAAGGTATAATACATCTTGAATAAAAGTCCTTTGCATGCACTGATATATCAAATAAATGAGAGAGCCACTAGAAAAGTGTATAATGTTATTAATAAAGGTACAATTCCTGGAGTGTGTCCGTGTCACTTTCTTCGATATGTTGTTGTACCCTTGCATTATAGAAATAGTACTGTTGTATTAAGTGCAGTCAACCCACACATGGGTAGGCCCATATAAAGTGGATGAAGGGAGTGCCAGTAGCTGTTAAGCATATATACAGTCCTCAACTGTCAGTTCATGGCCGGCATGTACAGGTTAATCTGGCACATGAGTAGCTTGTTATTGTCTTCCCTAGAAATGTCAGTGTGCTGCTAGAAATATAGGGGGCTGTTAAAATATACCTGATAATGTCACCTGAACACAACCAGATATGTAGATATATAAATATAAATGAAATATATAAATACATAGCAGTAACATCTGCATCCTGGACAGTTTGTATGTCAGATACAGGTCAGATATATAAAGAACTAGCAAAACCCATGTCACAATTTAACGGACATTGCCTAGTGTAATAATACATGTAGGGGATATATAACTGCAGTCAATAGGAATGTAGTGTAAAATATAAGTATATATAAGTTGTTAATGGAGGTATCTTTTACACCCTACTGTATGTGCATAAACAATGCAATTCCACACCTCAATGGGTATGTCTAATCTCATAACATTTGTTGGGACACATGTTCTATTGGTTTATAAAAATCTGCATTTACTTTGATGCATGTGCCCTGTTCACATACCACAATCTTGGTGGCCTGTTGCCACCAATCAATCCTGCATACTGTTGGAATGTCCACTGTTGTTCTATATATACATGTGTTATGCTTGCTGTTCAACTGTTGGAACTCTGGTGTGTTGGGTCAATGGGAATACTACTGCATGCTGTTACACTTAATTTGGAATGCTGTTGGCGATTACTAACCCATATTGTCATTAAATCCTCCTAAACATAGAACGTATGGGAAGGGCGGTCCCAGCGGACCCACCTCTCCCACCTCAGCTGGCGATGGCACCTAGCACCAGCAGGTCCAGTGCCCAACCCGGGACTTCCTCCTCCATTGGCCCTGTGCCACCTTTGGGTGGAAGCACCACAGAGGATGGGGCTCATCCCCCCCCGTGCAAGCGTGGCCGGAGGAGGGCCACCTATCACCCTCTGAATGGTCCGGGCTGTGGTGCGTAGGGAGATCGAGCATTCAGTTGCTGATCCTCTATGCCAGCTCGAGGCAAGAGTGGCGTGACTCATGGGTGAGCCTGCCCCTCCTACGCAGCCCCCAGCACAGCCACCCTCTGTGCTGTGAAGGTGCAGTGGTGACTGCCCATGGGTGGGGATCTCAGTTCCACTGTTGCCATCTGTGGGCTCATGGGCTTGCGAATTCCAAACATCCTTCCCCATCAATGGTGTTCACCCAACCCATGTGTCATATTCTGCCCCTGTATGCATCTTGTTTGTCTTGTCTGTTTACCTCTCCAACCTACCTCCCCAAATATACCTACTTCCCCTACCCCACATTCCACTCTCACCTGAAAAAAAAATGGGCAATCTGCTCCCACAAAAAAATTATGCCCCATACATAGCCACCCATTTTTGCACAGATGTCCGCTGGACACATAAACTGAAATTTAATTGGCAGTACAACATACTTCGTTGTCCTCACCCCTCTCTCAGGGGTGGAAGGTTTCAAAATTCCCTCCAAATTACTAGTATATGCACAGCTGTTTCTGTTAAAGAAATGGGCAGCTATGGACCTTCCCTACGCCCGTCCTGCACATCCCTAGCTGTATTCCCTACTGTCTTTGCCTCTTTGTACCCCTTTTTCACCACTGTCCTATCTCCCCATTTTCTTTTCTTTCAAAGAAATGAGCATGGGGATTAGCGGGAGTAAGCACTTTTAAGCAGTATTTAGAGTATTTGCGCCTGTGTGCGCTTGTGTGCTCTTAGCTAAGTATTGCTAAGCGTCGTGCAAACCCATGCAAATCCGTTTACAACTGCTTAAAAGTGCCTTAGTCACCCTACATGTGAGGGCCCTTGTTCTGCTCAGCAGCAAAGTAAAACACCACTGTCAGTCTCGAACCCCAGACCTTGTACACACTAGACTGCATGAAGTACCACTAAGTCACAGTAGATATACTG
>NC_056735.1:1489602003-1489637995 GCF_019279795.1 Protopterus annectens | reverse complement strand
CAATGCCAAATGGTGGCCAACAATTGGTGCAGAGGCCATCACATGCACATGTGCAGATACCTATAAAAGCAGGCTGTACTTGCTGTCCACACATGCAATCATTTCATTGCAGGTACGGAGAGAGAGAGAGACAGAGCGACACAGAGAGACACAGATAACAGCAACAGAAAAAAACAAAAGATATAAAAGAAAATATATTGAAAAAATATATATATTGAAAATAAAAAGATAAAAAAATATATATACTGAAAAAAAAAATAAGATATAAAAAAAAAGTTTACAAAACACACGGAACTGACTAATACAAACACATACAAAGGAAAGGTATGTAACAGATATGTATTTATTGGCATGTAGTAGATGTTTATGAAGAGTACTCTACATAGTTTGAATCATCCATATGTGGCAGCAGTACGTATCTATGCACAGATGCCCTGCATAACTACTGCCATGGAGAAATCAGTGTGTAGCTGTGTGCAGTGTGATATGACTGTGACATATGTAGTTCAGCATTAAATGTCAAACATCTGATCCATGTTATCTGTGTTCTGTACAGTAGTGTGTACAATGTCTGTTTGGGGGAGTAACGCATACAGTTATATAAATAACAAATGCATGATAGTCATATTAACGTGTAGCTTAGCATTGGCAACAGCTGTACCAGGCTAGTATGCTAATCTAGCATTTGCAGCTATATATGCACCCTCTAATATTACTGTGTGCTCACATGTGACACCTGTTCATGTTGCAGCAAGGCCCAACAGGTCAGCCGTGAGGTACACGGACTTACAACAGTGTGGTCCTTGTGTGTGTATGGCACACACATACGGAGAGATCTGTCTGTCAGATATATTAGCATCTGTACATGTGCATAGAGCAAGGGCCATACTGCAACTGTTTGTGAAAGGTGGACATATATATGTTGTTGAAGGTTGTTATGTGCATATTTCTATGTAGGTTGTAGTGTGTGGCAAACAAGACAGCATACTGTGCTGGTATATGACATGTGGTGGTTAAACGCTGTGGGTATGATTCGTCAGGTTTGCAGTGTTGCAGCCAGTGAGGCCTGCTAAAGCTACATGGGCTGAGAACACCTTTAATGCATTCCACACAACTATGTGCAATATTATGACATAAGTGTATACCTCACAACCTTCGCATACTTGATATTCCCACCATGAAAGGTGGACTGTATATGTGCCTATATGTATATCTATATGTACACCAATAGATGTTTATATGTATGTGTGTAAATATATATATATATATATATATATATATATATATATATATATATGTGTGTAAATATATATATATATATATATATATCTATATATATATATATATATATATATATATATATATATATATATATATATATATATATATATATATATATAGAGAGAGAGAGAGAGACAGGGTCATATTTACTGCAACAGATGCCTGGTGCCAAAGCCATGGACTCAAGCTCAATGCTGACACTGCATTGGCATCCCTCCTTGCAAAAACTCTGTATCCATTAACTACCACATAGGTGGTAGTCTACTTAATACCGAAGGTGTGATAAGAGACCATGGGACACAGGCAGACAGTAGTATCCCCTTTGATAATGACAGTGCCACACTAGTCATGTAATCTGTCTATGTGGCACAAGTCATCACAAAAGGTGTGTCATCCAGGGAAATATAGGTCAGTGTTCCCCTCTACTCCACACACATAAAACCCATTATAGAGTACAATGCCCCATGTGGTATGTACCTCACAAGACATCTACAGCAACTGGAAAGGACTCAGACATACCTCACAAAGTGTAATACTGGCCTCAAACAGATGCCCTATGCAGACCGTCTCACAAAACCACAGCTAGACTGTGTCGCATACCGCCTACCCAGAGGTGACCTCTGCCTAACATACAAAGCTATGTCAAACCCAGAGCTGTTGGACATGCTCCACATAAACAGATCACAATCCCTATAAGCTACACGCTCTAGGGACCTAAACCTTGTCACCTCAATAAACAGCACATGCTGGAGGGATGGATTCCTATCTCAGAGACATCCCATACTCTGGAACAAACCACCTATCAATAGCAAATAAAGCTCCTAATTACCAGTCGTCATAAATAATCCTGATGATTGTATGGGAGATAGGAAATACACCCCGTGAATCACCTCTATGGCTCTGCTTGACAGGGCCACGTGAAATGAAATTACCTGTGTGTCAAAGGCCAGGGTAGCGTATGGCTAGACATCTATAGGCCTTAGGGCCAATAGCCTATTACCTACCTATGAACCGATACACACCCACATGTACTTGTTGCAATAATTGCTATGTGAGGTTGACTGAGTATGATGATAGTGAATGTGTCAGAGTTCTGTATATGTGTGATAGCTAAGTGGAAAACTGTTTCTGTCATGGTATTATGTGTCCTAGCTGTGATCCCAGCAAAAGATGTGCATGCTATTGCTAGGCAGAAAAAGAAGTATGCCTTACGGTCTGAAGTAGTCCCTTGGTGTTGACTGGGGTGTCCCATTGTAGGCTACAGCAGTACATGTATGCTTATTGAGTGTTACTGCTGGTGAATCTAACTCCTGTATGAACTGTAGTACTACCTGAAGCTGTATGCCTAAACAGCACAGTATGGTGTATGTCCACATTTCTTGGAAGCACTGTTTTGTGTGTTCCCCATAGTCCTCACAGATGACATACCTCCGGCATAATGTTTTGTAACTACTGACACAGTACTGTATGGTACACAGGTAAAGGTCATCTGGGTAGCCATACCTTTGTGTCTGGTATGTATGTCTGATGTGTGTGTGGGTATGCCTGTACCATGGCCTCGGTCATATGTGTGTTACAGGATATAAGTGCGTATCTAGCAACATGTATAGTATAGTACAGTAGTATGCCACCTATATTAACAAATGTGCACATATGTTAGGCAGGGGTTTGCCATCAACAACTAGTGTGGTATACTGGTAATACTGTAACTGGACTTACAATCATTGCAATGGATTACATGTTTCTTTATGCATTAGTTTGATATATACCTCCTGTGGCTAGGTGGTGCATTGTGTCACATACAGTGTGCCATGTACTGTTGTATAGTCTTACATACTGGTTTATCTTTGTTGCTGTGCATAACATGGTTTGATATATAGAGTGTGCCAGGCACTTTCAGGCAGTTGTGGGTTGAACACTGATATGTGGTATTGAAAGTGTGTATCCTCTGACAGCCAATAGGTTGCTATCTATGGCAGTTAATTGATATCTGTACGTTAGAATGTTAAGTGTGCCACATGACTTGCTCACACATATTGTTTCATTGTCTTCCAGGGTCATGGCCCACCATTGTAATCCCTCATATAGCCCAGCAGAGGAGGAACTGATTACAACCAGCTTGGTTCAGTACTATGCCCTGCTGTTCTCAGGAACCAGCCAGGACCAGCATGAACGGACTGCACTGTGGCAAGATCTTGTCCGTAGGGTAAATGACATAGGCATGCATAACTGGACATATGAGCAGGTACGCCATCACTGCAGTGATTTAATTAGACATGTCTGGCAGCGTGTGTCTGATATCCGTAGACAACAGCTTGCCACAGGTGGTGGAGTAGCCATCCATCCCCCCCTCACCAGAGTGGAGGAGCTGCTCCTGAGCCAGGTGGCTCCTAGTCAACAACAACAACAACAACTAACATGTATCATCATGGAGGCCGGAGCCACCCAGCAAGTTGACACAGAGCATGCAGGTAACATGGCATAGCTGTAGACTACTGTTACCTCTATTGGTAGATCATGCTTAGGTGAGATGTGTACTGTGTAGTTACAAGATGTGGTGCCTAGTGTTGTGCAATACTAATAATTAGGAATATAATCTGCAGGCCTGTGACTGTCAACCATTGTACTACTGTAAGATTGCAAACACACAGTAGCAATGCCACAGTTGTTGCCACTGACAAACTATCTCATATCCTTGTAGGTCCCACTGGTGTGACAGCAAGGCAGCAGACCCATGCTGGTGAGTGTGTTCTACATTTAATATTGCTAATTAAATGTGCATGTCATAGGTGAGGTGTAGGCCATGTACACGTCACACACCTGTGCATAATGCATGCTATGCATGTTTGCTGTGAGACTATGCACATCTCATTAACGTGAGTAGCTGCCTCAAACACATGCAATACACAGAGCATCCCACCCAATTGTGGCAACACTCTAGTGGACATTGGATAGGCACAGTCGATACACATGCACACAACATACACAACTGTGTCATACGCAGTACACATTAACATGCTACACACGGCGTATTCAGACACCCGCAGTAAGGTCACACTCCAGTATCCCAAATGTCATCCACACAGCACACATAATATACCTGAGGGGTAGAGGCCTCTCATGTGGCTGTGCAACACTCTTCAACACATAACACATTCATGTTAGGCAATGCCCCCTATTGGGCACCTTACAAACCCATGTAACAACTGGCTGTGAAATGGTGAATGTAGCCATGGTACTGCAGTTCTGGTACAGCATGCTATGTGCCAGTCTGGCACACATTAGAAGCCTTGAGTGACCACATGATGCTGCATGACGATGGCTCATGGTATTACACCCTATCCAGTTACAATGGCCACAGTACTACACATATCATTAATTGCTATGCACCTCAATGTTGTGTGTGTGCAAACATATGCACCTATACACAATATGCATAGCAATCACCATCTGTACAAAGTGACACACATATGTCTTGTAATGCTATTGAGTGTATAGGTCACATAACACACATTGTGTATGTGTGATGTTTAATGTTGCAGTTGTGTTGTAGCATGCCATGTCATGACTGGCACTGGCATGTCCACAATATGTGCTACACTCACCATAACCACTGTACAATGGCTATGTTGAGCAATGGTATTCCATCAGGTACACATGCACCACTCATCCTGTGTGTATACATAGCATGCATGTGCTAAACCTGTGTCCACAATTATCTGCTAAAGACACAGACGCTCTAATCAGAAATGGATATCTATGTGACACACAGATACACATCCAGCCATGGTATGTATACTTGTGAATGATGGTGCACAGGACATTGCAGATCTTTTAATACTTGCACAGCAATGTTGTGTCCATGTACACATTGCATTCCAGTATGAGGCCAATCACTGAACAACAACACACATGCATCAAAGCCATGTATACTGTTATTAGCAAGGGCTGTCTACACTCATACTGCATGCTGTTGAGCAACACACATCCTGCATGCTGACATGTGTGATATAAATGTTTGGTTTGTGATACTGTACCCCACCATCACCCACTATTCAGTATGTTCTGGATTGCTGGTGGTGTGGTGTGTGTGTGTGTGTGTGTGTGTGTGTGTGTGTGTGTGTGTGTGTGTGTGTGTGTGTGTGTGTGTGTGTGTCTGTTTTAGTGAGGAGTGTATTTGTGTGCATGTATGCATGTGTGCATGTGTTCATGTGTGCATGTGTTCATGTGTTCATGTGTTCATGTGTGCATGTCATGGCCATGTGTCAGGACAGTGCGGGATGGTTGAGTCATCGATGTGGATGTATGCCAGCAACATCAGCAGCTGGCAGTCGCCGCGGACATCTCTCAAGTCAGAGCCGCTCCCGTAGTGCCAGTACCAGCCCCAGCAATGTTGGGGGTGGGCTGTCCATAGAATGTCCTAGAAGACCACATGCACGTTGCTCTGGACAGTCCCAGCAGGGACCAGGGTCCAGTGTACATCCATCTACCTCTGGGGATAGTACCCAGTCTGGCTTAGTACCTGATAGTGTCAGTAGCACCCCTGCCAGGCACAGGTACTGTATCCATGGCCAGAGACGGTGATCTGTAAAGCCTGGCAGGTACAGACTGTGGCTGTCCCACAAATACCCGTATATGGCAGCCACATGGTGAAACTGTGTGCATGCAGACACACACACACACATAAACAAGACACCTAGGGCTAACACATACCCGCACACATTACATCAACATTGGCCCATAGCAGTACTCTTGGCCCTTACACACACACACACACACACACACACACACACACACACATACATGTCGATTGTATAGCTCACTGTAGGCCTCTGGCAAGCCAACAACACACCCTGTGCATATGATGAAACCTGTGCCACCTCCTGTTATCTGTAACATTGATGCAGGAACAGGCTACCATGGTGCTGATGCACAGGGTGACTTTATAGCAGTATAGCAATGTTAGCATGTTGTCAGCAGTAGAGTGTAATGATATGCTTGAAGGTGTAGCTGAGCAGGCATGATGCATTAAAGCTATGATTGTCAATGTAGTAATGTTTACACCAGGGTTAGTTCCAATAGTGTATTGTCCCATGCGTGCACTTGGCTGATGTGTGTAGTATTGGCAGCATGTGTTAGAGAGTGGACAGTATGTGTGGGATGTGTGTAGTACAGATTTGCAGGAGTACATTTGTGAACATGGTGGAAGTGCACTGTCTGCATGTACTTGCATAGTGGACACATGGGCAGGGTGATATGCTTGCTCTTTTCCAAGGATATCACACACAAACAGACACACACACTTGTCAAGTGCAGGATTCAACACTCCATAGTTTCTATTGGTGGCCAGTATGCATTGTACTACACACATTTCGGAACTTGACTACACATGTGTGTATGACATGGTTTGACACTGTGCTGTGGGTGATACTGTTACTATCTGTCATTGTTTTGTATTCTGGTAGTATACATAACTTCAACAGCCTGACCATAACCAATCATTAGATGATGTCTTAACAACTGACACACAGATGTAGGACACACAGTAACATTTGGATCCTTCAGGTACTATACTATGCCAGTAACCAGTGGTATTCACCTGCACCCATTACTGTGACCAGTCCTGTTTGGCATATAGCTCTCTTAGGTACAAGCAATCACAGTAGGGATATGTCCGTCCATGTCTGGTAATGTATACTGTGGCCTATAATGCATTCTCTAGATGACACACACATCCTCCACAAGGGTATCACACAGACAGATCCCTGTTGTCAAACCCATGCTGTAAAGCTATAAGCCAACCAAAGCATAGTCATCCACCTTTACAGAACATAGTATCCCCACAGTACCACATAGGTAGTAGCCACCAACATGAAGAACAGGTACCGATGTGTACATGCAACCAAGTGGTACGTTATCTCTCCTTTGATAATCACATTTCCAAAGGTATTTTGAAATCCCTCGGTGGATCACATAAGCAATAAGTGGTCTGCATGCATATCCACAAAGGTTGTTGTACACCTATAATAAATATCCATCATTGACAGACTTTGCTGCATTTGAACAGGTCTGACATATACCTCGGCCATAAACCCTCACTCACACAATTCAATAGAAACCGTAATGAGTGTGTGTGACACGGATGACCTAGTCCAGGGATCACTGCAGTGGCTGGCCTTGTCACAAGCATACAGATGTGACCTAAGGTCTGGAAAGCAGCAGCACACTCTGGCTAAGATGACAGATGTGTTCTTGGAGAAAGCAGGGTTCCCACACATGCAATAATTGAGGTCACATGTACGTATATGTATTTGCCACACAGCTACCTCACATGTGCAATGTACATACTGTTGTCATACTGATATGTCATACAGTAGTAAAAGCAAAACCCACAACACATTGACCAACAGTGTCACACACATAGAGCACACACTTACACTCACCAAGTGCAGGATTCAAACCCCTACCTAACTACTTCATGATACTAGAGGAGTATGCATTAACATGCCATGCTATACGCATTACTGTGAATTTGCTTTTCCACAGGTATATTTGTAGGATGGTGACATCATCCGACTTGACCAAGATTAGTATAACACTTTTAAGGTGTTTGAGTACTCTCCAAAAAGGTTGCTCCTCTCCAAGGAGATGAAACACAAACTGACACACACTTATTAAGTGCAGGATTCAAACCCCTACCTAACTGGTTTATAATACCACAGGAATACACATTTACACGATGCGCTATATACATTACTGTGAGTTCTCTTTTCCACAGGTATATTTGTAGGATGGTGACATCATCAGACCTGACAAAGATTAGTATACCACTTTTAAGGTGTTTGAGTACTCTCCAAAAAGGTTGCTTCTCTCCAAGGAGATCACACACAAACACACGCACTTGTCAAGTGCAGGATTCAAACCCCTACCTAACTGGTTTATGATACTACAGGAGTACGCATTTACACAACGCACTATAAACATTACTGTGAGTTCTCTTTTCCACAGGTATATTTGAAGGATGGTGACATGATCAGACTTGACTAAGATTAGTATACCACTTTTAAGGTGTTTTACTACTCTCCAAAAGGTTGTTTCCCTCCAAGGAGATCACACACACTTGTCAAGTGCAGGATTCAAACACCTACTTAATTGGTTTATGATACTACAGGAGTAGGCATTTACACGACGCACTATATACATTACTATGAGTTCTCTTTTCCACAGGTATATTTGTAGGATGGTGACATCATCAGACTTGACCAAGATTAGTGTACCACTTTTAAGGTGTTTTACTACTCTCAAAAAGGGTTGCTCCTCTCCAAAGAGATCACACACTTGTCAAGTGCAGGATTCAAACACCTACCTAACTGGTTTATGATACTACAGGAGTACGCATTTACACGACACGCAATGCACATTACTTTTCCACAGGTATATTTGTAGGATGGTGACATCATCAGACCTGACAAAGATTAGTATACCACTTTTGAGGTGTTTGAATACTCTCCAAAATGGTTGCTCTTTTCCAAGGAGATCACACACAAACAGACACACACACTTGTCAAGTGCAGGATTCAAACCCGTACCTAACTGGTTTATGATACTGCAGGCATACGCATTTACACGACGCACTATACACATTACTGTGTGATCTGCTTTCCACAGGTATATTTGTAGGATGGTGACATCATCAGACTAGACTGGGTTACATTAGGTGGGCTACATAGAAGGAATGTCTAAACACTTTGGCCCTGTGATCATCAAAGGAGAGTTTACAATCTAACTGTGTCCCCAGGGCCTTAATGACTTTCTCCGTACATATTGGAGTACCACCTATGTGGTAATTTGTTTGCACTTTGTTTTAGCCAAAGGGGATGACTATGCATTCTTTGCCATTCTGCTTGAGGGCATTGTTTTGACACCAGGTATCTGTCTCTGTAAGCCCCTTCTGGAGGATGTGTGTGTCAGCCGTAGAGTCGATTATGGACCACAGTTAGCAGTCATCTGCAAACCTGTTAAGCCATACTCCTCCAGTGCTTGCCTGTACCTATGAGCAGTGTCTACTGAACAGGTGAGGTCCCGGGACCAAGACCTGTGGGATGCCATTTGTGACTGACTTAGAGTTGGACATGGCACCCGCAACTCTGAACATGTGTTTGATCTGTGAGCCATTTGGCCACCCATCCTGTGACATAGCTGTTAATGTTCAAGCTGGTAAGCGTGTCCATGATGACAGAGTGGGGAATGGTGTAAAAAGTCCTTAGTGAGGTCCAGGTGGGCTGTGTGGACTACTTTCACCTCCGTCTATGTTCTTGATAACTGTTTGAAATAAGTCAACTATGTTTAGGAGACAGGATTTGCCTTTAACAAGGTGAGGTTGTGTAGAGTCCAGTGTCTGGAGGTCCCCAATGTCTCTGTTTATGGATTCCATGACAATTTGCTCAATAGCTTTGTAGACCAGGCTGAGTAGACATATAGGGCAATGGTTTCCAGGTTCTGTTGTGGCACCCCCTTTGTGGAGCTGGATGACTGTTAGTGTATGCCATTCTTTGGGTACATAGCCTGTGGTACGATTGAGTCTGGGCAGTGAATGTAGGTGAGGGTGTAGTTCCTTTTGGGCCCAGTGTAAGACGCTGCCTGGGACACCATCCAGTCCCATTGATGCTGTGTTCTTGGCTTTGGAGAGGGCTGTCTTTACCTGCATGTCCATGAAGTCTGGGGCTCTGCATCCTTCTGTGATGGACACAGGCCCTTTTGGGGGTGATGGGGGGAAGTTTACACTGAAGTTCTCCCCCAGGATGTGGGCAATGAAAGCTGGTTCAGTGTATTTCTTGCCATTTGTCAGTAGCTGACAGCATATTTGGAAGTTGACACCTACATGTCTGGTATAGCTACCGAAGGCTTTGTGGTTGTTGTTCTTACATTCCTCGGCAATTTGTCTTTAGAAACTGTCCTTGGATTATTTTATGAGCGATCATTGTTTCTTCCTAATAATGATCAGTGATGCCTTTCCTTTAGTGAAGTTGGCTCTATCAGGTGTTAGTTTCTTCCTGCTGTTGTCTAGCTTATTTATGGGCAATGACCACCAGATTGTTTTCTTATTTTTGGAGGAGTGCATCTTGGTTTTATTTGTGATGTCTCAATCCATGCATCCCTGTTGATGCTCATAGGATGCCCTTGTAAATGATTTGGCAGATTGTATACCATTATCCTATAGCAAGAGGGCTTTGGAACTTTCCACTTTGGTCTTGGGAAGTGTGAAGTTTGCTTTTGAAAATGTCTTCACAGTGGTTTCATTGACTGGGGGGGGGGTGGCGGGATGTGGATGTCCAGTGTGATTACTTTATGATCTGATATTACCCGCAAGGGGTTTATCTATGTTGTGGAACACTGGTACCCCATGTTGGTGATGATCATGTCCAGTATGGTGTCACCTCTAGTGGGCATGGTGACCAGCTGTTCCAGGGTGTTAGAGTTTTTAAACTCTAGGAAATATTGGGCAAAGGACGTTGTACATGAGTAATTCTCCCACTCAATTTTTGGGTAGTTGTAATCATCTCATATAATGGTGTTTGATAGGACCTTTATATTTTCCACTGTTCTCAGGAATACTGAGTGAGGTTCCTGAGACAAGTTAGGTGATCTGTAGCAGGCTACAATCTGATGAGCAGCTTTGCCCAATGTTAGTTGCACTTGCATGGTCTCCAAGGCCTCATGCTGTGCCACTAACCTGAAGGTATGGGTATCCATAAGGTAAATGGGTACACCCCTTCCTTTTGTATTTCACTCATGGTTTTGGGTCCGAAGGTCAGAGGGATTGTGAGTGTTTTATGTGGAGCATGTCCAACAGCTCTGTGTTTGACATAGCTTTGTATGTTAGGCAATAAACACATCTGAGTAGGTGATATGCAAGGAAGTACAGATATAGCATTTTGAGATGGTCTGTGTATGGCATGTATTTCAGGCCACTAATGCTCTTTGTGAGGTATTGCTGAAGGCTTTCCAGTTGTTGTAGTTGGCGTTGTACTCTATTATAGTTCTAGTTAGTGATGAGTAGAGGGGAACAATGTCCTCTTCTATTCTGCATGAGATACATTTTGTGATGAGGTGTGCCACATAGCAAGGTTTCCTGACTGCTGTGGGGATGTGATTATCACAGTTGTGTCCACTGTCCACCTGTGACCCAAGGTCTCTTGTCACACTTTCAGTGTTAAGAATACTACCGCCTATGTTGTAGTTCTTGGCTATAGACTTTTTAACAAAGGGGATGACAATGCACCTTTTGGCATTGAGATAGAGCCCATGGCTTTGACAACAGCCATCTGTCTCAGTGAGGCCCTTTTGTAGGATGTCCACATCTTTAGTGTTTACAATTATGGCTCCTAGTTTGCAGTCCTCTGGAAACTTCATTAGCCAAAGACCTTCCATGTTAAAGTTTACTTCAGGGAAGTAGATACTAAACAGGACAGGACCCAGGACTGGACCCTGTGGTACTGCACTCGTCACTGGTCCAAAGTCATACTTGGAGTCTGCTACTTTCACAGTGTGTGTTCTGTCAGTAAGCCTGTTGGCAACCCATCTTGTGACATAGCAATTTATACCTAGTTTAGTGGGTTTATCTATAATTCCAGAGTGTGGGGTGGTGTTGTAAGCCATGGCAGGATCTACATAGGCTGTGTGAACCACCTTACCCTTGTCTACAGTTCTGGTGACTGCTTCAATGTCATCTATCAGGTTTAGGAGACATGATCTGCATTTTACAAACCCAACATGGTTGTGGTCCAGGGTTTGGGGATTACCAATGTAATTTTTTATATGTTATATGATGATACATTCCATGGCCTTGAAGAGCGGGCTCATCAGGCTAATGGGGCGCTAGTTCCTGGGGTCCGTGGTGTCTCCACCCTTGTGTAGTGGGATAACCATCACTGTGCACCATTCAGCAGGCACAAAGCATGAGGTGAGGCTATGACTGCACATGGTATGTCAGTGTGGTGCCTGTTCGTTCTGTGGTTTGTGTGGAACACAGCCTGTGAAGTTATCTGGTCCCATGGCTGCTGTGATACTGGCTTTGGAGAGTGTTTTTTACCTGTGCAGCCGTGATGACAGCAACTTTGCAGTCTTCCATTATAGAGATGTGCTCTTTCATGGGTGAGAGGGGTGTAAAGTTAACACTGATCCTATCTGCCAGGATGTTGGCAATATCAGTTGGGTCTGTGTATTTAGTGCCATTGAGCTGTAACTCAGAACAGATCTGAGTGTAGCCATGACATCGACTTGTCTGTTGGGCAGAGATCTCCTGAGTAGACAGTATGCAACAGAGTACAGATTGGGTTACATTCAGTCTTGTTGCATGGGGCAACTGTTTGAGGACAGTAATCTTCTTGTTAGGGTACTTCAGTGGTCTTTCTGGCTGCTGAACGTGCCTAGTCAGATTCATCACAAGTGTGTTGTGGTACTCTCTGACGGGTCTGATGACTGATGAGTAGTGGGAACCTCCTTTGACCTACATGCACAGACCTTGGCAGTTTGTGTGAACACATAGCATGATTTTCTGACAACTTTGTGAATGTGTTTCTGGAAGTTGAGATGTCTATAGATCCCTTATTATCACCTCCGTATTTAGCATAACTGTGTGAGCATGCCCAGTATGACCTTTCAGTATGTTGTTGCCTGAGATTTGCTTCGTTTATTTAAGTGTGTGAGCATGCCCAGTATGACCTTTCAGTGTGATGCTGAATGAAATCCACTACATTTGTTGGAGTGTGTGAGCATGCCCAGTATAGACATTTATACTATATGTGCATGGAAAATCAAGTTGTATTTTTACAGCAGGGCTCACCTTTGTGTCATAGATCAACAGGGATCATGCTGTGCCTGCAGGGCTTCCATGAGACACTTTGCATAGACTTATCAACATTTCTACATACAGGGGGGACAGCTATTCTTTGTATATTTCTACCTGGGGGCACACCTGATTGTTACTGTGGGTGTACATAGGATGAGGGGTTCACCTGACACTTATACACATTTGCTATGCCTGCACTGCTATGTACGGTACACCATTTCAGTCTGTACTGTTGCCTATCGTATTGACACACCAGATGTGTAGGCATACTACTGTACTACACATCCTAGCGTCCAATGTCACATATATTAGATTGCGACTTCATAGCCTACACAGCCCACATCACACCGCCTGGCCTGATGTTCTTTGTCTGCATAGGCCTGTGGGGGAGGTTACCCATATGCCTCTTTAGGGGCATGTTACAGCATTTCTTTGTGTTTGCATTAGTGTACAATTGTCCTGCTGTGTCTGTGCTACTGAAATGCTATTATGGCTTAGTGGTTCAGTACTGTGACTATAGTGCACAGTATCCTGGGTTTGAGCCCTGTCACTTCTTTTTATTTTCATGCTGGGCAGACCAGACTGCTTAGGGGACAGTAAAGCTAATATGAGCATGTTTACCTGACTTTGTCAACTTTGCCCGACCTTGCCCGACCTTGCCCAACATTGCTCAACGTTGCCTAACGTTGCACTAGTTAGCACAGGCAATTTTGTTTACATATACTCAATATTGTTAAAAGCTGCTTAGCACTGCTTTATATTGCTTAAAACATGGCAATCATGCCTCAGGTGGTGCTGCAGGGCTGCTTATGTCGGATGCACATACTACACTCCCTATACATGTTTGGAAACCGGTAGTGTCAAGTTAGGCATACCTTTTATTTTATGTGCGAGTCAGAGAGAGGTATCATTTTCAGGGTTCCTACTGAGCCAGTGTATGTGCTATGCCTTACCTCTTTTCCAAGGCCAAGGCATACCGGGCACACCTCCTTCTGCCTACTGGGGCAGGCTCGGGTTGTTCCTCTTCTGAGTCACGCTGTGCCTGTGCAGGCCTTGGCAATGGTGGGGGGCTGTTTGGGCCTGCCCCATGCTGTTCCTGCTGCAGCTGTTTTCACAGGATCATATTGTGTAGCATGGCACATACCATGACAATTTGGGTACATATAGTTGGTGAGTACTGCAAGGCTCCACCAGATGTGTCCAGGCACCGGAACCATGACTTGAGCATCCCAAACACATGCTCTATCACATTTCGTGTTTGTGCATGTGCCTCATTATGGAGTTCTTGTTCAGGTGTGTGTGCATTTCTGATGGGTGTCATCTGCCACGGCTCCAGTGCATATCCAGCATCCCCCACTAGGTGACTGTCAGGGATGTCCCCACTGGCAAATGTCTGGTACAGCTGCATCAGATGCCAGATATGGGAATCGTGGTAGCTTCCAGGGCAGCCAGCACACACATTCAGTATTATGCCCTGGGCATCGCACACGACCTGGCAGTTGATGGAGTGGAAGCCCTTGCAGTTGATGTAGGCCCTACCCCGCTCACCAGCTGGTGCTTTGATGTGTATGTGCATGCAGTCAATTGCATCCACTACCTCAGGGTATTCCGCTATTTGCTGGAAGAGATGCATATTGCTGGCCAATACCTCACGGGAATTGGGGAAATATACATGATCACCGACATGTGCTGACATGCCATTCAGGAACTGGTGCAGTACCCTGGATGCTGATGCCTGTGAAATCCCCATCATATCACCAGTTGGTCTCTGGAAGGTACCTGTTGCTAGTATTCTTAGGCCAATACATACCTTGGTTTCCACTGGGATGGGTTCCCCTCTGTTGGTTCTGTGTGTGAGGCATGGCCTGCACAGCTCAACAATTTGCTGCAGGTGGTCTCTGTCCACTCTATAGAGCTCCACTATCTCCAGCTCATGTAGCCCCTGGTAGGTTACCCTGGGTCTGTACACTCTTCTCCGTCTCCTCACTGTGGGTTGCTCAGCAACATTCACAATGGCACCACCCTCATCATCTTGCACATGTTGCCTTATAATAGCAATGGCAGCCCCTAACATTTTTTTTTTGTCTCAGTTAAGCTTTTAAGTTTTCACTTTGCTTTGTAGACTGCAGTGTTGCAGTATTTCTGAGAAAAACATGGGGGAATGTTGTTTGCAGTGTTTTAAGTGCTGGGCTGGGCTAGTGTACTAATAGGAGCACAACAGACTAGTAAGCTAATGTCAGCAAACCTTGAGTACTAGTAAGCTAATGTCAGCAAACCTTGAGTATATATACATTTACAAACATATTAATTTATTCATTTCATACTGAGATAAATTTATACATTTTATCAAGTATTTTTACCAACACGCTACCTTTTTAGGTCCATTTATAAATTTTAGAATATTTAGTATTTTATGTATTTTACACATTTTTTAATTTAAGAAATTCTTATATTAACGAGAGAGTTCAAAACAAACTGTATAATTACATTTGCTACACTGTAGCATTATTTCTAGTTCATTTAAGTCTTGCTTAAGTAACAATTGTCTTTTCTTTTAATCTTAATATGATGCTTTTGTAATTTTTCTATTATCAGTTAATTGACTGATTAACTGTTAATTGAATTATTTAAGGTTGTATATAAGGGATGACAAAGCCACTTACGTTGTACTCTGATGATGCCCCATGTGAGTGGGTGAAAGCGCTTAGTATCTTGAACTGTGGAGCTATTATATCCTTTTCCGTTTGTGGTCTGGTACATGTTCAATAAAAAGGTTTTTTGTGAAGAAATTCCAGGACTCAAGGTTTGCTGACATTAGCTTACTGGGCTAGTGTACTGCCTGTGTAATTGGCTGATTCTGATTGATTTCACCTGGCAGATCTGCTAAATCTCCTTGGTTAACTTCCTACTACTTCTTTTCCTTCCTTTTCCCTTTCTGTTTCCACAGGGGGCAGCGTCGCACAAACAAGCGCAAACACGTGCACACGAGCGCACACGTGCGCACACAAGCCTACACAGGCATACACAGGCTTAGGCAGGTGCACATGCATGCACACAGGCTTAGACAGCCTTACAGAGGCTTACACGGGTGCACACACACGCACACAGGCTTAGACGGGTTTACATGCGTGCATACGCTCACACACAGTGTATGCATCTTTGCAAGAAACTTTAGTGATATCCATGGCGTACACCTTCGGTTTCTGGGTTTCAGTTAAGACAACTGTAGACACGCCTCTTCCAGTCCTGAGTAACTTACAGCAAACACATACCACTCTGCTCCAATAAGCTTGCAGTCTTTGATACATACCCCCTCATGATGTCACCTATTTTCTACTCTGTTACTCCCCTAATCCTACTCTTACACTCTAGGGACATGGTTCACATGGCAGGGAAAATTGGTATTCACTATCCTTATCCTTATTTGCATAGGATTGCCTAGTAATGCTTGGTTACATCTCTCAGACTGAGCTTCCCCCCTTAGCAACCACTACTCAGTAGCCATGTTGTCTTCAGCCTGCCATTCACCTGCATGGCAGATGAATATTTTTAATAAAATGCCTATTTTTGGCTTTTATTTTATTTTTTGCTGGTTTTTAGAGCGCCGTACGTTTGCACAGTGCTGCGCTACGCTTAAACATCGGAGATCAGGGAAAAAAATATTTTTTATTATTTTGCAACAGATAAAAATGCCAATGGCCAAATATAAGGCCATTGGCATACTTCCTCAACTGGATGCATCCTTTATTTGGAGCTGTCATAGCTCCGTTTTGCTATTTGCAGAATGGTACTCCGTTACCAATGGAGTACATTTCTGCAAATAACACTACTCTTACTCGGACAGGTTAGTGTTTCCTGGATCGCATATTTACCTCATTTGCATAGCTTTCAGCAGCAAATGAGGTAATTTGCATAACATAACACTGTCCGTGCAAGGGTAATTTTAGGAGCTCTCATGCACGCCCCTGCCGGCTGTTCCTGGATCGCTCGGCAGACATATTGGCTGTCTTGAGTCTTACTCTACTCTTAGACTCCGTGCAAGCCTTCATGAATCCGGCCCAATATCTCTTTCTCAATGTTTACACAAAGTAACTCAGGCACATCTCTTATATACAATTAGCCAGGCCTTCATTATAGTCACATGACCCAATTAAAATGAGATTTATTAAATAGCTACATAATTAAACAGCCCTAAACCTCCTTATAATACATAAAAACTAACTACACATAAAAACATAAGAAACATAAAAAACATAAAAAACTTTTTGCATGTAAAACTATTATGCATAAAAAAACTCTTATATATTCCTCATGAAAAATCATGCTTAAACTTCAATACAGGTTTTATGCTAACCATGTTATTCAACCCTGGTGGGCTATCTGCCCTAAAATAAGTTATCCACTTATACACCGCCATTTCAGTTCTATTAATTAAATCACCCCACATGGATGTTCCTATATCTTTTGTAAAATCCTAAACATAAATTTATGCTGTACACCATTTGCTAATGCAGGTTTTCTAAGTGCATTAGTCTCAATTTTCCTATGGATGTCAGATAGATGTGACGGAATTCTCTCTTTTAATTTCATATTCATCTTACCTATATAGAAACATTCGCAGCATACATAATTAGAAAAATATACAATATTCTCAGTAAAACATGTACCAGCTTCTTTAAGAAAGGATTTTTTACTAATTGTGTGTTTATAACATATCTCAGGGTTACTGTAACTACAAAAAGTACAATTATAACAGGGGACAGTACCATCCCTATTCATAATTCTATTGGCATCACCGTTTTGCTTTATATGT
The DNA here is from genome assembly GCF_019279795.1 of Protopterus annectens. Lineage (NCBI taxonomy): Eukaryota > Metazoa > Chordata > Ceratodontiformes > Protopteridae > Protopterus > Protopterus annectens. Next base: position 1,489,620,050 of record NC_056735.1, on the reverse strand, counting down.
TTATAGCATAAAAGCTGTTTAAGGTTCCGTTCTTTCTTATAAACAAATCTGGGTCTATTCCCTACATACTTGCTGACCTCAGAACTAGACGTTAAAATACCCCAATTCTTTCCTATAACATGTTTAACAATCTCTGTGGCTCTATTATGTTTGATAAAATAATCAGTATTAGAACAACTATTATTAATGGACCCAGATGATTCATTATTAGTTGCCAAAGAAAAATATGGCCTAACATTAATGCCCCTTTAACTGATTACCAATTTTTTAGTATCCTCTATAAGCATTTTGTTATAACTTCTACTTGCAAAGTCATTTGGATATTATCGACTCATATAAAAAACTTATCATCTCAAGTACTTAACTTACTTGCTCTTAAGAACTGACCTTTAACAACACCCTTATACATATATCCTGGGTACATGCTGTCAGCATGTACATATTTGACAACTTAAATATTTTTCCTATGGATTTCAGTAACAAACTTAAAGTCATTATATCTAGCTGCAATATCAAGAAATAACCCTTTATCATATGAAAAGTTAACATCAAATATTAGGAAATTAGCAGTAGAATGTAAATGGTCAACATAGTTATGTAAGCTTTGTATATCTCCTTGCAATAACAAAAAAAATTATGTTTCTTATGTTTTTATGTGTATGTGTGTATATATATATATATATATATATATATATATATATATATATATATATATATATATATATATATATATATATCAATAAATATGGGTCTAGGACCGTTGCACGAACGCACTTTTTACTGAATCACAATTGGGCGGGCATACTTACAAGAAAATGCTTTTCACTGAAGCAGCATTTTCGAGTAAGTATGCCTGTTGTGTGGTCGTACTACAGTGCAGATAAGGGAAAATTCCTTTTTCCCCACTGTAGTGTGATCTCGGAGTGAGAATATTAAAGTAGGGGGGTGTGGGGACACATAGGGGGCTTGGGGGTCTTGCCCCCCCTGCGTAAAAGTAGATTTTTTTTTTTTTTTTTTTTTTTTAACACACTTTAGTGAAAGCACTTTTTCTGTGAAAGGGCTTTTATTAAAGTGTGTTCAGAGATGGTGGATTCGGACTGTTGAACTTTCGTTCAGCAATCCTAGATCCATATATAGATATATATATATATATATATATATATATATATATATATATATATATATATATATATATATATATATATATATATCTATACACACATATAAATATATATATATATATATATATATATATATAGTTTTTATGTATTATAAGGAGGTTAAGGGCTATTTAATTATATATCTATCATTTTAATTGGGTCATGTGACTATGATGAAACGCTAGTTAATTGTATATAAACTGTGGATGAAGGCAAGGTGGTTCATACAGCCTACCATGATCTGGCCAAGGCCTTTGATACCATTCCCCACTCAGGAATCATAGAAAAACTCACTAAACTAGGCATCAACCCCTATATCACTAGGTGGGTTGCAAACTGGCTCACAGATAGAACCCACAGTGTAAAAGTAGCTGACTCCAAGTCCGACTGCCAACCAGTCACGAGTGGAGTCCTACAGGGTTCAGTCCTGGGTCCTCTCCTGTTTAGTATCTACTTCTCTGTAGTCTAGGCCAACATGAAGGGACTCTGGCTGAAAAAATGTGCAGATGATTGCAAGTTGGGAGCTATTATTAACTCTCCAAGTGATGTTGACATCCTAGATAAAGGCCTCACTGAGACCAACGACTGGTGTCAGAACCATGGCCTTAAGCTCTATGCCAAAAATTGCATCGTCATCCCCTTTGGGAAAAACCCGGTTCCCATGAATTACCACATTGATGGTAGTCCAGTGAACACAGAAGGTGTTATAAGAGATCTGGGAACACAGGTTGACAGCAACCTCTCTTTTGACCACCACATTGCCACTGTGGTCAGAAAGACCTTCTATGTGGTACATCTCATTACTAAGGGTTTTGCATCCAGGAAGAAAGAGGTCATTGTCTCCCTCTACTCTTCCCTCATTAGGCCATTCATCGAGTACAATGCCCCATTTGGCATGTAATTCACTAGACACCTGCAACATCTGGAGAGGGCGCAAAAGTACCTCACAAAGAAGATCCTAGGCCTTAAACACTTGTCCTGTATGGACAGACTCAAAATATTCCAACTATTCTCTGTCTCATATCGCCTATCTGTTAGAAATGCTACATCTAAAGAAATCCCAATCCCTCCACACCACACAGTCCAGAGACCTCAACCTCATTACCACAATGCTGGAGGGACAGGTTCATAACCCAAAGACTGCCCATGCTACGGAATAGACTTCACATACATGTCAAGCAAAGGACCTCACTGGCCCTCTTCAAGGGAAATCTTGATGAGTGGATGAGAAATAGAAAATTCACCCTGGGGATCACTCCAGTGGCTCTACTTGACAGAGGGACTGGGAACTAAGGTTGGGTGGTATGACGCCAGGGTAATCCTATGGGCTAGGCTTATAAAGGCTCCAGGCCATCAGCCTAGTACACACCTATGAACCTATAAGAGATGCACTTGAGTTACTTTGTGTAAACATTGAGAATAAGATATTGTCTCGAAAGCTTTGTGTTGTGTGTGCTTGTATTAAACGTGGTTTGGATGTTGGACTCCTGGTTTGTTTTTTGGCTGTTCTACATTTTTACCATTTGAAGTCCTTAAGCTGCCATAGAAGTTCTTTCGTGATTTGGGATACTTTGACTGTCTATGGAGCACATCCATTTGCCAGCTATGGATTTGCAGCCCAATTCTCCCTCCTTATCTAGTTCATTGGATAATCTTCAGAATGCAAGTAAGAATCGGACTGATACTACTGTTAGACTTCCGCAATTTTTAAAAATTAATATAAATCCTCTGCTTAGTGTATGTATGGGCTCAACTTCTTCAGTTTGTTCATCTGGAAGTGATAATATTGAGTTAAATGAACTAACTGACTTAATTAAATCACTTGAAAGTAAGACTCAAGCATTTAAAAAACTTCAGTGGTGGAGGCTTTTGTTCTGCACATATTTAGAGCTGGGCATAGCCCCTAGAGGTCTCAGGATTACAAAGATGCCACCTATGGGAATACATTTTCAGATTTCTTCTGCTGAAATGGCAAGAGTTAAACCTTAAATTAATTGAAGAATATATGCAGCTAATGAATGATTTCTTTGCTAGTCATGAAGTGCAATTAAAGACTGATATTGAGCAGCTGGAGACAAGCTTGTGAGCTCTCCAATTTTTAAGATTGTCTTGGCTAACTATCATAACATGTTAGAAAAACTCAAAGACTTTTGAAGAGAAGCTCATTTCTGTTAATAAGCATAAGCTTCTTTATGATTTTAATGATTAGAAACAGAAGAACATCTTTTACTGGCCGAGGAGTAGAGAATGATAGGTATCGCAAATGACATACACACCCCCATTACAGAAAAGACTGATTCTTGTTATCCCCGAGAATAGTAACAGTTCTTCCTCTACTTCTGCCTCTAGGTCTGCTGCTGTACTTATTTCTAAATCTCCAAGATGTACTGAAGCTGTCTCTGATTTAGAGAGCTTTGGCGAATCAACTGAACATACTAATGCTCGATCTGGGAGACATGCAAACTCTTTAATCACTCAGCAGATAGTGGAAAATATCGGCCAACGCTAGTGCCTCTGTGCCTTTAAGTGACAATTTTTTAGGAAGCGCAAAGTTTCAACTGCAGCAACCAATTCAGGTCAGAGATCATTCCAGAGGGAGAAGCAGGATTCGGAAAAAGAATCCAGTAGAGGAAGCAGCCGAATTAACTACAACGGTGAAGAAAAAAAAAAGGTAGGACCAATAACTAGAAGCAGGAAAATCAAGACTTAATTAATATTTCTGAAAATGTGGTTAACCTTTCTAGTTACGTTCTAACGGCTTCAGAGATAACATTGTTATCCGAGGGGCTGTCATTTATTCCTGCTTGTAAAGCTGACTTTAGTGAAGTTTTAACAGACCGTAGGCTGTTTACTAGAAAAATTGACCTTACGTTGCTTTATAAGGACAGTGGTGATATACTGAGTGACAGCCTGAGAAGATCAAGTACTTTTGTGCCATTAAGTGTTCCTGTAGTAAAAGCTTTTGACTCTAAATGTGAACAAAACTTATATGATGGATTTTTAAAGGTGATATGGCATGCAGAAAATTTTATAATTTGAATGGTTTCAAATGCTCAGCACTGTTTAATGTCAGAATTATAGTATAATTATTACACAAGATGATAAGGGAGGGAAAATAGTAATCATGGATTCACAGGAATATATAATAATTTGGTGTGCAAGTTTTTTACTGGATGAAAGCACTTTTAAGGAAGTGAATAGATTTTTTTTTGTATTTAATACTATTGATAATAAGGTTAAAATGTATCTTTATGATTTATTGATGGAAAGCCAAATACCACCTGAAATTTATAATTATTTGTATATTGCTAACCCTACCATTCTTATCATATATGGGCTCCCAAAAATATATAAGAATCTCATGACTCCGCCCATGAGACCCATTGTTTCAGGTAATGGATGGGCTACTACTGCCCTATTAAAGTATTTAGAAAAGCAATTGGCTCCATTTTTTTAAAATATAGTAAAACTATATTAGGGATACTAAAGTCTTTTTAACTAGTTTGAAAAAATGGTCTACTACTAATACTTGTACTGATTTACTACTGGTTATCATAGATATTAAGTCCTTGTTTACGGTCATCCCCAATGATTATGGTGTAGAATGTATTAGAGAGTTTTTACATGCTCATAGTGGCTTTACTAACTCGAAAATAGAAATGTTATGTTCAGTGTTAGAATTGTTCTAGAAAATAATATATTTATGTTTGATAAAAGTTTTTTCACCAAATAAAAGGTGTCACAATGGGCACTCCAGCAGCAAACACCTATGCTAACTTAGTGTTAAGAAGATGGGAGCATAACTTTATATATGCTGAGGGTGATGTGCCTTACAGAGTTAAAGAACTATTATTCTACAAACGGTTCATGGATGATGTCTTTTTGTTATGGCAAGGAGATATACAAAGCTTACATAACTATGTTGACCATTTACATTCTACTGCTAATTTCCTAATAGTTGATGTTAACATTTCATATGTGTGACCAGCACTGACTGAGACAGCTATGCTTCTGCCTACAATACAGAGGACAACTTATTAACCATTCTATTTGTAAAAAGGGGAGACCTTTGAGTCTGAACTGTAATAGAAAAATGTACTTTATATGGAAAAGAAAGCTGTTTTACATGGAAATGCTGTCACAAATGAACTAGATGCATAAGGGTCAGGAGAAAAGAGGGTATGAGGATAATGGCAAAAGTATGGAAGGTGAGAGACAAAAAGAAGTTGTTAGACAAGAAGAAGTCAAACCTGTCATAACAGAAAAAAAACCATTGTGTTAAGATTTTATAGAAAATACTGAAATTTTGAGCTGAAACTGTTCTACTGAAAATAAGTAAAGAGCTTTACAAATGTACTTAGAAAAATGTGGATATGAGGTGTATACCGATGAAGACTCACAAAAAAGGAACATTTGATATGCAACAAAGAGTATGATGCAGAAAAAAAGAAAGTAAGAGTAACAAAAGAAAATGTATTTTATTCATTTTATTTTTTATTTTACATTTGTTTACCGGGAAAGTCCGACTGGACTGGACATGATGTTGGTGAACCATGTTTTGGCTAGGGTAAAGTTATTTTGGATGATGATTTTTAGTTCATATAAAGGATACAATATGGTAAGATATGAAGAAAGCATTACATCACATCAGAAATCTTCTTCTTCTGGCTTTTAGGGGTCGCCACAGCAGATCACCTCTCTGCTCATGACTGGCAGTGGAGTTTTATGGTGCTGAGTTGCCAGCCCAGCACCCAACCTTCCACAGAAGGCACACACATGCACACACTCACACCTAGGGCCAATTTAGAGTGTCCAATCCACCTACAGCATGTCTTTGGGATGTGGAAGGAAACCGGAGCACCCGGAGGAAACCCACGTGACCACAGGGAGGACATGCAGATGCCACACAGAAGGCACCCCAGCCAAGAATCGAACCAGAGAACCTCTTGCTGTGAGGCGGCAATGCTAACCACTGCACCACCGTGGCCACCCACATCACATAGGAAATAATAGAATTAAACATACATAGCAGAACTTAATTGTTAAAATATCAAAAGGTGAGTAAATACCATATAGGATATACAATTGTGAATATCTGAGAGATACATTTTTTTTCCTTGACAGCACAGCATTATGGGGGATTTATTATTGGGTGTACTAGCAGAGAAGGAGAGGTAGAGAGACACTTTTTTGTCAGAGAGGCCCTATGTTGTTGTTAGAAGTCATAGCAACAGTGCGCTGGTATGGCTTAATCTGGAGGGTGACATGAGGAAAGCCAATTTTTTATGTAGTGGGTTTTGAGTAGTTTTTTAAATTGGGAAATGGAGGTGGTAGAAGTTAAGTGATTTGGGAGTGAGTTCCAGGTTTTAGCTAGTGCAGGCAAAGAGAGATTTGCCAGCCTCATTTTTGTGTTTAATGACCTTTATGTGGTTCTGGTTGCTAGATCTTAAGGTTCTGGAGGTGGTGTAGGGGTGGGCTAGGTGCTGAAGGGCAGGGATTTTGTCAGGAAGGTAGTAGAGCTTGTGAACTGTTATGAGTTGGTTGTGGAGGAGGAGTTGTGGAAACTCAAGCCAGTTCAGTTGCTTAAGGGCTATACAGTGATGGGTCCTATGAGTGGCATTGGTAGCAAACTTGTTAATCTTGTTATAGCAAGATTCCATTTTGGTGAATTCAGTGTGGCGAAGGTTAGTTAAGATAGGGGAGGCATACAGAAGGGTGGATAACAGATGAGTTCTTGCAATAGTGGCTTTGGCGTGTTTAGTCATGAACTGTCGGTTCCTGTAAAGGAGACCTAGCTTTTTGTTGACCTTCTTGATTGTCTGGGCTATATGTATGTCAAATTTAAGATTATTGTCAATTTCTACGCCAAATAGCTTTGTGTGGGTTGTCAGGGTGATTTGTGTATTATCTTTAGATTGTATGATAAAATTATTATTTAGTGGAGGAGATCGACCTGAGCTAAAGAGAATGTTTTTTTTGGGATTAAGTATAAGTTTGATGTTGGTGAACCATGTTTTGGCTAGGGTAAAGTTATTTTGGGTGATGTTTTTTAGTTCATTCAGGGTGGGGGCGGCACATATAATAGTGGTGTCATCTGCATATTGTATTACAGAGGCTGGGAGAGAGGAGGCTATCTGGTTAGTCTTCTTCTTCTTCTTTCGGCTTTCCCGGTTAGGGGTCGCCACAGCGGATCACCTTGTCCGCACATTGAATGGCAGTGGAGTTTTACGGTGTCGAGTTGCCAGCCCGGCGCCCAACCTTCCACAGAAGGCACACTCACACGCACACCTAGGGCCAATTTAGAGTGTCCAATCCACCTGCAGCATGTCTTTGGGATGTGGGAGGAAACCGGAGCACCCGGAGGAAACCCACGCGACCACAGGGAGGACATGCAGACTCCGCACAGAAGGCACCCCAGCCGAGGATCAAACCGGAGAACCTCTTGCTGTGAGGCGGCAATGCTAACCACTGCACCACCGTGGCCGCCCAGGAGGCTATCTGGTTAGTAAACAGTGAAAATAGCAAGGGACCGAGGATGGACCCCTGAGGGACACCTATGGCTAATGGTAGTAGAGGGGACAATTGGTCTTGCCAAAGAACTGCCTGCTGATAATCTGATAAATAGTTACTGAACCAAGATATGGTGGGGGAGCTAATGTTGAAGGTAGCTAGAGTTACTAGGAGTATGCTATGGTTAACCATATTAAAGTCTTTGGATAAGTATAAGACTAGGGAGGAGAGAGATAGTCCGTTGTTTCTGTGGTGATTGACAGTGTTGGTAAAGGAATGCAGTGCTTTGTGGTGGTGCTATGGGAAGGTCTAAAGCCGTGCTGGGATCTGGATAGTAGGCTGTTTTTTTTAAAAGAACCCAGATGATGGAATATTACAAAATGGAAAAGTAAGAAGAAATATAGTAACAGAGTAAAAATATTGAATAGATATTCTATGACTTTGGAGCATATGGTTTATTTATGGAAAAGGAAATTATATATCTATATTTATATCTATCTATATAGATAATAGATAGATGAATATATAAAACATGAAAGAAGGGAAACAGTTCTTTTCTTTACTGATGTTCCATTGTGGTGTACTGGGTGAAAAAAGAGTGTGTGGTTTAAAAGTAAATAAATCTAGAGTGACAGAAATGTGAAGATTAATTTAACATTAAGATAATTACACAGGATGCATAATAAAACTTTTAATTTATATGTTCTAGTTATTTCAAAGAGAAGGTAAGAGTTTGTACTGCTAAAGAACTGTAGACTTGAAAGACAGATGTTTTCTATGACACTTTCACTGTGATAGGAGAAAAGGGAAAAAGGTGATATTAAAACTGTTAAAAATTCTGGAACAAGGGAATTCAAAGTTGGTGAATAACTTAAAAAAGAATAATATAGAGGATTATGATTGCAGTGCATGGAGCTTTTATTTGCTCCATGTGCTACAAGTTAAAGTAAAAAAGAAAAAATAATGCTAAGTGTTTTACCAGTTTTTGAATCCATAAAGTACTTAGCAAGCATTGCTGGGAAGACAGTGAAACACAGTCCCTTCTGTTTATACTCACCTTCCCGTACATCTCAGCTGTCCAGTTTTTCACAGAATGTCCAGATTTTTGTCTCATATATTTAGTTTGTTCCTCATAAAGTCTGTGGTTTTCGGACAAATTACTGAGGATTGAAGACACTAAAGTTTCAGACTTCATGTCCATCAGAAAATGCAGGTGAACACACATCCTGTAATTGTGGCAACTTTTAATTTTATCAAGCAAGTCAGTACACATTACTGACGGACAGCAAGCAGAATGAAGTATTTTATTCTACCTTTGTCTTTTCTTGGTCAGTACAGGCAGATTTCATTGCTGAGCGCTATATCTGACCTAAGCAAGGGGTGTTTAACATTTGTTATAGTTGGGTCTTGCATCACTCTAGCACTTAACTAACACTAGACAGCTGCAGAATAAAATTAAGTATTTCTTTGTGATGGTATGCATTTTGGTTGCTGTTGCAAGAAAATAGCTGGATTTATGAGCATATTGCTTTGTTTTGTGAGGTGGATAATTAAGAATATATTAACAGGAAAAGGATTTCTTAGGAAATAGATGTAATACATTAGAAATGGAAAAAAAATAATACACTGAAGTTACTGTGGCTAGATTATTTAGGGATGAAATAAATCTATGATATTGGAATTCAATTGTGAATAGTTAAACAAAATGAAAAAGATAACATTGTCAACAAGAAAACCAGACAAAGGAGTAGAACTACTATTATTTAATAAACAGTGGTGCTGGCATACAGCATTCATAGTCAAAAATGAAACACTGGCAACTGGTTCAGGTAAATAAAACAGGTAGACTCCAAATTAAATAAGTGTATTTAATGGATAAAATAAAGCGCTTTTCATCCAGTATATTAACTTGAACATCTTCAGATAAAAAACAAGTAGAAATTAGAGTTTCAAATACCCCTCCCAGTTCTCCCATGTGATTGTTCAGTGTCAAGCCCTTAAAGGGGCATCACTACCACTAAAACAGAAAATAAGGGAAACATAAGTAAAAATGAATTGGAGATTCTAAACTTATTAAAAACAGCTCAGGTGAGGGTGATGTAACCCAATAAAAGTGGGGGGTTAGTATTTATAGATCTGGATGGCTATGAAAACAGAATAGAAGACTTATTAGACAGTGAAGCTTATGAGAAAGTGTCTTTGAACCAGTTCAATATTGCTAACATATGCATTAAAATGTACATCAATGACTTGTTTATAGAAGGGAAAATAGATCTAGAAATGTACAATTATATGAACATTCTGGCTCCTTTCACACCAGTCATCTTCAGAGTATTGAAGGTCCATAAGGATTTACAGAATCCCCACTGAGAACAATTGTTGACAGAAGAAATTCCATCACGTATGCCAGTGCTAAAGTTGTAGACAGCATGCTGAAGAAACATGTAGCAACTGAATACCAAATGTGCAAGAATTCATGGTCATTCCTAGAGAAAATCAACTTACTTGAATACAATAAGGATTACAACTTTCTAACAGTAGATGTGAAAGACCTCTACACCTTTATCCCCCATGCATTGGGTATTGAATGGGTATCTACCAGGATGAAAAGGAAATGAGCCCCCAGTACAGAAATACATCTAGTGGAGGAATTATTTGACATTATTTTGACCAACAATTTAATTTTTTTCAAAAATAAGTATTACTTACAGAAAACTGGAGTGGCCATGGGTTCCCCATACGGAGCCAGTTTCGCTAATTTAGTCATGGCCTACCAGGAGCATGAATATATTTTTGGTAACGTTGAAATGGCTAACCATATCTTTTTCTTTACCCGTTACCTATATATTCATGATAATCAAAGGAGACATAACGGTAGTCAGTGAATTGGTGAATTACTTTAATACCACTACTAACCTTTTACAGTTCACATCTACTTATAATAACCAAGAAATCCCTTACTTGGATATACTCCTCAGGAAAGCCAGCAAGAGAGAATATAGTGCAAGAATATACAGAAAAAGCACATATTTGAACACCTTTTTGCATTATTCAAGTGCTCACCCCTTTCACCAAAAAAGATCAGTGGTGAAAGGGTAACTGGTATGAGCAGTGAGAATGGTAAGCACTGATTTAGAATTTCAACATGAGTGTATTCATTTAAAGCACATGTTTCAAAAGAGAGCCTATCCTTCAACTTTATTGAATGAGTTAATAGAGGAAGTTACAAACAAAAGATCCACTGTTTTTTATAAACCTATACTGGGAGGTGAACAAACACAAGATAATTTAGTCACCAGAGAAGCAACCCAAAATATTGATGCAGAAAACATGGCTAGCATTAATTTCAAAACTGGATTTGTCATAACTTTTAGCCCTGTAGCCAATTGTGTCAGAAACATGCTAAACAAAAATTGTAATTTATTATTGGACAACAGGGAAATAATGGACAAACTAAGCACAAGCCCCAAAATTATATTCAGGAAAGGGGAGAACTTGAAAAACTTATTGGAGGTTAGGAGACCCACCATAATTAAAAATCCCAGAATGTTTAAACGTCTTAGCTGTCCATACTGCAAATACATACAGGAAGGACGAAGTGTAGAAATGAATGGCAAAGTGTTGAAAAGTAGTAATAGATATAATTGTCAATCCAAAATGGTAGTTTGTCTTGCTTTATGCCAACTATGTCCTTCCTTCCTTCTATGTAGGAAAGACAGAACATACCAACATACGTACAGCATTTCAAAAAACAAAATGGAGAATGCATTAGCTAGACATGTAAGTGCAAACCTTAAACACACTTTCAAATTCCGGGTAATAGAACAAGTTTACACTGACTCAAGGGGTGGACCACTAACAGTAATTCTTGAACAGTTAGAATTACTGTGGCAAATCTGTGTGAATGTATATATTACCCTGGGATTGAATGACATGTGCTCAATTCATTGTATGCTAAAATTGAAAAAAATGAGGAGATAAACATTCTAAAATATGCTCTAAAATCTTTTAATATATATGATTTAAAAATATTTTTCTAAATAATATTTTACATAGGTTAAATAACTGAGACTTTTTACAATGTTTTTATACCTATGTAACAGTGAAGAATGACCTTGGATGGTATTGTAGTGATGTTTCTTTAAGAGCTTGCTACTGAACAATCACATGGGAGAACTGGGAGGGGTATTTAAAACTCTAATTTGTACTTGTTTTTTATCTGATGAAATTCAAGTTAATATACTGAACAAAAAGCGCTTTATTTGATCCATTAAACACACTTATTTCATTTGAAGTCTACAGTTTTATATTAAGCTTATATGTCAGATTTGCTTGTCATTCTATGTGGACATAAAAGAAAGAAAGAACCTGAGGGAGAGAGAGAGAGAGGGGGAGAGAGAGAGAGAGAGAGAGAGAGAGAGAGAGAGAGAAAGAGAGAGACTTTATAAACATGATTATGATTGTAGGAGACATAATTCTAACAATTCCATATATAAATATCCATGACTAGTGGTAAAGAGATAAAATGATAAACTAATAACAATGAAATATCCTCCACAAATCACAGGATATGCATAAATAATTAAATTTTATCAATTTTGTTCAAGGTTGAGTGCTTTTGACCTTTAAACTTCTTAAGGCTTCTTTAGAACCAAATAATACCATGCTTACATAAATGATATAGCCCAAGCAATCAAGTGTATCATAATTAATGAATTAGTCAATACAAATGTTAAAACTCTTAAGCAATTTTTCTAAAACAACTTAGTAATTATAAGTAAAGTTATAAAATCTATTAAAATATGGAAACTAAGCAACAATCTTTTGAGGTTGAAATCTGCTGCAATAAAGGTCCTTGTTCATTTGTTTCAATAAATTCATCCTGTTCTTGAAGGGATGGTCAAAGAGTTAAAACAAAAAATCAACCTGATGAAAAATGTACACTTTAGTTATCAAAATAAAGCTTTTGGATATAACCCTTCCTCAGTACTTTAAAACTTACTTAAAGCTTAATTTTGTTAAAGTGCGCATTTTTTATCAGGTTGCTTTTTTGTTTTATGCTCTGTTTGTACATCTGGTACAATTAAGTACAACTGATTCCTGTTTGATGGTCAATGAGTTAACCATTCCTTAATGTTAAATTCAGATCATAAATTAAATCTATTAGTCATTACATCTCTGCCACAGTGAATGTTAGAATTGTCTGTATTGTAATTATGCCTAGATGGTATTATTTGAAACCGTGTCTGCTACAGCATTAAAAAGTCTTGATGTAACTTTTTCTAATTGGCAGTCCATTGTTGGATAATTCAGTCATCAGCAGATGACCCAAAACAGTTGAAGCTGATGAATTCAAGGGTGTATTATTGTGGAACCAGTGTCTGCCTTCACCAGGAACAGGAACATTAGGTATAGTAGTGTCATGCATGAAAATCTTAGTTCTTTGCAGTGTATTTCCGGTAGATCATGAGCCCAAACACTGCAATGAATTTAACTTTTCCAAACTTTGGATTAGAAGCAGTATAAATAAAGTTAAATCACCAGTTGAAATTATAGACTTTGCAAAGCCCGATAAAGGGAATCCAGTTATACTTTCACCACCACCAATGGCCTCACAGTCAACATTAGAGCTGAATAAATCATGTGAGTCCTGTGACAATAACTCTACTGCAAATAAATACTAAAAACCAACAACTAGTGATAAAGAGGCAAAAGGATATACTAATAACAACAAAATTGCCTCCAAAATCACAGGACATGCAGAAATAATAAAATGTATCACATTTTCAAAAACATGATTTTTTTTTACATTTATGTGCTTGAAAAGTTAAAATTCCATTACTGGATGGTTGTAATTGTATGAGAATGGGGATTATGTGTATTGCTATTTGTAATTACTAACGCCTTTTATATAGACAAAACTGAGAGAACTTTATGTAGGCGTATATATTAACACAGTTATGACATTGAAAGATGTAATGAAAAAAGCACCTTATATAAGTACTAAATTGTTTGTAATGGCTGTAATAGGTTTCTTTTTGCAGTATTAGAAAAGGTTAACAAGATACAGAGAGGTGGACCATAGGAAACAGTTATATAATTTAAAGAATTATTATTGCAGTTAGAATTAAATACACAAGACCCACCAGGGCTTAATGGCAATCTATCCATTACAAGTGTTCTCAAGCTTTGTTTCATGAAATTATAAGAATCTTTTTTTTTTTTTCACTTTTTTAATTTTGAATGGGTGATATATTTAAAGATGTTTTTAATAGGTTTTATAACGTGACTTACAATTGCTAAGTTGTTTTAGAAAAATGACTTAATCAAAATTTTGTTTCACTAATATGACATGCTTGATTGCTTGGACTATAATTTATATAAGTACAATGTTATTTGGTTTTGAAGAAGTCCTAGGAAGTTTAAAGGACAAAAGCGCTCAACCTTGGAAAAAAATTGTTACATTTATTATTTTTGCATGTCCTGTAATTTTTGAAGGCAATTTTGTTGCCATGTATCAATTTTTAATAACATTTCCTGAAAACAAATTTCTGTTCCCAGTTTAGAAAGAAAGAATCCATAAGGTGGAATGTGGGAAGAAAGGACTGAGCTCCATGAATTATTCTGGCAACTTAGGTTACACTATGACCACATCTTCATTAACTGCATTTTAAAAATTAGATGTATGCAAATATTTCATTATTTATTTTAAATATTACCATTTTAGTAATGTATATTTTGAATATGACTAGTGTTTTTAATACTTGAATGTGATTTGCTGTTAAAGATGCCACATGATTTGTTTGCATTTTAAAATACCATGGCCATACTTTTAGTCCTGATGAAGTCCTGACACATATAAAACAAAAGCGCATAACCACAGTAAAAGCCAGTATCTTACAGAAGTTTGCAGCATTTTTTTATTGGTTGGAGTTATGCCTGAGAGATTGGTTGCTGTTTTTTTGCAGATAAAGTCTACAATGGAAGAAGCATAAAATAGCTGTGAGACTGAGCACCTTCAGAGCGCTACTGCACACTTTCACCTCCAGAGGCCTAAAACATCCATTTTATGGCAGAATTCTAAATAAGAAGGATGTAACAAGCATAAACTAATAGAGTTACTAGCTAGCAGAGAATGATTGTAATAAGAGATAAAGTCTTTTCTCAGTTAAGAAGATGCAGCTTTAGACAGGCAAAGCACGAAGTGGCTGAAGTCTTCAATTCTGCATTTTTAAGAACAGACAATGTGACTAAAATAAAGACAGGTAAAGATAATGAATTATTAATTAAGTAACCTGCTAAGAATGTTGTGTAGATAAAGATCCAAATTATAGAAATAATCAGTAGAAACCCCAGCAAGGAGTCTCTAATTATGTCATCAAGTAATTGATTGAAAGTCATGGTTATGAGTAAACATTATGCTGCAATTTAACAAAATCAAACTCACAGGTTAAAATTAAAACAAAATGTCTTGATGGCTACATGGAAAAATTTAATACCCTCATGAAAAGGCCTTATGCTGCAGTTTAAGAAAATCAGAGCTGCATGTTAAAATTCTTTGGTCATATGTGTTCTGTTGTAATGGGATAAATAAGTTTGATCACCAATAATATCACTGATTAGATTTAAGCAGTTCCCACTTATAGCTGGTGTTTTTTTGAGACTGTGGAACTATGGGGATAAGGAAGTTTCCCCTTACCTACAAGGATACTTGATCTCCGAGTTCATATATTAAGAGATTCAAGAGTGTGGGAGAATGCTTGCCTTTTTTAAATTATTTTATGAAAGATGATTTTCTTGGTAGATGACTTCTTTGTTTATTCATGCCTAATGTTTAACTTTTGAGGAATTAATATGAATCTTTTAATGGCATGTGAAATTGTTATTAGATGTACAAAGTTGTCTGTGCCAGTTTGTTCTGTTTAGTAGCTGCTGTTTGAAAGGGAATGCTGATTTGAATGTGTGTGTACATCTCCCAAATCATGCTGAATGTTGCCATCTGAAATTCACCCATTAATGGAAGACAATTAAAAGGGGAGAATGAACAAGAAAGTACTCAGCACTCAAGTACCCCAAGATAAGTAGAGGAGGAAACAGACTTAGACGAAGAAGAATGGCAGCACCTACAAACAGCATGTGGGATGACTGCAAAACAGATATGTGGCCAAGCAAACGATAGAAATAAGGTACTTAAAGAAAGGTTACTGAGGAAGTCACGGAAGTCATCAAAAGAAAGGAGGAGTGCAGGACAAAGTGGGACATGGGAAAGAAAGACTAGTCCAGGAAGGAATACTGGACGACTAAGAAGGAAACTAAGAATGGAGTTCTACCAGCTTCTAGAAAATGACCTCAGTACCTGGCAAAAAAGAAACTGTCAGGTTGCAATACAAACACGAAAAGATAAAGTCATACACCCTTCTACTCACCAGGCCCACCAGGCTCCAAGGTGCATAGAGAAAGAAAAACATGGAAACTGATCTACGCCATGTCCAGCCTGACCATTGACAAAGTCTCCCACCTCATTGCTAGCTATGGGATCCCCACTGAGTACAATGAGAAACACTCAGTATACCTGAAGGTAAAGGGAGGGCATTCAGCCCAACACAGGACATATGGCTGATTTAACAGGATCCCAGTCATAAACACACTATGCAACAGAAGGCCAGGATTTCTGTCTAAAACTAAGCAGGAGAGTTCTCAACAGAAAAAAAAAATCCCACATTAGTATCAACAGACAAATCAGGAAACTAGTCAAGTTTGCAAAAGCTAAATAAAAAACTAAAATAGCCCTCTATGCAAAGGATAACTGTAAAGTATGGTTTAGTTAGGTAAGTAATCTTAAAGGAAACACTCAAAAACGTGCTGAGTTGGCTGAAGAAGATAGTACATATTCAAGCAGAAGACATAGTAAACTTGCTGGCCTTTACATTCAATGAAAATTTCACCCATTTATCACCTCCGGTCACTTCTGATGAAATTCCCCCTAAGATTCCATTGTCTGATATCAGAAAAGAAGTCGTCACTGCACTCTCTAAAGCTAGAGACACAGCATCTATGAACCCTGATGGAATCTCAGGGTGCCTAGTAAATAGCTCAGGCATGACCTAGCACACCAATTCAGTTCTCTATTTAACAACAGTCTCCAGGCAGGCTTTACTCCAGTAGAGTGGAGGACAGCAACAGTCATCCCTTTGCACAGGGGTGGGCCATCAATATACCCAGGAAACTACTGACCCATAAGTCTTAGACTGATATGCAAGGAGAATCATGAAGCTGAAAACCCCTTTTTTTAAAACAAATTCATCTGAAAGGTTAAATAGTGCAGTGGTTAAAATGTATTCCTTGCAACCAGAAGGTGCAAGGTTTGATTCTCACCATTGGAAAGAGCTTTACAGATATGAAGATGTATATATATATTTTTTTGCCCTGAGAGGGAGAGAGACCAGATAGTGAAGCAGTTAAGGTGTTTGCCTCCCATGCACAAGGTACAAGGTTCGATCCTGACCTCCGGCCTTTGCATTATCTACTTGTGCTTCTGTGGGGGTCTTTCCCCCAAATCATGCTGAATGTTACCATCTGAAACTCACCCATTAATGGAAGACAATTAAAAAGGGAGAATGAACAAGAAAGTACTCAGCACTCAAGTACCCCAAGATAAGTAGAGGAGGAAACAGACTTAGATAAAGAAGAATGGCAGCATCTCCAAACAGCATGTGGGATGACTGCAAAACAGATATGTGGCCAAGCAAATGATAGAAATAAGGTACTTAAAGAAAGGTTACTGAGGAAGTAACGGAAGTCATCAAAAGAAAGGAGGAGTGCAGGACAAAGTGGGAGATGGAAAAAAAAGACTAGGCCAGGAAGGAATACTGGATGGCTAAGAAGGAAGCTAAGAATGGAGTTCTACCAGCTTCTATGAAATGACTGCAGTACTTGGCAAAAAAGAAACTGTCAGGATGCAAGAGAAACACAGAAAGATAAACCCCCGGATTCACGAATCCTCCCTGTAAGACTAAATAAGTCTTACTCAGAGACTGCAGTTGAACGGTATGAAGTCAGCGTGCCATGCATATTAATGAGGGCACGCTGACTACACTCCAAGTCTAGCACAGACCATGCAGGAAGGCAGGGGGCATGTCCGACTGTCGAGCAGTCCAAAGGTCCACGCCCCTGCAAGTGTCTGAATTGTGAAATGTCAACACACATGAGCGGGTCCACTCAAATGTCCACGTACCCAACACTACACTCCCTGACATTGTAAACCCCCAGTACAGTTATAAAAAGTAAAACTTTAAATTTTTTTTCTAATTCCCGATATAGCTGCCCGTATTTGCGCGTGTGTGGGTGTACCCATTAGCTTAGCTGCAGTTAGCAATT
>NC_056735.1:1489522292-1489601503 GCF_019279795.1 Protopterus annectens | reverse complement strand
CCCAAAAATGCAGGGGGTTGGGCTTTTGGCCCCCCCAGTCCCCCCAGCGGGGGGGGGAAAAACCCAGGGTCCAGTGTACATCCATCTACCTCTGGGGATAGTACCAGTCTGGCTTAGTACCTGATAGTGTCAGTAGCACCCCTGCCAGGCACAGGTACTGTATCCATGGCCAGAGACGGTGATCTGTAAGCCTGGCAGGTACAGACTGTGGCTGTCCCACAAATACCCGTATATGGCCACATGGTGAAACTGTGTGCATGCAGACACACACACACACATAAACAAGACACCTAGGGCTAACACATACCCTTTTACATTACATCAACATTGGCCCATAGCAGTACTCTTGGCCCCTTACACACACACACACACACACACACACACACACACACACATACATGTCGATTGTATAGCTCACTGTAGGCCTCTGGCAAGCCAACAACACACCCTGTGCATATGATGAAACCTGTGCCACCTCCTGTTATCTGTAACATTGATGCAGGAACAGGCTACCATGGTGCTGATGCACAGGGTGACTTTATAGCAGTATAGCAATGTTAGCATGTTGTCAGCAGTAGAGTGTAATGATATGCTTGAAGGTGTAGCTGAGCAGGCATGATGCATTAAAGCTATGATTGTCAATGTAGTAATGTTTACACCAGGGTTAGTTCCAATAGTGTATTGTCCGCCCACGTGCCACTTGGCTGATGTGTGTAGTATTGGCAGCATGTGTTAGAGAGTGGACAGTATGTGTGGGATGTGTGTAGTACAGATTTGCAGGAGTACATTTGTGAACATGGTGGAAGTGCACTGTCTGCATGAACTTGCATAGTGGACACATGGGCAGGGTGATATGCTTGCTCTTTTCCAAGGAGATCACACACAAACAGACACACACACTTGTCAAGTGCAGGATTCAACACTCCATAGTTTCTATTGGTGGCCAGTATGCATTGTACTACACATTTCGGAACTTGACTACACATGTGTGTATGACATGGTTTGACACTGTGCTGTGGGTGATACTGTTACTATCTGTCATTGTTTTGTATTCTGGTAGTATACATAACTTCAACAGCCTGACCATAACCAATCATTAGATGATGTCTTAACAACTGACACACAGATGTAGGACACACAGTAACATTTGGATCCTTCAGGTACTATACTATGCCAGTAACCAGTGGTATTCACCTGCACCCATTACTGTGACCACTCCTGTTTGGCATATAGCTCTCTTAGGTACAAGCAATCACAGTAGGGATATGTCCGTCCATGTCTGGTAATGTATACTGTGGCCTATAATGCATTCTCTAGATGACACACACATCCTCCACAAGGGTATCACACAGACAGATCCCTGTTGTCAAACTCATGCTGTAAAGCTATAAGCCAACCAAAGCATAGTCATCCACCTTTACAGAACTGTCGGGATAGTATGTATAATAAATGTGGATGACTATGCTATAGTTGGCTTAGAGCTATACAGCATGTGTTGGACAACAGGCATCTGTCTGTATGATACCCTCGTGTAGGATATGTGTCCCATCCAGAGAATGCACTGTAGGCCAATGCATGCATTTCCAGATGTGGATGGACATATCCCTAGTGTGTGTGCATGTACCTAAGAGCGCTATATGCCAAATAGGTGTAGTCCCAGGAACGGGTGGCGGTCAATACCACTGGTTACTGTTATAGTATAGTACCGGAAGGATCCAACTGTTACAGAGTTCCCTACATCTGTGTGTCAGCTGTCAGGACATCATCTAATGATTGGTTATAGACAGGCTGTTGAGGTTGTGTATACTACCAAAATGCAAAACATTGACATATAGTAACAGTATCACCCACAGCATAGTGTCAAACCATGTCATACACACATGTGTACCCATGTTAGAACATATCTGTAGTAAAATGCATACTGGCCACCGAGAGATACTATGACATGTTAACTCTGTGTAATATAGGGTATGTCACAAGTCCCATGTGTCCACTATGCACGTACATGCAGACACTGCACCCCCACCATGTTTACAGATGTACACCTGCTAATCTGTACTGCACACATCACACACGTACTGTCCACTCACTAACACATGCTGGCAACACTATACACTTCAGCCAAGTGGCACATAAGCGGACAATACATACTGAGACTTAACACTGGTGTAAACAATACTACATTGACAATCATAGCTTTGATGCATCATGCCTGCTCAGATATACCTACAAGGATATCATTACACTTTCCTGTTGACAACATGCTAACGTTTTTACACTGCTATAATGTCACCCTGTGCATCAGCACCATGTTAGCCTGTTCCTGCATCAATGTTACAGATGACAGGAGGTGGCACAGGTTTCATCATATGCACAGGGTTTGTTGTTGGTTTTCCAGAGCCTGACATTGACCCATCCAATCGACATGCATGTGTGTGTGTGAGGGACAACAGTACAGCATGGGCCAATGTTGATGTAATGTGTGTGTGTGTATGTGTGAGCCCTAGGTGTTTGGTTTATGTGTGTGTGTCCCTGCATGCACACAGCTCCACCATGTGGCTGCCATATACGGGAGGTTGAGGGACAGCCACAGACTGTACCTGCCAGGCTGTACAGATCATTGTCTCTGGGCATGGATACGGTACCTGTGCCTGGCAGGGGTGCTACGGACAGTATCGGGTACCAAGCCTGACTGGGTACTATCATCAGAGGCAGAGATATGTTGACTGGACCCATGTTCCTGCTGGGACTGGCCAGAGCCACGTGCACGTGGTCTACTAGGACGGTCAATCGACAGGCCAGCCCCAGCATTGCTGCCACTACGAGAGTGGCTGTGATCTGTGGGTTGTCTGCGACAACTGCCAGCCATTGATGTTGCTAGCATATGTCCACGTCGATGTCTCAACCATCCGGCATGGTCCTGTCTCATGGAAAACACATTGTGGAGGGCATCTAATGTCTCCCCCCAATGTCTATCAATGACCTTGATGTAATTACAGATGGCACCGGCAAGGTCACGGATACTTTCATTGATAGCGGTGTAATGGGCCCTCTGCACCCTTAGTCCCTGTCTGGTGTACCGTTCCATACGTGTCTGTGCCTGCATTACAGCCCGGAACATACTTGAGGTTGTAAGACCTGTGGGGGCACGTCTGCCAGGGGCATTACGATCAGCGGTGTTCCCACGAGAACCCCTGGACATCCGCCCATGTGATACCGTTCCAGGAATCCGGGTATGGCTGCTGTGAGGGGATGCATGTGCCATGGATACCACACTATCCTGGTCAATGCCAACTGTATGCTGTCCCTCGGCTAAGGCCATTGGTGATGAGGGATGTATTGGCAGTATGAGTGTGCCCATAGATGGGGTGGAAAGCTGTGTACTGTCGATTGGTGGACCAACGACAGACCCTGTCAAACCTGCCTGTACCACAATACATGTATCATCATCTCCACTATTTGTGGCAGTGACTTCAGGTTCTCTGCTGCATTCAGCCAACCCAACCTCAGCACCTGTGAGAGGAAGACAGGAAACACACTTTACAATCTGTACATGATGTTATCACACATGCACACATGCACACATGCTCACATGAACACATGCACACATGAACACATGAACACATGAACGCATGCACACATGCACACATGCACACATGCACACATGAACACATGCACACATGCACACATGCACACAAATACACTCCTCACTACAGCAGATACACACACACACACCAGCAATCCAACACATACTCAATAGTGGTTAAAGGTGGGTGACAGTATCACAAGGCAAACAGTCACCTCACACATGTCAACATGCAGAATATGTGTTGCTCAAGACCATGTAGTGCGAGTGTAGACAGCCCTAGTTAATAACAGTATACATGGCTTTGATGCATGTGTGTAGTTGTTCAGTTCATAGGTTCATAGGTTCATACTAGGCTATCTGCCCTAGGGCATTTATAAGCCTAGCCAGAGTGTGTTTGGCTTTCACCACCCATTTTAAATTAATTTTGCTGTGCCGTTTTTCGAGGTTAGTATACTGTGCCTCTGCCTAACAGTGACACAGAAGTGATACCCGGGGTAAACCTACGATCTCCCATCCACTCATCAAGATTCCTCTTGAAGAGAGTCAATGAGGGACTCTGCCTAACCTGGACTGGGATTTTATTCCAGAGTGAAGGGAGCCTCTGGGTTATGAATCTGTCCCTCCAGCATGTCCTATTTATTTCAGTGCTGAGGTTCAAGTCTCTTGAGCGCGTGGCTCGATGGGATTTGGATTTTCTGAGGTGCAGCATGTCCATTAATTCCGAGTTGGACATGGCTTTATACGTCAGGCACAGATTGCCTCTGAGCAGGAGGTATGCCACTGAGTAGAGCTGGAGTTTCTTTAACCAGACAGCATATGGCATCTGTTTGAGCCCTTTGATCCTCTTGGTGAGGTACTTTTGGGGTCTTTCCAGTTGCTGAAGGTGTCTGGTAAGGTACATCCCAAAAGGGGCATTGTACTCAATTATGGGCCTGATGAGGGATGAGTAAAGAGGCACGATGACCTCCCCTGATCTAGATGTGATTCCCTTCATGATTAGGTGGGCTATATAAAATGTTTTTCTAACCACTTTGGCCATGTGGTTGTCAAATGAGAGATTGCTATCATCTTGGGTCCCCAGGTCCCTAATTACTTCTTCTGTACTTAATGGATTACCACCTATGTGGTAATTTGTGGGCACTTTGTTTTTGCCAAAGGGGATAACTATACACTTTTTGGCATTTAGCTTGAGGCCATGGCTCTGGCACCAGTTGTTTGTTTCTATGAGGCCCTTTTGGAGTATGCTTGTGTCGGCTGGAGAGTCAATTATGGCGCCCAGTTTGCAGTCATCTGCGAACTTGGTCAGCCACAGTCCTTCCATGTTGGCCTGTATCTCCGAGAAATATATACCGAACAAGAGAGGTCCCATGAATGAGCCTTGTGGGACACCACTTGTAACTGGTTTGGAGTCTGACATGGCTCCAGCAATTCTAACCATGTGGGTTCTGTCCTTGGGCCAGTTTGCAACCCATCCAGTGACATAGGGGTTTATATTTAAGCTGGTGAGCTTATCTATAATGCCTGAGTGGGGTATTGTATCAAAGGTTTTTGCGGGGTCCAGGTAGGCTGTGTGGACCACCTTCCCCTCATCAATGGCCTTGGTGACTGTTTCAAAGAAATCAACCAGGTTTAAGAGGTAGGATCTGCCCTTAACAAAGCCGAACTGGGTAGGATCCAGTGTCTGTAGGTCCCCAATATCTTTATTTATGAGGTCCATGATGATCCTTTCCATAGCTTTGCAGACCAAGCTAGTCAGGCTTATGGGGTGATAGTTTCCAGGATCCATTGAGGCACCACCTTTGTGGAGAGGGACCACTCTTGCTGTATGCCACTCTTTGGGTACATATCCTGTAGTAAGGCTGAGATTGAACAGTAGTTTTATGTTTGGGTTTAGCTCTTCTTGGAGTTCATGCAGGATGCAGCCCGGGACACCATCTGGTCCCATTGATGCTGTGTTTTTTGCTTTGGAGAGGGCGGCTCTTACCTGAGCATCTGAGATGTCAGGGGGGCAGCACTCTGCTGGGATAGATATTTGCCATTTTGGTGGGGAGGGGAGAAGTTTGTGCAGAACCTGTCAGCTAGGATGTTGGCAATGTCTATGGGTTCGGTGTATTTTTTGTCATTTTGGACTAATTCTGAGCATATCTGGGAATTCCCAACCAGGTTCCTAACATAACTAAAGAAAGCCTTGTGATTATCCTTAGTGTCCTGTGCAATTTTTCTCTCAAAGCTGGCCTTAGACAACTTTATGAGTGCCCGTAGTTTTTTGCTAATACTGATCAGAGATGCCTTCCCTTTTTGGGATTTTGCTCTATCATGTAGTAGCTTCCTCCTTCTATTGTATAGTTTGTTTATGGCTGGGGTCCACCAGACAGGATGTCTGCCTTTGAAGGATTGGGTCTTGGTTTTATTTGGGATTGCATGATCCATGCATTCCTGAAGGTGTTCATAGAATGTGTTTATAAAGGATTCTGCGGTCTGGGCCATATTTTCCACAAGCCCGGGGGCTTTGAAGGATTCCACCTTGGTTTTGAGGAGTGTGAAATTTGCTTTAGAGATGTTTTTCACTGTGGGTTTCTGGGCAGAGGGTGGGGTCGGGATATGAATATCCAGTGAGATTAGTTTATGGTCTGCTTAGGCAGATTTTTATTTAGAGCTTCCGAGTATGTTTTTGTGTGTTTATGTGTTTGGCTTGCTGTTGTGGTAGGTCTATGTGAGACTGGAATTGTAGTGAGTGTGGTTTCCTTCTCCTCCTGACTGGTTATGCCAGTACTGAGTTGAGAGAGCTTAGCCTCCAGTTTGGCTATATGGTTGCATCTCTCACATGTGTTGGAATTTGTTGGAAGGAGGAGAGGGTTGTCTGTGTACACGAGGCAGTTGTAACATTGCCTCAAGATTCCCAGATTCACCAGCTGGACCGGAGAGGAGATTGACAACTGACCTTTGGACATGCTAGAATAGTATTGGGAATTCCTTTATAATTGAAAAAAAGGGCCAATGGGAAACAAGGTACTCGAGGGGAGTTTGTGAGGGTGGAGTGCTTTTAATTTTTTAGTGCTGACTTAGTGAGCAAGTGCCAGGTAACTTAAATGCAAAGTGTTGGAACACAATGTGTACAAGGACACAACATTGCTGTGCAAGTATTATCAGCTCTGTGATGTCCTGTGCACCATCACTCACAGGTATACATACCATGGCTGCATGTGTTATCTGTGTGTCACATAGATTTCCATGTCTGATTACAGTGTCTGTGTCTGTAGAAGATAATAGTGGGCACAGGTGTAGCACATGCATGCTATGTACACACACAGGATGAGTGTTGCATGTATATGTGATGGAATACCAATGCTCAACATGGCTATTGTACAGTGGTTATGGTGAGTGTGGGACATATTGCAGATATGTCGGTGCCACCCATGACATGGCATGCTACACGACTGCAACATTAAACACCACACATACCCAATGTGTGTCATGAGACCTATACACCCAATAGCATTCCAGGACATATATGTGTCACTTTGTACAGATGGCGACTGATATGCATTTTGTGTATAGTTGCATATGTTTGCACACACACTACATGCTATGCATATTGTGTATAGGTGCATATGTTTGCACACACACACAACATTGAGGTGCAAATCAGTGACTGCTATGTGTAGTACTGTGGTCACTGTAACTGGATGGGGTGTAGTACCATAAGCCATCATCATCATGCATCATGTGGTCACTCAATGCTACTAATGTGTGA
Source organism: Protopterus annectens (assembly GCF_019279795.1). Taxonomy (NCBI): domain Eukaryota; kingdom Metazoa; phylum Chordata; order Ceratodontiformes; family Protopteridae; genus Protopterus; species Protopterus annectens. The sequence goes on along the minus strand of NC_056735.1, from coordinate 1,489,594,160 downwards.
CAGACCACCGCCTAGCATGCTGTACCTGAACTGCAGTGCTGTGGCTACGTTCACAATTACACAGCCACTTTGTACATGGGTGTGTGAGGTGCCCAATAGGGAGCATTGCCTAACATGACTGTGTTATGTGTTGAAGAGTGTTGCACAGCCCCATGATAGGCCTCTACCCCTCAGGTATATCATGTGTGCTGTGTGGATGACATGTGGGATACTGAAGTGTGACCTTACAGCAGGTGTGTGGTTACGCCATGTGTAGCATGTTGAGGTGTACTGCGTATGACAAATGTGTTATGTTGTGTACAGCTGTATCAACTATGCCTATTCAATGTGCAGTACGGTGTTGCCACAGGTGTGTCTGATGCTCTGTATATTGCATGTGATTTAGGCAGCGACTGACATTACTGAGATGTGCAACGTCTTACAGCAAACATGCACAGCATGCATTATGCGTAGGTGTGTTACGTGTACATGGCCTACACCTCACCTATGACATGCACATTTCATTACCAATATTGAAGTTATAACACACTCACCAGCATAGATCGTCTGCCCTGCTGTCACACCAGAGGGACCTACAAGAATATGAGACAGTTCGTCAGTGGCCACAACTTTGGCATTGCTACTGTGAGTTTGCTAAACTACAGTAGAACAACAGTCGACAGTCACAGGTGTACAGATAATATTCCAAATATCAGTATTGCACAACACTAGGCAGCACAACTGCGAAACACACAGTATACATCTCACATATGCATAATCTAACAATACAGGTAACTGTAGTCTACAGATAGGGCATGTTACCTGCACGCTCCATGTCAACATGCTGGGTGGCTCCGGCCTCCATGACGACACATGTCTGTGGCAGTTGCTGTTGTTGGCCAGGAACCACCACGCTTAGGAGCAGCTCCTCCACTCAGGTGAGGGGGGATGAATGGCCACCCCACCACCTGTGGCAAGCTGTTGTCTATCGATATCAGACACACGCCGCCAGACATGTCTAATTAAATCACTGCAGTGATGGCGTACCTGCTCATATGTCAGGTTATGCATGCCTATGTCATTTACCCGACGAACAAGATCTTGCCACAGTGCAGTCCACTCATGCTGGTGCTGGCTGCTTCTGGAAAACAGCAGGGAGTAGTGCTGCACCAGGCTGTGGTGTATTTCCTGTTCCTCCACTGCTGTGTAACAGGGATTATGTTGGTGGGCCATCAGCCAGAAAGAGAAATGAACAATATGTGTGAGCGAGTCCTGTGGCACACTTTACACCCTTAACTAAAGATATCACTTAACTGCCATATATAGCATCCGTTTGTCTGTCAGAGGATACACACGTTCAGTACCACATATTGGTGCTCAGGCCACAACTGACTGACAGTACCTGGCACACTCTATATATCAAACCACTATACAACAGTACCCAGCACACTGTTTGTGACACAATGCACAACCTCGCCACAAGGGTATATATCACGCTAATACACAAAGAAAGATGTCATCCATTGCAATGAATGTAAAGTACAGTTACAGTAGTACCAGTAAACCACCCTAGTCATTTATGCCATACCCCTGCCTAACATATGTGCACAGTTGTTAATATAGGTGGCATACTGCTGTAACAGAGTATATATGTTTCTAGATACACACGTATACCCTGTAACACACATATGATTGCAGGCATGGTACAGGCATAATTACACACACATAAGACAAACATACAACACACCAATGTATGCCAACCCAGATGAGCTTTACCTGTGTACCATACAGTTCTGTGTGCCACTACTTACAAAACCTTATGCCTGAGGTATGTAATCTGTGCAGACTACAGGAAACACACAAGACAGTGTTTCCAAGCAATGTGAACATACACCATACTGTGCTGTTTAGGCCTACAGCTTCAGGTAGTACTACAGCTCATATGGGAGTTGGATTCACCAGCAGTACCACTCACTAAGCATACATGTATTGCTTTAGCCTACAATGGGACACCACAGTCGTCAACAAGGAACTATGTCACAACGTATGCCATACTACTATGTCTGCCTAGCAATAACATACACATCTTTTGCTGGCCTCACAGCTAGGACACAAACTACCATGTCAGATACAAATTCACACTAAGCTATCACACCTTTACAGACCTTGCACACATTCAGCGTTACACTCATTCAACCTCACATAGCAGGTATTGAATTGCGTACATGTGTCTGTGCATCGTGTCATAGGTAGGTAATACGCTATTGGCCCTAGGGCCTAGAGCAGCCTAGCCATATGTTACCCTGGCCTTTGACACACATGTAATTTGATTTCACTTGCCCCTGTCAACCAGAACCACAGAGGTGATTCCCGGGGTGTATTACCTATCTCCCAAACAATCATCAGGGGTATTTATGACAACTGCTATTGAGGAGCCTTGTTTGCTATTGCTAGGTGGTTTATTCCAGAGTATGGCATATCTCTGAGATAGGAACCTATCCCTTCAGCATGTGCTGTTTAGTGAGCTGACAAGGTTTAGGGCCCTAGAGCGTGTAGCCCGGAGGGATTGTGATATGTTGTCAAACAGTTATGGGTGTGACATACCTCTGTATGTCCGGCAGAGGTCACCTCTGTGTGGGCGGTATGCAACACAGTCTAGCTGTGGTTTTGTGAGTCAGTCTGTATAGGGCATCTGTTTGAGGCCAGTATTACTCTTTGTGAGGTATGTCTGTGGCCTTTCCACTTGCTGTAGTTGTCATGTGAGGTACATACCACAAGGGGCATTGTGATGAGTAGAGGGGAACACTGACCTATATTTCCCTAAATGACACACCTGTTGTGATGACATGTACCACATAGACAGATTACAAGACTAGTGTGGCACTGTGATTATCAAAGAGGAGGCTACTGTCCGCCTGTGTCCCATGTTCCCTTATCACACCTTCAGTGTTAGGTAGATTTCCACCTATGTGGTAGTTAATGGGTACAGTGTCAACACTGGTCTTCAGTCCATGCCTTGATCACCATGCACCTGTTACTGTACATATGACCCCGTGTCTCTGTCTCTCTCTCTCTGTATATATATATATATATATATATATATATATATATATATACATATATATACACATACATCTAAACATCCATTGCTGTACATATAGATGTACATACAGGCACATGTACAGTCCACCTTTCATGGTGGGGATATCAGTTATGTGACAGTTGTGAGATATACAGTTATGTAATAATATTGCACAGTGTTGTGCAGAATGCATTTTGGTGCCCTCAGCCCATGTAGCTTTAGCAGGCCTCACTGGCTGTAACACAGCAGATCTGACAAATCAGTCCCACAGCGTTTAACCACCACATGACATATACCAGCACTGCATGCTGTTTTCTATGCCACACACTACAACCTACATAGATAAATGCACATAACAACCTTCAACAACATATATATGTCCACCCTTCACTAACAGTTGCAGTATGTCCCTTGCCCTATGCACATGTGCAGATACATATAGATATGTACTGCTGCCACATATGGATGATTCACAGTGTGTAGAGTACTCTTCAAGAACATCTACTACACGCTGGCAAATACATATGAGTTACATAGCTTACCTTTGTATTTCTCTGCTCCGTCTGTTGTTACTGTTTTTTTTTTTTTTTTTTTGGTTGTATTTTTTTGGGGTTTTCTCTGTCTGTTTCTGTTTCTGTCTCTTTTGTCTGTGTCTCTGTCTGTGTCTCTGTCTCTCTCTTGCTCTCGCTCTCTATCTCTCTGTTCCTGCAATGATATTATTGCATGTGTGGACAACAGGTACAGCCTGTTTTTCTAGGAATCTGCATATGTGCATGTGACAGCCTCTGCACCAATTGGTGCCCACCATTTAGTAATTGCATGCAGCCTGCTGTGTGGTAATTGCAGTACTCACTGTGATTGCAGCCCACTGCTATAAAATGCTAGGTTAGGTAGGCGTAGCCCTTTCAGTTTTCCAAGGTGGGGCCCACGCTTGTTTGCTCTGGACACCGTTGTGTCAGTCAGAAGGTTGGTATATGTCTCATATCTGAAGCTAGGGTTGTAGCCAGTGATATGCATGTTGTACTCAAACCTGAATGTTGCTGCTTCCAGTACACACTTCTCAGTGTAGACATTTACTCACCCCTCCAAATGCTAACACAGGATACATGGGAGTATGTACTTTCTTTTTGAATTAGACAATTAACTGCCATACAAAAGTAGTTATTGCAATGCATTCCTCTGGCACATGCACTGTTTGTGAACTGCTATACTGTAATTATTAAGTTACTCACTTCTGAACAGTTTGTGGTTTGTTTGTGTTGACATTAGCACAGGCTGCTCAAGACAACTGGACATATTTCAGTACTGAGTATGCCTACCTACACCCTTGGTTTTGCCTGAATACACAGGTATGTCGTACTTTTGGGTAGGGGTGCAGAACTGCAAAGAGCATTATTTATTATCGTGTGATGTTTATCTTGCTGAACATACAGGGTTGCTGTGTACCTGTTAGTCTATCAAGGCAAGTAGTCTGTCTGCGTAACTCCCATGTGTGGACATATCCAGATGGTAGCCAGAGGTTAGCCTATTATTCTTTGTCTGTGCACTACACCAGTCTTTTCAGCACTGGAACAATGGCATTGTCACAGTTGGTTGCTAGCAGTACATGGCTACATCCTGTGATATTTCTGTGTTGTACTCCTGCATAAGGGCATGCTTGTGGAACTCCTTCCAAAGCTATTTGCAGAGTGTGTAACAGCAGAAATGCTGATATGCCTGTGTGTTTCTGCCTCTGCCAGGCCTCAGATACTCTCAGGTATATATTTGAACAGCCTCAGGGAAAGGTACATATAAGTGAGATACACCTGTAATATATTACAGACATATTTCAGTTGAGACTTTCTTGGGAATCGGAGCATATGTATTACTACACCTTTTCTGACATGCAAGCAGTGTCTACTCTCACTTATTGACATTATTCATTAAGTGTGATTCCCCACTTTTCTGCCTAATGTTAGTACTTTTCAGAGTGATTCAGAGGGGCACAGGTAGCATTTGTTTACGAATCAAGGACATCCCTGTAAAGCAGTCACAGTTGGGAAGTCTGGCCTCTGCCCTATTCAAGTATGCCAGTGTTTATTCTGGTCTGATACTGTGTCGGGTTTTTAAGGTGCTACTGTAACATTATTCCCTGCTAGAATGGCTGGTTCTCTTTTCACAGTCATGTCATGCAATTCCACAACAACTGCTGGTAAAGACCCACAGAACAGGATTTGTGTTATGCCATTCCTATTTTCCCTTTACAATCCCTCATTGTAATGCATGATATATTTATTTCAGCACCAAGTTATTGTATATCTGCTGTGGCTTAGTGGTACTTCATGCAGTCTAGTGTGTCCAAGGTCTGGGGTTCGAGACTGACAGAGGTGTTTAATTTTGCTGCTGAGCAGAACAAGGGCCCTGACATAGAGTGACTAAGGCACTTTTAAGCAGTTGTAAGCAGGTTTGCGCAGGTTTGCGCGACACTTAGCGATGTTTAGCTAAGCGCACACATGCGCACACTCGCTTAAACCTGCTTACTACTGCTTAAAGTGCTTACTCCCGCTAACCCTCACACTAATTTCTTTGAAAGAAAAGAAAATGGGGAGATAGGAAAGTGGTGAAACAGGGGGCACAAAGAGGGAAAGACAGTAGGAAAACAAGCTCAGGATGTGCAGGATGGGTGTAGGGAAGGTCCATAGCTGCCCATTTCTTTACCAGCAACAGCTGTGCATATGCAATAAATTTGGAGTGAAATTTGAAACCTTCCACCCCTGGGAGAGGGGTGAGGACAACAAAGTATGTTGTACTGCCAATTATAATTATCAGTTTACATGTCCAGCGGACATGTGTACGAAATGGTCAGCTATGTATGGGACGTAATTTTTTTGTGGGTACAGATTGCCTTTTTTTTTTTTCAGGTGAGAGTGGAAAGTGAGGTAGAGGAAGTAGGTTTGTTTGGGGAGGTAGGTTGGGGAGGTAAACAGACAAGACAAACAAGATGCATACAGGGGTGGTGTATGACACATGGGGTGGGTGAACACAATTGACAGGGACGGATGTTTGGAAATCGCAAGCCCATGAGCCCACAGATGGTAACAGTGGAACTGAGATCCCCAGACATGGGCAGTCACCACTGCACCTTCACAGCCCCGGGGGTGGCTGTGCTGGGGGCTGCGTAGGATGGGCAGGCTCACCCATGAGATGCACGACTCTCGCCTCGAGCTGGCGTAGGGGATCAGCGACTGAACGCTGGATCTCTTTACGCACCACAACCCAGAACCTTCAAAGGGTGACAGGTGGTCCTTCTTCACCCATGCTAGCATGGGGGGACAAGCCCCATCCCCTGCAGTGCTTCCACCCAAAGGTGGCACAGGACCAACGGAGGAGGGGAGCCCGGGCTGGGCACCAGACCTGCTGGTGCCAGGTGCACTCGCCAGCAGAGGAGGGACAGGTGGGTCTGCTGGGACCGGCCTTCCCATATGTTCTGTGATTAGGTGTGTTTAATTACAACATAAACAACAGCATTCCAAATTAGTTGTAACAGCATGCAGTAATATTCCCATTAACCTAACACACCAAGGTTCCAACAGTTAAACAGCAAGCATAACACATGCATATATTGAACGACAGTGGACATTCCAGCAGCATGCAGGGATGATTGGTAGCAACAGGCCACCATGATTGTGGTGTTTGAATAGGGCACATGCATCAAAGTGAATGCAGATATTTATAGAACAATAGGACATATGTCCCAACAAATGTTTGAGATTACACATACCCATTGAGGTGTGGAATTGCATGGCTTATGCACATACAGTAGGGTGTAGAAAGAAACCTCAATTAACATCTTATAAGTACTTTTAGTCTACACTACATTCCTAGTGACTGCAGGTGTATATCCCCTACATGTATTATTACACTTGCCAACATGCATTAGGTTGTGTAATGGGTTTGGCTAGTTCATTATATACCTGACCTATATCTGACATACTAACTGTCCAAGATGCAAATGTTACTGCTACATATTTCTTGATTTTATTTATATTTCTTTATCTACATATCTGGATGTGTTCACATGACATTTTCAGTTCAATTTGTACAAAACCCTGCATTTCTTGTAGCACACTCACATTTCTAGGGAACAAATTAACAAGCTACTCGTGTGCCAGATTTACTTATGCATGCCAGCCAGTAAATGACTCTTGAGGACTGTATATATGCTTCACAGCTACTAGCACTTCCATCACCCACTTTAGATGGGACTGCCTAACTGTGGGTTGCCAGCACTTATTTAAACAGTACTATTTGTATAATGCAAGGGTACAACAACATTTCAAAGTAAGTGACACAGACACACTCCAGGTTTTATATCTTTATTAATTACATTACACACTGTTCCACAGGCTGTCTCCTTTATTTGATATTACAGTGCATACAGAAGACATATTCAAGACATATTATACCTTTATTAATAGGTTAGAACACTCTTTTTCAGGCTTGCTCACTTATTTTATATGACAGTACCTGCAGAGATATTATTCCGGACATATTTTACCTTTCTTAATGGGTTACTACACTCTTTTTCTGGCTCGCTGACTTATTTTATATAATAGTACATGCAGAGGACATATTCAGGGCATTTTATGGCTGTATTATTGGACTACAACACTTTCTTTCAGGCTCTCTCACCTATTTTATATAACAATACATGCAGAATAATCACTAACCTGCCTGGTGGCACAGCCTTAGCAGCCTATCTGCATAGGCTTGCTGATTCGCAGCATGGACACCTGCAGCTGTGAAGTAAATGAAGGGATATTGAGACATACCTATCCATTATACAGAATCAATTATCATTTCTTACATACTGCATTCCATGGCTACCTACTCAGTTGTGGGGCATCTTGCATCCCACGGGCCTCCTGTATCCATTGGTTCAGTAGGTCCTGCTTCCATCTCTTCAGGTCTGCATGGTGGTGACGGACCTGCTCACCAGTCCGAGGAATGCCTGTGACACTGGTGAGGTCATGAGCTAACTGGTTCCAAGCCTCTGCCTTATACTCCGTCCCTTGGAACTGGCCCTGCAGGAGTCTTGACTCATGACGGTGGACAAGGAGCCAAACCATGTATTTTGACTCCTCGATGCCTATGGCGTGAATCAGTTTCCATGTTTTTCTTTTTCTATGTACCTTTGAGCCTGGTGGGCCTAGTGAGTAGAAGGGTGTATGACTTTATCTTTCTGTGTTTGTCTTGCAACCTGACAGTTTCTTTTTTGCCAAGTACTGAGGTCATTTTCTAGAAGCTGGTAGAACTCCATTCTTAGCTTCCTTCTTAGCCATGCAGTATTCCTTCCTGGCTTAGTCTTTCTTTTCCATGTCCCACTTTGTCCTGCACTCCTCCTTTTTTTTGATGACTTCCATGACTTTTTCAGCAACCTTTCTTTAAGTACCTTATTTCTATTGTTTGCTTGGCCACATATCTGTTTTGCAGCCATCTCATATGCTGTTTGGAGGTGCTGCCATTCTTCTTCGTCAGTACATATTCAAGCAGAAGACATAGTAAACTTGCTGGCCTTTACAGTCAATGAAATTTTCACCCATTTATCACCTCCGGTCACTTCTGATGAAATTCCCCCTAAGATTCCATTAAAGTAAATTCCACAAGTAAATAATGCAAAGGCCGGACATAATGCATTGGCCGGAGGTTAGGATTGAACTTTGTACCTTGTGCATGGGAGGCGAACACCTGAACCACTTCGCTATGTGGTCTCTCTCCTTCTCAGGGCAAAAAAATATATATCTTCATATCTGTAAAGCTCTTTCCAGTGATGAGAATCAAACCTTGCACCTTCTAATCGAAAGGTGTACATCTTAACCACTGCACCATTTGGCCTTTCAGGTGAATCTGATGTTAAAAAAAGGGATTTTCAGCTTCATGATTCTCCTTGCATATCAGTCTAAGACTTATGGGTCAGTAGTTTCCTGGGTATATTGATGGCCCACCCCTGTGCAAAGGGATGACTTTTGCTGTCCTCCACTCTACTGGAGAAAAGCCTGCCTGGAGACTGTTGTTAAACAGAGAAGTAAATTTGTGTGCTAGGTCATGCCTGAGCTATTTACTAGGCACCCTGTGATTCCATCAGGGTTCATAGCTGCTGTGTCTCTAGCTTTAGAGAGTGCAGTGATGACTTCTTCTTTTGTGTCATCAGACAATGGAATCTTAGGGGGAATTGCATCAGAAGTGACTGGAGGTGATAAATGGGTGAAATTCTCATTGAATGTAAAGGCCAGACAGTTTACTATATCTTCTCCTTGAATATGTACTGTCTTCTTCAGCCAACTCAGCACGTTTTTGAGTATTTTCCTTAAGATTTCTGACGTAACTAAAATATTTTACAGTTATCCTTTGCATAGAGGGCTATTTTAGTCTCCTATTTAGCTTTTGCAGACTTGACTAGTTTCCTGATTTGTCTGTTGATACTAATGTGGGATTTTTTTTCCATTGAGCACTCTCCTCCTAAGTTTTAGACAGAAATCCCGGCCTCCTGTTGTATAGTGTGTTTATGACTGGGATCCTGTTAAATCAGCCATATGTCCTGTGTTGGGCTGAATGCCCTACCTGTACCTTCAGGTATACTGAGTGTTTCTCATTGTACTCAGTGGGGATCCTGTAGCTAGCAATGATATGGTGGGAGACTTTGTCAATGGTCAGGCTGATATGGCGTAGATCAGTTTCCATGTTTTTCTTTTTCTATGTACCTTGGAGCCTGGTGGGCCTGGTGAGTAGAAGGGTGTATGACTTTGGGTCGGATTCACGAAGGCTTGCACGGAGTCTAAGAGTAGAGTAAGACTCCAGCAAGCCAACATGTCTGCCGAGCGATCCAGGAACAGCCGGCAAGAGAGCTCCTAAAACGACTCTTGCACGGACAGGGTTAGTTTATGCAAATTACCTCATTTGATGCTGAAAGCTATGCAAATTAGGTAAATTTGTGATCCAGGAAACACTAACCTGTCCGAGTAAGAGTAGTGTTATTTGCAGAAATGTACTCGGTTGGCAACTGAGTACCGTTCTGCAAATAGCAAAACGGAGCCATGACAGCTCCAAATAAAGGATGCATCCAGCTGAGGAAGCATGCCAATGGCCAAATATACGGCCATTGGCATTTTTATCTGTTGCAAAATAATAAAAAAAGATTTTTTTTCCTCGATCTCCGATGTTTAAGCGCAGCGCCGTGCAAACGTGCGGTGCTCTAAAAACCAGAAAAACAAAAATAAAAGCCACAAATAGGGATTTTATTCAAAATATTCATCTGCCATGCAGGTGAATGGCAGGCTGGAGACAACATGGCTACTGAGTAGTGGTTGCTAAGGGGGGAAGCTCAGTCTGAGAGATGTAACCAAGCATTAGTAGGCAATCCTATGCAAATGAGTATAAGGATAGTGAATCCCAAATTTCCCTGCAATGCGAACCATGTCTGTAGAGTGTAAGAGTAGGATTAGGGGAGTAACAGAGTAGAAAATAGGTGACATCATGAGGGGGTATGTATCAAAAAGACTGTAAGCTTATTGGAGCAGAGTGGCATGTGTTTGCTGTGAGTTACTCAGGACTAGAAGAGGCGTGTCTACAGTTGTCTAAACTGAAACCCAGAAACCGAAGGTGTACGCCGTGGCTATCACTAAAGTTTCTTGCAAAGCTGCTTACAATGTGTGCGCGCGTGTGCGCGCCAGTAAACCCGTCTAAGCCTGTGTGCGCGTGTGTGCACCCGTGTAAGCCTGTGTATGGACATCTAAGCTTGTATGCGCGAATGTGCACCCGTCTAAGCCCGTGTAAGTTTGTGTAAGCCTGTGTGCGTGCGTGTGCACGTGTGTGCGCTCGTGTGTGCGTGTTTGTGCTTGTTTGCACGGCGCTGCCCCCTGTGGAAACAGAAATGGGAAAAGGAAGGAAAGGAAGTAGTAGGAAGTTAACCAAGGAGAACTAGCAGAGCTGCCAGGTGAAATCAATCAGAATCAGCCAATTACACAGGAAGTACACTAGCCTAGCCCAGCCCAGCACTTAAAACTCTGCAAACAACATTCCCCCATGTTTTTCTCAGAAACACTGCAACACTGCAGTCTACAAAGAGAAGTGAAAACTTAAAAAGCTTAAATGAGACAAAAGAATGTTAGGGGCTGCCATTGCTATTATAAGGTGACATGTGCAAGATGCTGAGGGTGGTGCCATTGTGAATGCTGCTGACCAACCCACAGTGAGGAGACGGAGAAGAGTGTACAGACCCAGGGTAACCTACCAGGCGCTACATGAGCTGGAGATAGTGGAGCGCTATAGAGTGGACAGAGACCTCCTGCAGCAAATTGTTGAGCTGTGCAGGCCACACCTCACACACAGAACCAACAGAGGGGAACCCATCCCAGTGGAAACCAAGGTATGCGTTGGCCTAAGAATACTAGCAACAGGTACCTTCCAGAGACAAACTGGTGATATGATGGTGATTTCACAGGCATCAGCATCCAGGGTACTGCACCATTTCCTGAATGCCATGTCAGCTCATGTCGGGGATCATGTATATTTCCCCAACTAAGTTTGTGTTTACAAAATCCAGGAATCTATGTGCCTGTACATTTAGTGGGCATGGGTGTAGCATGTGTACTGCTCAAAAGCTGATTATCATAAGGAATGCTTTTATGTGTGAGCTTTGCCTCCAGTAATATTGTGCAAATACATCTCTCACATACCTTATCTGTTTGTTTGAGAATTAGCTGGCTATTAGTAAACATGAGGCAATTAATACATTGCCTCAGGATGCTCAATCCATCAATCTGGCAATGGAAATAGGGGGAAGTCCATACCCATAGCAACAAACCTTTTTTTATTGATTAGATTTGATTAGATTATTGTCTAAGGGTAAAAAGAAACAAATTCCAAATTAGAAAAACTTCCTCCTTAGCCTCAACAAGCAAATTAGATCACTAGTGAAAACCTCCAAGGCCAATTATGAATCGAAACTAGCTTCCAAAACAAATAAAGCCATAAAGTCTTCTTCAGTTATGCCAGGTACCTCCGTGGCAAAGCCCAGGTTTGTTCCAAATTAGTACTTAACCGTATCACTTACACTGATCCTGTTGACTTAGCCAACCTGCTTGCAGATAGGTTCAGTGCAAACTTCACCCACCTGTCCCCCCCAAAGGCCCTTTTGACATCCTCGATACTTGTCCTGCACCTCACATCTCCATAGATCAAGTGTTGCAGGCCCTATCCAAGGCAAAGGACACAGCTTCAATGGGACCTGATAGTATCCCATGATGTATTCTGCACCATCTCCAGCAAGAAACGACTTCGCCATTGAGCACCCTATTCAACCACAGCCTAAGTATAGGCTTCTTTTTAGCAGAGTGGAGAACTGCCACTGTCACCCCCTTACACAAAGGTGGTGCCACTACTGACCCTGGGAATGATCACCCCATTAGCTTGACAAGTCTGATCTGTAAAGCCATGGAGCTTATTATTATTATGGATCTCATAAACAAGGACATAGGCAATCTCCAAGCACTTCACCCCCACCCAGTTTGGATTTGTCAAGGGCAGATCTTGTCTATTGAACCTGGGTTGACTTCTTTGAGACAGTCACCAAGGCCCTGGATGAGGGAAAGTTAGTGCATACAGCTTATGTTGACTTGGCCAAGGCCTTTGACACAATCTCCCACTTAGGCATCATCGAAAAGCTAACACAAATTTGCGTAAATCCCTATCTCATCAGGTGGGTGGCCAACTGACTGACCGACAGGACCCTCAAAATCAAAATAGGCACCTCCACCTCTTATAGCAGACCTGTCACTAGTGGAGTTCCCCAGGAATCTGTCCTGGGACCCCTGCTGCTTGGCATCTATTTCTCAGAGGGCCAGGCAAAGACAAAAAGCCAGTGGCTGACCAAGTTTGTGGACGACTGTAAGTTGGGTGCTGTCATTGACTCCCAGATGATGTTAATTGATAGTTAGTGGTAATTACTCTTGGTGAAGATCCTGGAATAAGTTTAACTTTTTCTGCCCTACATTCTGATGACATGGGTTGTTCTCAGGTGTGAAATGCATGTAGTATCAGCCTTGTCTGCATTTACATGCACTGGATCTGCCTTACATGTGCTTTCTGCATGCATGACTGCTTATATTCTGTCTGTATCAGACATGCTGCAATGGCAGGCAATCTTTCCCCCTCCTCCAAGACAGTTGATTAAGCCACCTGCTCCAGACTCCTATGTAGTCTGGTCCTTCTAGTCTCAGTAACTGTACAAGGGGAAAAAGCATTGCAGTCTAACATCAAGCCAGACTGCACCAACTGTAGGCAACTGAGTAGCACAGCTTATCAAAACATGGTAAATTAAAAAACCTACAAAGCTTACTAATATACAGTACAAGTCTTTGCTGATGAAATGTAGAAATCATTTACACAACTGCAGGGGTTTATGAAGGCATTTCTGAATAAAACAGCCTGTCCATTTAGGTTCACATTGTTTACTTGGGTATAACAGTGATCATATATTTGTTCTGAAGTCCCCACCATCAAACTCCTCTGGGTGAAAGGCTTGGTTTCATAAACCACTGGAGGCAAAAAGCATCCCCCGGATTTACGAAGCCCTTTATAGTGTGCAGATAGGTTCAATTTAAGAGCTATTTTTGGCAATATGGACGACATGGGATCCAGGAACGAGCTTCCGGGAAGTGCATGTGAGCTCCTAGGCTAATCCTGCACTGACCAAGCTACTGTATGCAAATTACCCTAATTTGCAGGTGAAAACCATGCAAATGATGGTAATATGAGATCCAGGAAGCTGGCAGCCGTCAGTGCAGGAGGAGTGCAGTGTGCAGAAATGTACTTGGTTAGTAACCGAGTACAGCTCAGAAATCTACAAAACGGAGCCATGACAGCTCCAAATAAAGGCTACATATTATTGAGGAAGCATGCCAATGGCCAAGTAGAATGCCATTGGCATTGCAAACCATTTAAAAAAAAAAAAATAAAACATTTTTTTTTTTTTGCCGATCTCGGCTGTTTAAGCATAGGGCAGTGGTGTGCAAACAGGATGGGGGGAAAATAATAAAATAAAGTGAAGATGAGCATTCTAACAAAAATCAATATTCTGCCATGCAAGTCAATTACAGGCAAAAGACAACTTGGCCAGTGAGTAGTGGTTGCTAAGGGGGGAGGCTCAGTGTGGGACATGTAACTGTGCGTTAGTAGGCAATCCTATGCAAATGAGGGAAAGGTTAGTGAATCCCATATATTCCCAGGGTGTGAGGCAGGTCCCAAGAGTGTAAGACTATAAATAGCTGAGTGCAAGACTAGGATATAGGTGACATCATGGGTGTCAGGCCTACTGTAAGTGGATTGGAGACCTGTGGCTCGGGACTGCTCCTAGCTTAGCACAGCTAAGCTAGAGGTGTGTCCAAACTGCCTAGCACTCTTTACAAAGTGTAAGCGGGTGTGTGCGCCATGCACTGGGTCTTACAGGAAGAAAAAGGAAGTTAAACCAGGAAATAGCAGCTCTGTGCACATTTGAGCACTCCGTTCGCGTGGCGTGCACACAGGCGTAAACAAGGAGGCAATGGGAAGGGAAAACAGCAGTAGGAAGGTAAGCAAGGAGAACTAGCTTAGCTGGCAGGTGAAATGTATCAGAAACAGCCAATTACACAGGCAGCAGCCCAGCCTAGCCCAGCATACCACTATAAACTGTGCAAACACCTGTCCCTCTTGTTTTTTCCAAAACCTCTGCACCACCGGTGTATACAGACAGGGAAATTTTACAAAACGAAAGCAAGAGAAAAATGTTAGGGCTTGCATTTGCTATCATAAACCAGAATTTGCAAGAGGCTGAGGGTGGTGAGGATGTGAATGCTGCTGAGTAACCCACAGTGAGGAGACGGAGAAGAGTGTACAGACCCAGGGTAACCTACCAAGGGCTACATGAGGTGACGATAGTGGAGTGCTATAGGGTGGACAGGGACCTCCTGCAGCAAATTGTTGAGCTGTGCAGGCCACGCCTCACACACAGAACTAACAGAGGGGAACCCATCCCAGTGGATACCAAGGTATGTGTAGGCCTAAGAATACTAGCTACAGGTACCTTCCAAAGGCCAGCTGGGGATATGATGGGGATTTCACAGGCATCAGCATCCAGGGTATTTCACCAGTTCCTGGATGCCATGTCAGCACATGTCGGTGAGCACATATATTTCGCCATCACCCATGAGGTGTTGGCTAGCAATATGCATTTCTTCCACCAAATAGCAGAATACCCTGAGGTAATGGGTGCAATAGACTGCACCACCAGGTGAACGGGGTAGGGTCTACATCAACAGCAAGGGCTTCCCCTCCATCAACTGCTAGGTCGTCTGTGATGCCCAGGGCATAATAATGAATGTGTAACCAGAATGGACACACCACAATGAAGCAACCACCGACCAGGAGAACAGTATCCAAAATGCAAGCAAGAACCACGTTGTACCAAAAGGCCAAAGCCAAGTTTAATGTTTAGTTCCAATAAATAAAACGTTGACCTAGGTTTCGTCTCAACATAAAGACTTCCTCAGAACAAATTACACAAATACAACACTCCCTTATATATCCACCCACTTCCTAATTAATCAATTAAATCAATTAAAAAAACAATAATTGCATATTCACAATTCATTACAAACATAATATATGACAGTTTTAAAAAATATATATGCATGTTATTATATCAATGTGTATTAAAATATAAAAATATTGAGTACCTTATAAAAATATGAATTTTGAAAAAACGAGTAACAAGCCATTCCTTTTAATTTTAATTTTATCCTAAAATATGCTTCAACTTTAATATCGGAGCTATGCTGATACTGTCATTAATTCCGGGAAAATTTGTGGTATCTAATCTTAACTGCCACTTCATTTCACAGATATCCAAATATACATCAAGAATACTTCCTTAATTATCCTTATTAATCTGTTGTATAACACAACTTGAAATTGTGTCCAGGATGTTGCCCTATATGTCTGACTAATGCATTGGTAATTCTCATATGTCTAATATCCAATATATGCTCACTTACCCTTTCTCTAAGGCAGATGCAAGTTTTCCCAGTATAAAATGCGGGACATTGACAGCATTTTGCCAAATATACTATGTTTTTACTATAACAATTAAAATGCCCTCTGATACCTATATGGGTTCCTACAACTAATTTTATATCCAGTTGTCATAATATACTTGCACAAACTACATCTACCACATTTGAAATTACCCAGTTGTCGACTAATACTGGGACTATTGGCATAGGCTGCCCTTTCCAATAAGTCCTTAAATGATCTATCTTTTCTAAACACATATTTAGGGGCCATCCCCATCTTCATCTCAACATTATTATCTAACTTTAATAAACTCCCGTTTTTCTGAATAATATGTGTAATTACTTCTGTGTTGTGGTTAAAAGTTGTTATAAAATATAATTGCTCATTTCTTTCCTTCCTGGGATTCTCTCTGTAACCCAGTTGCAAACTACCTTCTTGTGTCTCTGGGGAATTCCAGTTTAAAATAGCTTCATATATACCACCTTCTCTTTTACAAATAATTTCATCCCTAATAGATGTACATAATGCAACTGGATAACCCCTTCTAATGAACATATTCATTATAAAATCTAATTCATTAATAAATTCCTGATGTTCATTAACCATTCTGGCAGCCCTCACCATTTGACCCTTAACAATAGATTTTTTTCTGATGGTGAGGGTGCCAACTTTGATAATCAAGATAGGAATTAGAAAAGGTGGCTTTCCTGTGAATCCCAGATTTTAAATGGGATCCACTTTCAAATTTACATCCAAGTAGGGCAGTTCTGTGCTACTATATTCGTGAGTGAATTTAAGGAACTCTACTGTATTATTAATATATTCCACAAATGCCTTTACTCTCTAAACTACCTTCCCAAACTATTAAAATGTCATCCAAAAAATGTGTATATTGCTTTATATGTATATTATATTCACTAGGAAAAACATATTCCTGCTCCCAGAAGGACATTACATAGTTTGCATAAATGGGGGCAGAAGCTGCCCCCATTGCAACTCCTGTAACCTGCTTGAAAAATGGCCCTCAAAATACAAAAGGTTATTACATAACACAGCCTCCATAAGAGTCACATACACATTAATGTGGTCCTGGTCAAACATACCTGTTTTTACCAATTGATTTTCCAACCATTCCAATCCCACCACATTAGGAATAACCGGAAACATGTTACATACATCAATAGTGAGCAGGATAGTGTCCTCTGTAATGTTAATCCTATTTAACTTGTGTTAAAAAATGCCAAGAATCATTGGTAATGTAATCAAATTTAGTCAACCCTCTCTGCAAATGGTGGTCAAGGTATTTACTTATAAAACATGTCTTGCTACGTTTACCATCCACAATTGGCCTAAACTTGATATTATTTAAGCCTTTATGCAGTTTGGGTATACCAAAAATATTACTAACCAATTGATGATCATTTTTCATATAATTATAATCAGTTTCATTAATTTGCCCCTGGAATAAAAAATCATTGATCAACAAATCTATTTTCGAATATGCAACATGAAATTCATTTAAACTACTCTCCTCATATGTATCCTCTGCCAACATGTTCAGCATGTGATCAGTATAATCATTTTTGTCCATAACCACGACCCCATTACCTTTGTCTGGTTTCATTAAGCGTATTTCCTTATCTTTCACCAGATCCATTAATAAACCCTCCTCCTTCTTGGTCATGTTACTATAATGATCATTATTCCTACTTTTCATATATTCCCTTATATCAATTTCACATGCCTTTTCAAACCAAGTTACCATATAGTTGGCAGGTGGATTAAATTTACTAGGTTTATTCAACGTATTAACAGGTCAGTTAATATTATCAGTAAACTACATCCTGATATTCATTTTCCGAACTAACATTTTTAAATCTACCAACATATCAGTTAACATACCTCTCCTACCCAGTATAAAGGTAAACCCTTTGGAAAGTAATTCAGCATATTCAACCCCAAATTCTTTTTTAGAATAATTATATACTTTGTAATCGCCATACACGTTAGAAATCACAACAGGGTCATTAAACATTTCAAATTGACTTGTCTCTTGTATTACATCAATAAGTCTGGTCACATACGTAACATTGTTCATATCCCCACAATCATTTTCATTAACAAATTCCTTAACATTGCCATTAACTAGTTCTTCACATGTCCCGCAGCAGTTATTTAAAACTGCTTCTCCATTAATACTCATGTTCGAGTTTGGGCTAGCATTTACTGGCAAAATGTCATCGTTTTGAATAGTCACATCTCCAAATACACTTTGTATCTCACACCCTTGAAAACTTGAATTACATAAATGTATTTGGTTAAGGGGTGTCTGACTGTGACTATCTGAGCACAATGATGGATCATTAATTTCGTACACACTTACTTGCAATAACGAGTCCCCAAGCACATCTACCTCCATGTTGTCTGGTGATTGTTGTACACTTTCCGCTGATATTTCTACTTTTTTGGTCAGGCTCCTTGTTCCATATATGATTCATTCTCTTCCCTTCTTGACTGCTGACCATTCTGTCCTCTGTTGCGCAGTCCCTCAGAACTCCTGGGTCCTCCATCTAAAGGGTGTTCCGTTTGCATTTGATTATAATTATTTCATTGAGATATCACTTCCTGTTCACGTAGCTCAACGTAATTGGTTGACTCCATACAATTGCCATGGTTACCTCCCGATGAGGGATACACCTTGTTGTTGTCGTACTCTTCGGTATCTCTTTTTATTTTATTTAATTTCCTTTGAAAAATAGTATGACAATTATTGTCAGTACTAACCAGCAAATTATTATAATTGGTTTGATAATGCCCAAAGTTTACATCATTCAATATAAAGTCATTTTCACGTTCTAATTCATTCATATGCTGTGCTATCACTTGATCATTATATCTGATCATAATTTTCATTAGATATATACCTGTATGATCAAACAACTGGTGTACTTCATTCAACATTTCACTATTACCTTCTATACTGCTAGGTTACCTCCATAGCAGCAAACCTTGTGGCACCAACCCTAAGTCTATATTTCTCTGTAAGTACCCATTTTCTAATTGTAGTTTTTTCATACCAAACAACTTTTTTTCAAAAGCTTTGATACGCTCTATCAGTGTCATATTGATTCTGGCATTGAAGGTGTCCTTGTTGCTTGTATCAATATGAAAGCTAAAATTGTTATTTTTCCATTGCACTTTATCAATGTCTATAGCCTTATCCATTGTAGACTTACTCCCAGCATGGGCCTGCATTCCAGCATTGATGTTTGATTCACCCATGACAGAACCGATGGCTTGAGAATTAGGAGTGGGCTGGGTTAAGGGAAAACCCAAACTTCTGAACAAATTGTCTGCAGCCACAGACTGCTGCCTATCCACTAGGGACTTAATCTGTGCTGTGTGCTCCATCAATTGCAGGTTAATTTTTTGTAATAGTTCTGCTATATCAGAATTGGAATCCACATTCTCCATGTCAAAGGTGAAACAATTCACATGAACTAGTAACCAGAATGAACACACCACAAGGAAGCAACCAACGACCAGGAGAACAGTATCCAAAATGCAAGCAAGAACCATGTTGTACCAAAAGGCCAAAGCCAAGTTTAATGTTTAGTTCCAATAAATAAAACGTTGACCTAGGTTATATATTATTCATAATAATGAATGTGTGTGCTGGCTGCCCTGGAAGCTACCACGATTCCTACATCTGGCATCTGATGCAGCTGTACCAGACATTTGCGAGTGGGGACATCCCACATGATCACCTAGTGGGGGATGCTGGATACGCACTGGAGCCATGGCTGATGATACCCATCAGAAATGCACACACACCTGAACAAGAACGTCATAATGAGGCACAAACATGAACCATAATAGAGCATGTGTTTGGGATGCTCAAGTCACGGTTCCGGTGCCTGGACACATCCGGTGGAGCCTTGCAGTACTCACCAACTACATGTACCCAAATTGTCCTTGTATGTGTCATGCTACACAATATATTCCTTCAGAAACAGCTGCAGCAGGAACAGCATGGGGCAGGGCCACACAGCCACCCACCAGTGCCAAGGCCTGCACAGGTGCAGAGTGACTCGGAGGAGGAACAACCTGAGCCTGCCCCAGTAGGCAGAAGGAGACATGCTCAGTATGCCCTGGCCTTGGCAAAGAGGCAATGCATAGCACATGCACTGACACAGTAGGGACCCAGGGAATGACACCTCTCTCCGACTCGCACATACAGTAAAAGTGATGCCAAACATGACACTACCTATGCTCAACCATGTATAGGGAGTGTACTATGTGTATTCAACATAGGCAGCCCTGCAGCACCACCCTCAAGACAGGGACACCCACAAGGTAAGTGACCCACACATGCCAGTTGGGGGGGGGCACATACCCAACAACAGTCACAGCCAGCAGGATAGGTGTAGACAAACACAAACAAATGCTGTACTATGGCTTCTGAATGAGTCCCATGGGTAACCCCTACCCCAGGCCTACACAGACAGACTACAGCAGTCCAGCCAGTTGGATGTAAGTTTTGAAGGCTAGGAAGTCAGAAACTAATATGTAGGTAGTTAAAGCTAAGATCTGTAGTACACTGGTATGCCACTGGCCAGCACAACAGGTAAGACTACAGACTGAAATGGTGTACCCGACATACCAGTACAGTCCTAGCAAATGTGTAAGGTGTGCCCCACCATCCTACGTACACTTATAGTAGTAGTCAGGTGTGCTCCCCCACCCCTATGTAGAAATGTAGAAACAGTCAGGTGCCCCCCCCCCCCACTATGCAGAAATGTAACAACAATAAATGCCAAATGACCAATGTATAACCTGCAGACACAGCATGCTACCTGTCGGTGTACAACACAAAGGTCAGCACCACAGTAGAAACTACACGGACTTGATCCACATGTGCAATATAGATGGCCATACTGGGCATGCTCACACACTTAGAGGAATGAAGGCAATGTCAGTCAACAACATACTGAAAGTCCATACTGGGCATGCTCACACACAAAGGCCATGTCAGCAAACACCAGTGGGCCAGACATATCTGGCAGTTGCAGTTCTTAGTGCAGACACATGTCAGTAAGCACCACTCCTGCCTTGCACACACAGTGGATAGGAATACAGACATATATGTAAGGACAACACACTATAATAAGCCAAAGGTCGATGGACATAGATGTGTTGAAGAGGGTGACCGTGACAAGCAGCCATCTGAGCCTGTCCCGCCCAGCACACAGCCAAAGGGCCTCAAACACATGAGGTGCAAGTGTCACTCAATGCAGATAATAGCCACCAGTATCTGTCAGCATGACGGCGTGTTGCATGTGCCAGCTGTGCAACCTGATTGTATAAGGAAGTAGTCACCTAGTAGCTGTATACACATACCTATGGCATATGACTCTGTGTGTGCCCGCATGCGGCATGTCAACCCCTAAATGAATGGGTTACGGCCCATGCACACACTGCCCTCCCCATAGCAGTATCATGACAAGCCTGCTGAGGTCATACAATGTGAAATACACCTTTGGGAGAGCTGTAGCTGAGTCATCTCCATGGTGCTTCTCATAACTGTGTACTGCTGTATTGATAAACAAGTTAGGTAGTAGTCCTAACCCCAGACTTGGCAACTGTGTGAGTGTGTGTTTGTATGCGTGTCTCTCGGTCTCTGACTGTGGAGAGAGAAATGCTTTGTAGGCCACTCACACTCTGTACAGTTCATATACACAACTTTGACAAGGCTGATGATGTCACTCACCTAGAAATACACCTCTGGGGAAATCATAGTCCAGTAATCTCTGTAGTGCATCCTGTAGCTGTGTACTGCTGTAGTGTGATAAAGTAGTTAGGTAGGTGTTCTAACCCCAGACCTGGCAACTGTGTGTGTGTGTGTGTGTGTGTGTGTGTGTGTGTGTGTGTGTGTGTGTGTGTGTGTGTGTGTGTGTGTGTCTGACTGAGTAGAGAGCAATGCTTTTTATCCCACCACACCCCGTACAATATATATACTCAACTTTGGCAAGGCTGCTGATGTCACTCATCTAGAAATACACCTCTGAGGATATCATCACCTAGTAATCTCCGTAGTGTGTCCTGTAACTGCGTACTGCTGTAGTGTGGTTAAGTAGGTGTTCTAACCCCAGACCTGGCTTGTGTGTGTGTGTCTGACTGAGTAGAGTGAATGCTTTTTAGCCCACTCATACCCCGTACAATACACATACTCAACTTTGGCAAGGCTGCTGATGTCACACACCTAGAAATACACCTCTGGGGAAATCATAGCCCAGTAATTTCTGTAGTGCGTCCTGTAACTGCGTACTCCTGTAGTGTGATAAAGTAGTTAGGTAAGTGTTCTAACCCCAGACCTGGCAACTATGTGCTCATGTGTGTCTGACTGAGTAAAGTGAATACTTTTTAGCCCACTCACACCCCGTACAATACATATACTCAACTTTGGCAAGGCTGCTGATGTCACTCACCTAGAAATACATCTCTGGGGAAATCATAATCCAGTGATCTCTGTAGCGCATCCTGTAACTGCGCACTGCTGTAGTGTAATTTAAAACTGTGGTAGGTTTCCATCTCCACCCATGGCAGTTCTGGATGTTTTGTGTGTTTCAATGTCTCCGTATGGAGCAATGCATTATAGGCTACTCACTCGCAGTACATTTCAAATACCCTACTTTGGCAATCTTGCTGATGTCATTCATTGTGAAATACAACTTTGGGGAACAAGGTCTTTAGTAATCTCTGTGGTGCGACCTGTAACTGCTTCTTGCTGAAGTGTGATATAGGCCTTGGTTAGGGGTTCGATACCCACACATGTCAGTTGTGGATGTTTTGTGTGTGTCTCACTGTCTGAGTAGGGAGAAATGCATTTTAGGCTAGTCACTCGCGGTACAGTTAAAATGGCCCTTTTTGGTAATCCTGCTGATGTCATTCAATATGAAATACATCTTTGGGGAAGAAGTACTTCAGTAATTTCCATGACGTGTACTTTAACTGCAGTGCTGCAGTGTAATAAACTAGTTAGGCAGGGGTTCATCTCCCAGACATGACAGGTGTGTATGTGTTTGTAACTTGGATCCTGTGTAGAAGTGTGGGCAATGTGGAGGGGGTTTTGCTTATTTCTTTTATGGTGGCCCTACTATATATATCACAATGTCAACCATACAGGGATAACAGATGTAAATTAGCCGGGAAGCTGGGGTGCAAAGCCATACCCATACGTGTGACATCAAGGCTAGCCACATGTTTGGCTGTGGGGGGATGCCTTTTTGTATAGTGTGTGGGGCCTCTGAACCCCATTAACGGTGCATGTGGACATGTGTATATTTGTTAATCTGCCATTGCTATCTACAGATGTATGGCCATATATACCTATATAGATTTATATATCTGCTAATATATATATATATATATATATATATATATATATATATATATATATATATATATATATAAACATGTCCGTATACACCTAGATAGATATATATCTGTGTACACATATGTAACATGTTTGTCTATATGTAGACATATAGGAGTAGACACATATATGTGTCAGTTTAGGCACATGCATGTATATATGTGCATATATATTGATATATATGTATATAGTTTTAGAAAGTTATTTATATATATATATATATATATATATATATATATATATATATATATATATATATATATATATATATATATATATATATATATATATATATATATATATATATACATATATCTACATATCTAGATATGTTGTACCTGTTTAGATATTAATATAGGTACACACACATGCATCTAGATGTTGGTATACATTCTCTGTACTGTTGCATGACTGGACTGGATGATATGTTTCTGAAAGCATCAAATCTCTTTGTATCTGTCATGGCTTAGTGGGAAATCACTTTGTGTAGGGTCCTTGATTTGAGCCTTGCTAGAGCTGTTTATTTTGTTGCTGGGCAGAACACGGCCCGTTATATACACAGTAATTAAGGCACTGTAAAGCAGTTGTAAGCAAGTTTGCACGGAGTTAAGCAATGCCCACACAGGTTAAGCAATTCAGCAGCTAACTCAGTGGGCACCAGGCCTGATGTGAGGCTATGATTACACATGACAGTTAGGTGAGTTGCCATTCCATTTTGTAGTTCATGTAGTACACAGCCCAGGATGTCATCTGGTCCCATGGATGCTGTATTCTTAGCTGTGAGTAGTGCATTTTCTGCCTGTGTGGCCGTGATTACTGGGCAATGGTACCCTTTTTGCACTGACATGGGCACTTTTGTGGGTGAGAGGGGGTGAATGTGGCACTAAATCTATTTGCCAGGATAACGGTACATTCCGTGGGAGCAGTTTATGCAATGCCATTCTGTTGCAGCTCAGAGCACTTCTGAGCATTGCCAGTTAGAATTCGGACATAACTATAGAATGCTGTGTGGTTGTCTGTGGAATCTGTGTCGATTATAGTTACATAACCTGCTTTGGAGGATTCCATGAGGGATCTCAACGTCTTACTGGGGCTGGTAAGGGAGTTGTTTGCATCCTTGGATTACCCATTTTTCTTCAACAGTGTCTACCGTCTGTTGTATACTCTGTAAATGGCAGGAGACCACCAGACTGGCTTGATTATTTGGGAGGTGAGCATTGTGATTCTATGTGGGATGTCAGGAATCATGCACAAGTGGCTGTGCTTATACAGTGCCTTAGTCCAGGATTCATCAGTTGAACTGTCAGCTCCTGTCTCCATGGGTGTCACAAAAATTGTCACTTCTGCCTTGAGTAGCATGAAGTTGGCCTTGGAGAGATCTTTTTACGGACAACTATATATACATTCCTTTCACATGTTCAGTTTGATTAGCCTATGGTGGGATTACTTTGGTGGAACCCAGTCCCATGGACTGTTGTGATGGCTTAGTGGTTAGTTACTATGACCCTAGTGTATAGGGACCTGGGTTCATGACCTGCAAAGGCAGGTTATTTTTGGTCTGGCCAGAACAGTGGCTAATGCATACAGACTAATTAGGGCAATTTAGGTCAGTCACACTCAAAAAAAATAAAATGCCCTACTCTGGCAATCCTGCTGATGTCAATCACTGTGAAGTACACTTTTGGGGAAGGGGTACTCCAGCAGTCTCTGTGGTGCGTGCTATAGAACTCTGGTACGGGTACTGTTCTTACACATGGGAGTTGTGGATGCTTTTGTGTCTGTACCTATGCCTGTGTAGAGAGCAATGCATGTTTGGCTAGTCACACTCACTACAATTCATTCGCCCTACTTTGGCAGTCCTGCTGATGTCACTCACTGTGAAATAAACCTTTGGGAAAAGAATACTCCACTAATCTCTGTGATGTGTTCTATAATGGCATAGTGCTGTAGTGTAATAACTAGTCAGGTAGGGGTTCTAATCCCAGATGTGACAGGTGTGTGTGTCATAATGTGTTGATGTTTGCCATTTGTGTCCTGTGTGGATGTGGTTGTGAGTGAGTAACAATTGGACCCAATGGTTTGTGTGTTTTTAAACTTCCTTATATGGTGCCCCTAGCATAATTCACAATATCCACTGTGCAGGGATAACAGATGTGATATCAGTACATAGTCAGTCACGGGTTTGACACAAACATGCTTACCTTTTACTCTCCCAACCCACCCTGACTTATCTTTGCCTCTGTCTGCCTCTCTCACTCCTTCTCTGGTGGATGTGGAGACTTACACCTGCTTTGCATAGGCAGCAGCATGTGTATTGTCAGTGATGCTCATGATCAGCTAACGGCCTCTGCACAGATTACAGCCCTCCTCTAGGTGATTGCATGTGGAATAGCTGTGGTAACATTCCCACAGCCAATTGCATGGAAACACACTCCAATATCTAGGAACATCATGTTGGTGTTGAGCCTTTTCAGTCACTGTGAGCAGGAATTCGAGCTGTTGTTTGGCAAACAGCATCACAGATGGATTGGGGACTTACCTCTGACAACATACTCTGTGGAAACAGGCCAACACACAGGAGGGGGAATGTGACTGTCCTGACTACAGATTGTAACTGCTGCGATACTGCAGTTGGGGTAATATTAGTTTAGCAGGGTGTGTGTGGATATGGCTGTCCTACATGTTTTAATACTTGTCATGTCAGTGCTATGTTTATGAGGAATCCCCATCTGTAGGGTCATCTGCAGACTGGGCAGTGTGTGGTGCCTTGTGTTCCTTGTTTACCCACAGAGCACCTATCTCTCAACTGTAGAAGGTAGTGTGAGGATTGCAGTCAGTAGATGATGACAGCTGGGAGAGGTACTGACGTTATATCCCTCATAGGACATATGTTGCATCACACCCTGTTACGACAGGAAATGTATGAGGTCATCACAGCGACATGTCAATATTGGCCCTCTGTTTGTGCCTCCAGCCACAACCCTGTCACCCTTTGTACATATGTCATACAGTAGGGGGTGCATATATTCTGTACACCATATTCATTGACAGCATAGCTGGTAACAAGCCAGTGAGATATCAGACTGCTACACATGTTATGTATAGTAGGGGTTATATTTGAGGATATAGCCTTGGCATTCTGTGGTTGTGTGTACAGTACTGTTGTCTGTGTACATAGGGCAGGAGTCTGCAACCTTCAGTATACCAGGAGTCATGTCTGTCCCCTCTCCCACCAAAGTAAAGTCATTGGGAACCACAACAGCTAAATGACCCCTAATATGAAGATAACACTGCATATAAGGTTTCAATTATTGTTATACTATATATGACAGAACTAATTGTATCAGAGCAATACCTGACATCCATCCATGATTGTGTTCATGTGTTGGCCCTGGTTGATCTCTGTGTGTGTTTGTGTGTGGGTGGTGCATTACAGTGTCCATTAATCCTCAGAGATACAGGGAGCCACTACAGCAGGTTGTTAGAGCTGCATGTGGCTCCAGAGCCACAGGTTGCAGACCCCTGAGTTAGGAATTTGAAGACAATCTGTGTATTGTGCATACGTACATTGGACAGTGCACAGACTGTTGTAGATGCAATTGTTCTTTGTCCTGTACTATGTGATGTTACATGCTGCCCCAGTGTATGGTACCCTATTTGCTCACACGTCTGTAGGGCCAGGCACATGTGTCCCATACCACAGACAGCCAATGGACCTCAGTGTGCCATGACCAGTGTATGTACGGTAAATGTGTGAGTGGTACATATGAGGATGGTGTTTATCAGATGGTCATTATACTGTCATATTAAGCTTGTGTAATCACATACCCTGTTGTGGAATATGACTGCAGAACATCCTACTGCTGACACATGTGCACCTACAACACAACTGAATAACATTATAGAGACCACAATCAAGCAGTGTACCTAACAGCTGTAATGCATCATTGCCTGATGACTACACTACCTGACAAATGTGCCTCACACCCTACCCCGTACAACATCTTACACTGCAGTATTGTGCTATACTGTTGTACAGTCACCGTGTGCATCAGAACCATATCAGCCTGTCCCTGCATCAATGGTATGGATGACAGGGATGGGGCACAGGTAACATCATATGCACAGGGTGTGGTGCTGGTTTGTCAGAGGCCAAGGGTGGCCCATATATTTGACACCATGTGTGTGGGTGAGAGGTGTACTCCAGGGAGCTGGCCATGGTGATATGGTGTGTGTAGGTAGGAGGTTGCCCTACGTGTGTTTTTGAGAGGGTGTGGGTATGCATGCACACAATTCTGTCATGTGGCTGCCCTACACAGGTGTTTATGGACAGCTGCAGACCATACCTGGCAGGGTGTGCAGTTCAATGCCTCTGGCCACAGACACGTGGACTGCACCTGCCAGGTGTTCCATGGGCACGTCCAGCTACAGCCCTTGATGTGCTACTCTCACCTGCGGATGACAGTTGTCCGCTGGTACCAGGCCCCTCCTGGGACTAGCCAGCACTATGTGCATGTGGCCTGCTGTGGTGTGATGTGGACAGCACATCACCCGCACTGCCGAGGGGTGCTGCTACCACTGCAGGAACCCCTTGGTGTCCTGCCATGTCCACATTGATTACCAGCTGATGGTGTTGCTGCCCTATGTCCATGTGGACATCACACCACTTCCACCACACATTCTAGCATGGACAGACCATGGTCAGTGAGGGCCATCATCTCACCAGACCGTCTATCCATGAACTCAGTTACTCCACGGATGGCACTAGCAAGTTCACGGGCATTGTCATTTGATGATGTGAGAGCAGCCCTCTGTAGCCTGAGGGCCTGTCTGTGGTAACGTTCTCTACGTGCCTGCCCTGCCATGATAGCTTGAAATATGCATCTGGTGGTAGCACCTATGTTGCCTCTGCCAGGGGCATGATGTCCAGTTGCCCTACCATGAGCACCCTGGGACATCTGCCTATGTGGTGCCCTGCTGGACAACCGGCTATGCCTGCTGTGAGTGGACACAGTTGGCATGGTCACCACACTTACCTGTGCACTTGCACTAAACGCCAGCTGTGCCTCCACTATGGCCACTGGTGATGGGGTGAGTATAGGCACTGAAACTGAGTGTGGGGATGTGGTGGTTAAAAGGGGGATGTCAAATGTATGCGCAGTGTTGTTCTCTGAAAATCCAACCTGTGCCTCACCATTAGTATAATCATCATCATCATCGGTGTCTGTATGGACACCTACATCAGATCTGCTGCAGGAGGGAACGTGGCCCATCTCACCACCTGTGGGGGAGAATAATAAACACACTTTAAAACCTGTACATCATTGCCTAACAGTACACATACACACACACACACACACACACACACACACACACACACACACACACACACACACACACACACACACACACACACACACACACACCTGCGTTATACCTATCTGTCAATGGCTGTACAGTCAGTCCCACTTGTATGCCCATGTGTTACCCCACCCTGCATCACACTTGCTAACATACACACATTGATACCACTCATTAACATCACAGTCCTACAAATGGGCACACAAGAGGACACAACACAAGCCCTGTTGCTACTTTACCTGCCTGACCTGTCTGTGGTGGATTTATATGGCCTCACTGCTGTAATTCAGTATGCACCCTCTGTATGGGTGGAAATGATGTGCATGGCCCCTATATGTGTGGGGTACTATGTTGCATCCATAATATCTCGCAGTGGTCTGTCATGAGTATGTAAAGCTCAGTACATGCCAGATATGCTGCTCCGTCAGCCCATCATGTGACAACTGTAATATTTGGATACACTCCCTGGTGTTGACTAGTACTGCCACAATGCATCTGTAGAGCTGCATACATGGGTTGTAGGTGACCTCTCTGCTGACTGCAATGTTAAGTGTGTACCTGGAGTCTACCTTCCCTCTGGGTGCCTGTTCCGTGCTACAGACCATATTATACAATTTGCTGTCCTGTGAATACACACATGAGATGTATTCCTGGTGTGTAATATGGCAGTCCATATCCATGTCCTGCATGGTCATAAAGGGAGGTACAGCCATCTGAACACTCCACAATCACACGTGCATACGTGGCCACACACACAAACACACACATGCACACATGTATGAGATGCTTGTGCTGTGTCACACCATATCACCTCGGCCAGCTCCCCGGAGTACACCTCTCACCCACACACATGGTGTCAAATATATGGGCCACCCTTGGCCTCTGGCAAACCAGCACCACACCCTGTGCATATGATGTTACCTGTGCCCCATCCCTGTCATCCATACCATGCATCTACCTCCCTCACGTTCAACAAAGTGACCCTGCATGCAACCTAAATAACCACCAAGAGGAACACACACACATACAGGTGAGGTTGCACATTGATCATACACACAGTCACCCTATTACCCATCTGCTAACATGCAGAACATGTGGTACAGAACAGCATGCAGTTCAACTATAGCCAATCCATGCTAGCAACAGTATACATGTGTGAGATGCTTGTGCTGTGTCACTAGGTGATGCCCCTTCCTCTGGATACCACTGCATTCATGTACACAGTATTGCTGTGCACCTGTTCTGCACCCTGCCATGTACTGTTTGCCAGAACTCACAGGTGTACAACTCATTGTGGAATGTGTAGTACTGTGTCAGTTATGTCAGCTTTACTACTCACAGCCCCTATGTTTTCCAGCAACACATACCTGGATTGATATGTGGACAGTTGTCATTAGTGAAAGCCTGATGCCTGATGTACAGCTGTCAACATAAACAAACCATGTATGACCACTGCAATAGTCTTACACTGAGAACCATCAGTGCATACAGTGGCTATGGGAGGGTGTACACACCTTTATTTATTTCACACACAACCATGATCTGCCATGGGACCACATAACTGCATATCTTAGCAGTACACAAGCCTGGTATGTCACATATGTCCTGTACTTTCACATACAGTGTCTACAGATGGTGTTAGGTGTGCAGCTGCTGAAAACAATGCATACACAACATGTGGGAATATGTGTGCATACCCCTATCATGACAGTTTATCACACCTCTTCTTGTGTGTACTACAGCATTCATTGTTCCTGGCAGGGGTATACCAGCGTGGGCCATGTGCATTTGCCAGTGTATGTTCAGTCTGCCCTGCACATGTCCCCTTATTCTGCATGATTGCAAGGTCTACTTATGTGCACATCCCATGGTGTTCACACACTGCCATCACTATTGCTGAGTGTGTAGTTTATAGCTGCCACAGGTCTTGACACTGACTATGTACAGAGAGAGCCATTCCTACCATCCTTAGTTTCCCAGCTGCAGTGCACTGGTTTGTCATGCTGTGACCCTCCCTCCTTTTGCTCTTATGCAGATGCATGACAAGTAAGCCCTACACATGTGTCACTTTTCAGTGTCCCACACACTGAACACCACATGTTGCTGCCTACACCCAAATGATAATGTGGAGTACTGTAATGCCTTATGCCATAGTGCAATTCTGCAGCAGTTGCCATTGTCCTACAGGTATATATACTGCTGTTGCACTGTATATGGGTGTTGTTCAGAACATGTCAGTACAGTAGGCCATGTCTACCACCAGTAAGTTACTCCCTGTGTACACATTCCGCAATGACAGGATGTTAGCATGCAGCTGTCTGACATACCCTTCCAATACCCCCATCATGCTCTCCCCTGTGAGACCATGCATTTCACAGCAACAATACATGCACATGTACAGCATGCATTCAGGGTAGGTGTGTTAGATGTGTGCATGGCATATACCATCACCATTACATACTTGTTGTGTTGGCAAGCATCTACATAAAACATACTCACCAGCTACAGGCTGCTGCCTTGTTGTTATCCTGGAGGGACCTACATAAGAGGGTGAGAGAAGAAAGGTAAGTGTCCACACCTGTGGCAGTGCTACAGGCTGGGTGCAGTATCACCATACATCAATGGTACATTCCCACAATATTGCCAAATCTGGACATCTGCTTATCACTACACTGCAACAACACAATATATCTATGACATGTCAGATATGCATGATCTACCTGTACCAATGGGGATGTTTACACAACAGTGGTCTACTGATGTGCTCTGTGTCCTTACCTGCATGCTTCTCTGCCAATGTGTGGGTGAAACCCACCTCCATGATGTACGGCAGTTGTTGTAAACTGTTGGGATGGGCAGGTGCCACAAGGCTGGCCAGAAGCTCCTCCACACATATTGGGGGGATGGATGGCATGCCCCCTCATGGCAAGGTGATCCCCCGGACTTCAGCAGCACGGCGCTGGACATGGTGAAGCAGGTCACTGCAATGATGCCGGACCTGCTCATATGTGCGATTGTGATGTCAGACATCATTGACCCTGTGGAGTATGTTGTTCCACAGGGAAGACCGCTCCTGCAGCTTATGTGAATGCCTGTCAAACAGCACAGCATCGTGCTGAATCATGTATGTGAACAATATCTTGTTTTCTTCATTTGAGAATGCAGGCAAACGTACATGTGCCATAGGGTCTGTAAGACATAAAGATGTAAACAGGTCTGAGCAGCTCATACAGCAAGGTTACCACAGTTCTTAATGCACATCTCTGTCACCCCCCCCCACCATATCAGCTTCAACAGACTGTACAAACAACTCATTAGTTATGGCTACAGCTTAACTAGCAGTTGGACAGATATTGTATTGTACCACACCTTCTGCTCTGTGATTGTAGCCATGTCCCCTGTGTGGACACTATCATTGCTCACCTGTTACACACTATTCACCTGCATGCCATTGTCAGGGCTACTATGGTGACATGTATGCCAGTGGTATGGCTGATCTGTGATTGCTGCACATCTGTCAGTCTGTGTTATTGGGGACATCTGTGCATGGTGTTTGACATGTATCAGGATTGTGTAGACTATTACTACCACCGTATGTTCTATAACAGTGACACAATAACATGTATATGTTCTACTGGCCAGCAGATCCATCTCTCCACAACCATCTGCCCATGATACCTGCATGTGTGCCCCAACATGGGGCCTCCTCATGTACTGTTACAGCAATACCAGCAAGTGGAACCACCCAGGGCATGTCCCCCCTGCCCCAGGGCACACAGACATGTTCCTGTCCTCTGGGCTCAGGTCTAGGATCTGTGCCATACCGGCCTCCACAGACACATGAGGGATGTACTACATCAGGCTGAAGGACACAGTACACATTCACAAGGCCAACATGCTTGTCTTGCTCAGCCTCCAGACCAGGCACCTTAAGGATTATTGAAAATTTTGAACCTAATTTTTGTAACATTGATTTAGATGATAGCCTTTTGAATTTGTCTATATATGACTATGATTGGTCAGACCCCAATGAATTGTGTGAAAATGATGAACTAGTTAATCATGAAAGTAATTACAACACTGGCTATGGAAAATTGAATGTACCATATCTAAAGAATGTTAACAAGTTTACACCCAGCATCACTGTACCTGCCATTTCTATTTTTTTCAAAGTTCTTCTTAAGGAAGTTGATATAGCTTATAAATTATTTTGTAAAGAAAAAAGATGCTATAACCTAAGTAAAAATGAATGGCAAGCATTGAAAGAATTGAAAAAGTTAAAATCCAACTTTATATTTAAATGTGCTGATAAAGGTGGGAATTGGGTTATCATGAACAAATCTGATTATTGTGATATGGTTGATATTCTACTCTCTAATGGTGATGAATATAAAAAATTAGACTGTGAGCCAACCCAGATATTTAATGATGAGTTATTATTCCTGTTAGAAAAGGGAGAACGTTTGGGCTTTTTTGAACACAGGGATGTTTACAGAATATATATTAAAAAACCTGCTATACCTATTTTGTATGCTCTACCTAAGGTGCATAAAAACTTAGAAAAACCTCCTGGTAGGCCCATAGTCTCAGGGATAGGCTCCTTCTTGGACAATGTAAATACTTTTTTGGATTTTTATCTGAAAACATATCTGGGTAGGGTTACAGCTCACATTTCTAATACTCAGGATCTTATCAATAGTGTATCCAAAATTAAATGGCATTCAGATTATTATTGGGTAACTATAGATGTTAAATCATTGTACACAAACATTGACATTAGATGGGGACTGGATTCAATTTATGATATGTTGGGTGAAGGACCAAGGACTAATTTTTTGGTAAGCTTATTAGAGTTCTGTTTGACTCATAATTATTTTCTATTTAATAATAATTATTTTTTGCAAACAAAAGGTACGGCGATGGGGGCAGCTTTTGCGCCCTCATATGCTGTCATATATATGGGCTTTTTTGAGAAAACATTTATTTACCCTACTGATTTTTTTAAGAACAATGTGATACTGTATCAACGCTTTATTGATGATCTCATTTTCATCTGTAAGGGAGGTATAATTGATTTCCTTGAATTTTTTGAAGTATTGAATAATAATGGGCACAATCTTTCCTTTTCTTATGAATTAAATAGAACACAGATTAATTTTTTGGATCTGTCACTATTTATAGATGGGGAGAATATTGGATTTAGGCCCTATAGATAATCTACTTCAGTTAATATGTTTTTGCATGTGACAAGCATGCATCCTGATCATTTACTGAAGGCTTTACCTTATGGAGAATTCAAGAGAATATTTGATCACACTAGTAATATTAATGAAAAATCTAATGAATTAAATAAAGTTGTGTTGAGGTTGGGTGAAAGAGGTTATAACAAAATACAGTTATTAGCATGTAGGGATAAATTACTTGGAAGAAAATTATTAGGAAGAAAAATAGAGTCTATAAATTTTGAATCTAGACAAGAAGAGTTGAACATAGAACAGAACAATGAAGAAGCTGATAAACTTTTTTATGTTACCAAGTTTACTGCCTTTTCTGATAAACTAGTGTTATTGGTCAAAAAATATTGGTATTTAGTCAGTGATGATGAATTGATTGGTCACTTGTTCCCTAAACATATCACGTTTTCATATAAGAGAGGAAAAAATCTCAAGGAACTGTTAAATAATAATCTAATTGAAAGGAAAGAGAATATCATGACTTCAAAGTTGGGCACATATCGTTGTGGTTCTTGTAATATTTGTGATAAGGTTGTGAACCTGAGCATCATTAATGATGTAAATTATACTCCTAAACATTATTTTAATTGTAAGTCAACAGGGGTGGTTTATATCTTGGGATGTTCATGTAAAAATATGTGGTATATAGGACAAACTAAACGGATGGTTAGGATACGGATTTTAGAGCATTTAAAAGATACAAGGAACCAAAATTTGTTTAGCCCTGTTGCTAAGCATTTTCTAGAAAAACATGGTGGGTCTTCTAATAGTTTAACATTTAGTGTTTTGGGAAAACCCTTCCTTCAGAGGGGAGATGATGTTGTAGGAAAACTATTGGAACTTGAAACTAGAATTATTTTCAAGTTCCATACCTTAAAGCCCAATGGTATGAATCAAGAATTAGGCATCTAATGAATTATTGATGTTTAGTACACGCTCACTTATTTATTTAATTATTTATTTATTCATGTATTTATTTATTTATTTATTCATGCATTTATACATTTATATTCATGTTATAGAAATTTATGGTTGGTTTAAGGTCACTTTAAATAATCCTTTATTGTTAAATTGATTAATTAGGGGATTAATTTGTTAATTGTTTAAAAGAGAAGTGTATATAAATGTTATGAGTGCATTGAATTAACTGTGATCCTTGAAGGCGAACTGCCGAGGTACCAGATCGTTTAATTAAAGAAAAGCAAATTACTGGTGAAGTACTGGCTGGCTGTGTGTTTTCTTACCTTAAGGATGTGGACTGCTGTTGTAAGTAGCATTGGGTGGGAGGCTTGTTCCCATTGTGGCTATTTTGGGGCCCATGGGGCGTTCACATCACAGAACACACACACCATCCACGGTGTTTAGCCACCACATGTGTCACATACCACCCCTGTAGACTGTCCTCTATATCTACCACTCCTGACCACCTCCACATGTGTAGCTGCCATACTTCCCCATATTCCCATTGCATATTTCACAGATGGGGGCTATGTGGTGCCAACAAGGGAATAACATGTGACATACCTCTCCATGGTGCACACACTGCCAGCTGTAGATATCTGTGTGTATTGCTATGTGTACTGATGCCTCTCACATAGCACACATCACTGTGGTAGTAATATAGGGTACATGTCTGTACAGACGTATATGTTAGTGTGTGTGTTTGTATTTATGTAGACATGTGCATATCGGTATATATCTATATATGTGTAAATATATTTGATGTATATATGTGCACATATATATGTATATACATGGGTATATATATATATTTCTGGACATACATGCTGATATAAATATATATCTGTATATATTACATATGTGGCATATGTACACATATGCATACCTTTATGTGGGGTACATTCAGACATCAGCTCCACAATCTCACCACATCTTCCTGCACAGCTGCAGTGTTCTGCCATGCTACAACACAGACAGGTGCCACATATGCAATTGGCCTGACATTAGTGGGGTATATGTAGATGCCTACTGCAGGTAACCATGTTACACACCTATGGCAACTCAGCATGCTACAATACAGATTCACCTGAGTATCCTGCAACTGATGGCCTGTGTCTGCCACATGGCCATCATAATATGACTGTTTGTAAGCTTCTGAGCGACCAGGCCTCTCTTTGTTGGACGGACGCCTTCTAGTTTACAATTGTTTCATAGAACTAGTAAGTTTTTCAGTTGCAACACTCAAGTCTGTTTCCTTGAGCTCAGCAGGTGTTCACAACTCAGTTTAAGCATTAATTAAGCTACTAATTACTACAGCACTCAACTTTACTCACTTGTCTTGATGAACACAGTTTTTAGTACTTAATAAATAGGCACATATCCAGGCATGTGTAAGGGTCAAGTCCCAGTGTATTTTCCTGTCTACCTGCTGAACATGGCCATCTTGGAGCAATGCAGCTATTACCTCATGTTCACAGACAACCCTCTCCTCCTACCACCCAACAATACAACGTGTGAAAGATGCAGTTATATAGCCAAACTGGAATCAAAGCTCTCTTCACCCAAGACTGGACTAAACAGTCAAGAGGAGAAGGTAAATACTTGCACCACACCACACTCACCACATAGTCCCTGAAAACCTACACCATCAAAACACACACATAGAAACACAAACACACACCTACATTCGAGTAGGGTCTCAGTAAACACCTGCCCAAGCAACATGGACCTCCAAAACAGAAACGCAAGTAACCTCCTCCCCCCAACACAACCCAAATGACACATAGCCCACAAAGCCAGTGTGCCACTCAACCACAGCACATAAGGCATAACACCAAACCCAACACTCTAATCATAGCTTACTCTGTAGTCAGGCTCACTGATGTTCCACTCACGAGGCTACAAAAGGCGAAAGTTACTGTCAGCTGCCTGTATGGTGCCAGGAACCAACACATAATGCATGCACTCAGGTCACTCCACAACAAGTACAAATATGACTGTCATTCTCCATGTGTGTGCGAATGACCTGAGACGTACCTCCCTGGATTACATGATATGGGACATGGAGGAGCTGTCCAATCTTGTAGCCCAGGCAGGTATGACACTAGCCCTGTGTAGCATCTGGCCATCACCCAAAATGATACCACAATACAATGACAAAATGATTAACATCAACAATTGGCTAAGCTTCTTGTGTCATTTTAAGGGGATCCAGTATATGTTTGCCTGGAATAACATGATGGACAAACCACAATGCTTTGCCAGAGATGGCCTGCACCTGTCGCCCCTGGGATTCCTGGTACTGGCTAAGGCTGTCGACACCTCTATAGTGCCTTTCTTAGGCAAGGTTCAAATGACAAATTCACCACTGTAACAGGTACAAGAAATCAAAATCTGAGGGTATTGCTACTCAATGCTAGTAGTCTACACCTCAAAATGCACATACTCAAGGCACTCCTTAGAATGGAGAACATTGACATCTGTGCAGTGACAGAGACTTGGTTCAAGGATCCAGAGAGTACCCCTGCATTAAGCCTGCTCTAATTCATACCACACCTTTCGGCCACCTAACCTGGACCACAACTCTTAAGCTGGAATGTGTCCATATTCATTGAGGATATCCACATCTCCAGGCTAGTTGCTCAGCATAATGCATCCGAGATTATCCAAGTGCAATTAACTCTGGGCAAGGCCGCAATCCAAATTGTAGCTTCCTACAGATCACCCGCCATGGCCCAGGATTTCCACTCCTCATTTCTTGATACAGTGGAAAATATTCACCCTAATAATGGGCGATTTCAAGTACCCAACCATTAACTGTGAAAAGTAGTCATGTACCAACTATTGTGCTCAACGTTTTCTGAAATTCATCAATTCCAATGCCTTGGATCAACTTAGCCACACCCACACCAGGGGCAGCTATATCCTAGACCTGGTCATTACTAACTTGCTAAACCGGTGCTCTACACCACAGGTCAATTCCTCATTGGTCAGATCTGAACACAAGCCCCCAACCCCCATTAGGGAATCCACCGTTAATACATTCTCCAAAGCCAACTTCACACTTAAGACAAATATGGGAAACTTCACAACACCCATGCTGACAGACAATAGAGGTATGACTGCTGAATCCTACACAAATGCACCTTATAAGCACTTACACAAGTGCATGGATCATGCAATCCCTAACAGAACAAATATGCTATCCTCCAATGAAATGGAAGCCAATCTGGTGGTCCCCTGCCATAAACAAACTCTACAACAGATGAAATACACTG
Source organism: Protopterus annectens (assembly GCF_019279795.1). Classification (NCBI taxonomy): domain Eukaryota; kingdom Metazoa; phylum Chordata; order Ceratodontiformes; family Protopteridae; genus Protopterus; species Protopterus annectens. The sequence continues at coordinate 1,489,555,745 of NC_056735.1, read as the reverse complement.
TTGCAAAACAGAGTAAAACCCCATGATTGGAGGAAGTCCCTGGTCAGCCTCAGTAAGAAGCTAGCTATGTAAACAAAATTGCCACGGACTCTGAGGACAACCACAAAGCATTCTATAGCTATGTCAAGACTCTCAACATCAACACTTACATCTGCTCTGTCTTACAGCACACTTGCACTAAATCTACAGAACCCACTGATATTGCTAACATCCTGGCAGATAGGTTCAGTGCTGACTTTACCCCCCTCTCATACCCTAAGGGGCCCATCACTATACCGGAGGAATGCAAAGTTTATGTACTCACGGCTGCACAGGGAAGCACACTCTCCAAAGGAAAGAACACAACATCCATGGCACCTGACAACATCCCAGGTTGCATTCTACTTGAGCTACAAAATGAACTGGCACACCACCTAAGTACCATGTTCAATCATAGGCTCATCTCAGGCTATCTGGCCACTGAATGGTGCAAAGCAATGGTTATCCCACTCCACAAAGGGGGAGCCACCACAGACCACAGGACCTACCATCCCATTAGCCTGATGAGCATGGTCTGCAAGGCTATGGAATGCATCATCATGGAACTTATAAACAATGACATTGGTAATCTCCAAACTCTGGACCTCACCCAGTTTGGGTTGGTAAAAGGTAGATCATGTCTCCTACACCTGGTAGGCTTCTTGGAAGCAATCAACAAAGTTGTAGATGAGGGTAAGGTGGTTCACACAGCCTATCTCGATCTCGCCAAGCCATTCGACATGATCCCCTATTCTGGAATTTTATAGAAACTCATTAAACTAGGTATACATCCGTGTATGACAAGATGGGTTGCCAACTGACTTACTGACAGAACCCACACTGTGAAGGTAGCAGACTCCAAGTCCAACATCAGACCAGTAACAAGTGGAGTACCACAGAGTTCAGTGCTGGGTCCTCTCCTGTTTGGTATCTACTTCTCTGACGTACATGCTAACACAGACGGTCTTTGGCTAACGAAGTTCGCAGATGACTGCAGACTAGGAGCCATACTCAACACTCCAGACAATGTGGACATCCTACAAAAGGGCCTCGCCTGGGACAGATGGCTGGTGTCAAAGCCGTGGGCTGAAGCTGAAGACCAGCAAGTGCATTGTCATCCCTTTTGGCAAAAACTCTGTACCCATGAACTAACACATAGGCAGTAGTCAACTTAACACCAAAAGTGTGATAAGAGACCTTTGGACACAGGTGGACAGTAGTCTCTCCTTTGATAATGACATCGCCAGAGTAGTCAGGAAATCCTTCTCTGTGGCACACCACATCACAAAGGGCTTCTCATCCAGGAAAAATAGGTCATTGTTCCACTCTAGTCATCACTCATTAGACCCATTATAGAGTATGACGCCCCTATTGGTATGCACCTCACAAGACGTACAATAGCTGGAAAGGCCACACAACTACCTCACATAGAGGATTACCAACCTCAAACAGATGCCTTACACACCGTGTCATAAAACTGCAGATTTACTCTGTCACATATTGCCTACTCAGAGGCGATTGCAGCCTAACATATACAGCTATGTCACACCCAGAGCTTTTGGACATGCTCCACTTAAAGTTATCCCAATCCCTCTGAGCTGCATGCTGTATGGACCTACACCTTGTCACCACAATAAACAACACATGCTGGAGGGATATATTCCCGTCCCAGACACTTCCCATACCGTGGAACTAACTACCTATCTATATCAAACAAAGCCCCTCAGTAGCACTCTTCAAGTCAAATCTGGATGATTGGCAGGGAGACAGGGATTTCACACCAGGGATCACTTCTGTGGCTCTGCTTGACAGTGGCACAGGAAATTAAAGTTCTTGGGTGGCAAAAGCCAGGGTAACATTTGGCTAGGCTTTTATAGGCCCTAGGGCCAATAGCCTAGTACCTACCTCCAGATCTATGCACCTATGATGGCATTACATCTACCACCAGCTATTGGCCATGTAATATACATACTTCAAATTACACAACGCACACTATGATGGCTTACATCCTATCTGTCAGTGCTGACCTGCACAGTTAAGGGTTATAGCCCACTACCTACAGGGACAGACACTATTGTCCGTCACAGTTGTTTAGTTGAACATCATCACAACAACACATGATGACACATAGGGCTATTTCATCTATCCCATTATGATGGACCAGGTACTACATTCTATTACATGTATATGTGCTTCACATACCTCTTGTTGGACAGATGTCTAGTTGAATAGCAGCTGGCTAACTGGCTGTGACTTAAGCTTTTAGTTTGCAAAGCTTTTTTATTTTGGTTCTGGTTCTCTCTCTCTCTCTCTCTCCTTCTCTCTCTCTCTCTCTCTCTCTCTCCTTCCCTCTCCAGTAAATAGATTGAGCTGCTTTGAATACATTGCATCCTGGCTTTAGTAGGTGATGCACATGATCAGGTGATAGCCTCTGCACCAATCAGTGTCCTCCACTTGCTAACTGCATGCAGCTTGCTGTATAGTATTTCCAATTACCACTGTCATGGCAACCAGCTACTATAAATCCCTACATCATGTGGGCATGGTCCCATTATCTTTCCTGTATGATGGACATCCTCCTGTGTGTAGGCATGAGTGTTACATACGGCAGGTAGCAATATCTCTTACAAGAGGATCAGCATACTCAGGCCAGCTACATATTTTAGGTGTTTCCAGAACTACAGAGTGTGAGTAGAGTTGTGTTATCCTTTGTAGAGTACTGGTGTTGCAGGGTGTGTGTGTACATATTAATTTACCTTGGAATGCAGTCTGTCTGCATAGCTCTCAAATGTGTGCCTATCGTCTTGGTGGTCAGAGCTGTGCCTATCATGTTTTGTCTGTCCACCGCACAGGTCCTGTGTCAGATATTTTACTGGCAGTGTGTGTTGAGTGCTATCAGCACAAGGCTGCATCCATTGAACTTTCTAACATAAATCCCCTGACTAAGGGTATGTTGCAGACTATCCTGTAACACCAGTGACTTACTGAGTACATGGCAACAGTTGTCCAGATATGGGCCTGAGTTCCAGCCTCTGTCCTACACCTACATATCAAGCTTTGTGTGGGTATCAGGGGTGAGCTGACTTAAGGTATCTGGATGTACAGTACCATACACTTCACCTATATTTGCATTACGTACATTAAGTGGGTTGATGCAGGCCTACTGCCTCCTGCCATACAGAGTGCTCTGTTTGTCAGTGGGCTTGTGATGGTGTTGGTTATGGCTTGTTATGTAACAGTTACATCTCATTTGATCAACGGACGTCTTTACCGTCTACTGAATCTGTACAGAGTGTACATGGGCTGCTGAGCTGTACACCTGCATTACTTACTGTTCATTGTTTGGTATCCTGGGGCCCAGTCTGTCTTTACTATTGTCACATCTGCAGGGCTTGGCATGAACAGCAACAGTTGTGGTCCTTTCCAGAATACTGTACTAGTATACCTGTTTCACATTTGCATTACAATGTATATATGGATGTCAGTGTCTGAACAGCTATATGACATGGCATCTAGAACTGTTATAGTACACAAATAAAGGTGTTCCAGTTATACAAACGTGTGTGTGGTGTTTTTTCCTATATCCTCTCTGTGGGTATATGTTGCAGGTAACAATTGTCATTTGTATAGGTGGCCCATACAGTGTCCAGGTGTTCAGGTGTTAACTATAGGCATAGTGGCTGTTCCATATTGTGTGCACCTTCTACATATGTATCTTAATGTACATATCTCTGAGTGTGTATGTGTAGTCACATGTATATCTATATGTACAAAAAAAAAAAAAAAATATATATATATATATATATATAAAACTATATTGTGTCTGTGTATATTTATCCTGGGGTTGTTGATAGCTTCCACATTTTACATTTCCTATGGGAGCCAGACTGTACTGCATGATATGTTAGCATTACCAGCCTGACATTGTAGATTTTATATATATATATATATATATATATATATATATATATATATATATATATAGAGAGAGAGAGAGAGAGAGATAAAGATATGAGTGTATATGTAGGCATTTGCATGTGTATATATATATATATATATATATATATATATATATATATATATATATGAATATATATATTTATATTTTTATATATTATATATATGAATATATATATATATATATATATATATATATATGTCTACATATATCGATATGTTGCATGTGTTTGGATATTACATTATTTACAAATACACATGCATATACCTAATTAACTACATTTCCTATACTGTTGAATGACTGTGCTGGGTGACATGTTTACATCAGGTTTACGTATATCTGCCATGGCTTAGGAGTAAATCACATTGGCTGTCGTCTGTAGGGTCCTGGGTTTGAGCCTTGCTAAAGCCATTTATTTTGTTGCTAGGCAGAACAAGGGCCATTGGATACAGAGTGATTAAGGCACTTTTAAGCAGTTGTGAGCGGGTTTGAGTGGGTATGCATGACGGTAAGCACTGCTAACCTCCAGTTACAGTTTCTTACATTCATTTAGCTTCTACTTTGCTTAATCTGTGTAGGCAATGCTTGCCCCCACACAAACGCACTTAAACACGCTTACTACTGTTTATTTGTGCTTATACCTGCTTACTAGTGCCTTATTCATTATGACGCTGACACTTCACATGTGCATTTAATGCAGTACTCCAGTTCACATTTAAATGTTATTATGTAGGCTATACAGCAATAAGTTGTTAAAATATGTTCATATACAGATTTCACATGGAAAATTATATGTGCTATAGTTGGACTTGAACCAGGAATGCCTGTTCGTGAGGCAGATGCTCTAACCACTACACTACTGCTGTGCTGCTTCATTTGCATATGTATTCCTTGTTATCCTCTTCAGCCTTTTCAGCTGCTTTAACCATAGCTAAGCAATGGGCAAACCCGTGCACCTATGGTTAGCTGTACTCGGGGTTTTAAACAAAATAAATAAAAGGGTTTCTTCATTTTATTTAATTGTACTGTTGCTGTTGAACACATGGGGACTGTTGGTGGGGATATGCGGACATCTATGAGTGCTCTCACTCATTTATTTATGCATTCTTCTGTTCTACTTTGCAGGGGAGTGTTTATTCTGAGGGCTCTGCTCTCAGACGCACCTCCTGCACTCGTCCATGCTACGTGTCGCATTAGGTGTTCAGGCAGCACACCTTCATTAATATGCATGGTGCACTACCATCCTCCTCTTAAACTGCCGCTTCTGTGCAGGACTAGATTAGTCTTGCATGGAAGATTAGTAAATTCGGGGGCATGTCTATGATGAAGTGCTTACTTTGCCTGGTACATGAGTGAAATGTGCTATCGGTGAACAACACAGTTTATGGATTTGCTGATTTCCTCATTGTTGTGCAAAGCTTTCTGTAATGGGAGAGCTGCAGATGGGAGTAGTCCACCTGCAAAATTGCTGGGTGAAATATTTCATGTTCTTTCCTATTGCATATTTTGTTTCATTTGGAAATTTGTTTAGTGATGATATATTAGTCTTGTTTTCATAGGGTTTTGAATGGCAGGGGTTTCATTTGGTTGACTTTGTATATTAGGAATTTCATGGATGGCCTATGAGTCTATGACAAGAATCTATATAACAAGATCATTAGTCCAAAATCTATGCTTTTGCAAAACATTTAACTGTACAGCATTAGCTGAATGATACCATACTCCCCACGTCAGAGTATAAGCCTACTATGCTGATGATGTTGAGTGAAAATGCAACTATCAAGTATAATGAGCGTACTAAAGGTATACATGTTTTGTTGGTTTAGTCAAGAGAAGTTAACAAAAGCAAGGATAATAAATATCAGTGACACAAAAAATGCAAATTTTGCTCTACAGAAGCTCAGAGTATTGTTATACAATATTGTACAGCTAGAAGAAGGATATTCTAATAGAAGAGCACAGGGGAGTGTGGTTTTTAGAGGGTTAGATGAAAGAAATCCTGTCTGACAAAGAGGAGGATGAGAAGTGTATTTATTTTTCTGTTTGATCATATGGACAGTTTTGTCTGACAAAATGAATTGCATGTTTCACTAGTAGAAATAATTCATTAAATAAATACTTTATTCCATGGTTAACTGTAGCTGAAAGCAGTTAGAGCAGTGTTGGAAGTGGTACCACCACAATCAGATGTGTCTGCCTTTATGTGTGTATGTGCATGTGTGTGCGTGTATATAGGCCTCGCAACAATAGATCAGAGATTTTTTTTCTTGGAAGATGATGTTCTCTTGTATTGCCAAGATTTAAGTGTCAGTAATTAGTTGCCTGACCTTCTCTGGTTTGACATGTAGCCATTAATTCACTAATGAGACTTGCTCTAAGTAATTGGTGGCTAAGCAGACACAACATTCAGAGACATGGCATGACTCCGTTACCTCCTACATTATTCAGATGGGACGTGTTAATTGTTTGAGTGGATGCAGACAGTACTGGCTGTGTATCTGGTGTCATTCATTTCTTCTTCTGACCCCAGCAGTATCATAGAGCCAATAAGTAAAGTTGTTATGCTAAAAATGAGAGGGCATCAATATTGCAAAACAGTTTGTTGCTTTTATGGTGTGAGGAGATTCTCAAACAAGAGCTTCTTTAATAATATTCCATTATACAGTATGTATGTCTATTAGATGTAACATATAATTGAATGTGAAATAATGGAATGTATACTTAAATGCATTATAAATGCAGTATCTGAATGGCATTGTTGATAATGCAAATGTGTAACATACTACGGGAGTTTGTGTTTCTCTGTCTTATAGCAATTAGAAAGATTATGGTAATAAAAATGCATGTGCTTTATGCACTGCTTAAGTATATTTGTAAGAAAATACTTATGGACTCTCCTGTAATGTTTAGACAATAAGAGATGATTACAAAAGACATATTTTTTATTGTTGTTAGATTCACATACTATGCATTAATTAGCTTATAAAACTGTGTTTTCATGTTTTGGAGAACCTAGCTAATGCCATAATGAGTTATATTGCGCTGACATTTGATAAATGTTTTTCTCCCTGTGTCTTTTTTATATGATTTCATTTAACTGGTATGTTTACATCTTAAATCAAAGTTCTAGGTATTTGTCATAGAATCTAGGCGTTTCTTGGCAGAGAACTGGACTGCTGATGAAACATGGTCATCTCTGTGCTTTTGCATGACAGGGATAACTATTAGACAATGCAGAATTAATGATGTGAAGAAAAGCCGAAGCAATCAAGACAGACATTACTGAGGCAACATTATTTGTGCATAGCAATCAATAGTGGAAAGGGAACATAATATACAACTATGCTTCTTTGAAAAATCAAGAGAGAGAGAGGTAGACACACACACACACACACACACACACACACACACACACACACACACACACACACACACACACTGCATGAACACACATACACACACTCAAACTAAATGTGTACAAAATCTTAAGAAGAAAGCCAGCATTCAGGTAAGCACAAGTTTTTATATGGCTATTTAAATGTGGAGTAGCACCCGTGTGCGGAACACAGACAAGTAACTGCATAAGAAGCATGAATTACTAGGCTGACACCATACCAGGACACCTGTGTAAAATGGACTGAAGGTTATTATGTAAAAGTACAATCATGTCTTCTCTGTAAGTTAGCATAATTAAGAAACTAAGGACACTGGAAAAAGCTTGGAAACTTCAGGGAAATTTAAATGACTTTTTCCATTTTAGTATTAAAAACACCTTTTCATCTCAGGGACATGTAACAGACTAATTGCTAATGAAATTGGTGTCATGGCTATTTAAAAAGTTTCAGAACTTAATTTGGGCAATATGATGGGTTTAGTTATTACTTGTGTGGTACTACTGATGGTTGAAGATGCAGGGAAATTAATGTTTTGTCTTCACAAGTAGACTAGACCTTGGACATCTTTGTTGCCACCATTGTCTGTGTAGCTCCTCTCCAAAAAAATGACAATCCATAGGCATCTTTCTTTCTAAACGCTCACTTTACTTTAAATGGTGTATTAATTCAGCTTACCAACAGCACTTATTATTCTTTAAGCTAATATCATAGCTGAAACCTTAATAGTAGAAACCTTTGCAAATTATCACAAGGAGGATTTCTCTATCAGACAAATGCAATCCGGAACTTGTTTGAATCTTACCCGAAGCTTCAAAATAAAATTAAATCGCTTTGGAATTCTGGTCATTCCAAGACGGAATAATATAACTTTACAACAATCAGAATGTCATCCAATATAGACCAAATGGAATTGCAAACAACAAAAAAATTATCAGATGTTCTTATGCATGGGGAAGAAATCTCACTTAAGAAACCCAGATTACTGAACAAAGAAAAAAAAGGATCTACATCCAAAACAAAACTTGATCATTCATTTATGTCAGAAGATCTTAAAAGCATCCTCCACCCTTTGCAACAAGCTGTGCACAACCTTACTAACCAAGTAACTATTGTGAATACAATACTGTTAGAGATTTCTAAGAGACTGGAGACATCATAGAGTCATATAATGCTAATTGCAAAGACATAATCTCTGAGCTAGAACACTCATCCAAAATACAAACTAAAAATCTGAAAGAAATGAATGAAAAATTAATTGACCTGGAAGCATAGAGTACGTGTAACAACATTCTGATCAGTGGTCTTTCTGAAAAATATGAACAACTCAAATCACTTCAGTCTATCTTTCTACCCCTATTAGACAACAACCAATCTGTAAATAATATTACCATAGAAACAACCCATACAGCTTTCAGACCATCTTCCCAAAATGATCAACCCAGATAAATCTACTAAAGGAGGAAAAACAAAAAGATTTCATCTGCCAGTGCAAGAAGTTAAATGTTGCATAACAACTCTATATTTCAAATAAAAAAATAAGGCAGAAACTATCATCCTTTTTATTCTTGCTAGAAAAAAGAAATCAACTTTCACACACCTTGCCATCTTTTAATTACAAGGGCAGCAGACATCAGTTGAATTCACTTTCTGAGGCTATCGCAGTATTTATCAATCTCTTCAAGTTCAGACCAGACTGACTGTGCCTACGGAATATTGTTTGGTTACCTCTGAGTGTGTTTTCATTTGGCTGAATATCTGATTGTGGCCTGTTGTGTGAAGGTATTTGTATTTCACCAAAAATCTGCACTTATAAAACACAAAGGTTCAAGAACACTTGGTAAAACTTTAACAGCATGTTTTTCACTCTGACAACAAATGCATGTCCTTTGAAACACTCACTTTTGACCTAAACTAGTGCTAAGCTAGTTCAGTGGATTTTTTTTCTTTTAAGACATTTTTGGAATAAAAATTTAAGCAAAAAAAAAAGTAATTCCCGGGATTCACTAATCCTCCGTGTAAGACTAAATTAGTCTTACACGGAAACTAAGAGTAAGACATCAGCGTGCCATGCATATTCATGAGGATGTGCTGACTCAACTCTAAGGCTAACATGGAGTGTGCACGAGTGCAGGGGCAGACTGCAGTCCAAAAATCCACGCCCCTGTAAGTCCCTCAATCGGCAAATGTCAACTGACATGAGTGAGTCCGCTCAAATGTGTACATACCCAACACTACACTCCCCCACATTCTAAACCCCTGTACAATTATAAAATGTAAAACTTTTATTTTTTTTTTATTATTCCCGATATAGCAGCCATATTTGTACGTGTTTGGGCGGGTTTGCCCATTGCTTAGCTACAGTTAGCAGTTTAGACATCGAAGAGGATAATAAGAAACTTATATGCAAATTAAGCCCAATAGCATAGTGGTAGAGCCTTTGCACAAAAGGAGGCATTCCCGGTTCGGGTCCCACCACTCCACTTTCTATTTTCTGTTGGAAATCTGTATATAAAATAATTACTGACATTTATCTTTTAAATTTTAGCAAAAATCATTGAAATGGCCTATGTAGTAGTGAACGAATTTTATATATATATATATATATATATATATATATATATATATATATATATATATATATATATAAGAAAGTGAAATGGTTATGCATACTGATGAATGCATAAGTAACATATCTTAAGCAATGTGAAGCACTGCTAAGCAAAGTTTACAAGTATTAAGCATATTTAAGTATAATTGCTCATAGCTTAACACTGCTTTAACTAGTGCAATAGCTTTGCGCGGAGCTGCGCATCGCGCAAACCAGCACAAACAGAGCATGTTTGCACGTAGCTGCACACCGCACTAACTAGCGCAACATCGGGCAATGTCGGACAACTTCGGGCAACATAGAGCACCGTAGAGCAACGTAGAGCAATGTTGGTCAAAGTTAAGCAAAGTCGCCTAAACACAGCCACACCTCCTAGCCGGTCTGGCCAGTAGTAAAATAAAAAGCAATGACAGGCCTCGAACACAGGATACTATGCACCATAATCACAGTACTGAACCACTAAGCCATGTCAGCTTTTCATAAGCATGCACTTTCAACACACACATACATATCAGTGGAAGTTTACCCATTGCTAAGCAGGTGTGCCTTTAGCTGAGTTTTTTCAAAACTGGCGAATCACAAATAAGTGCAGGAAATGATGTATATTTAAGTTCCATAGGCGGGAATACTTGCCATAACTGGTTGTAGCTCCCATCTGCAGGCAGCAATGGCCGGTGCTGGAGAGGGCTCTTGTTTTCGAGCGCAACATTGGAGCATTGAGGTGTCAAAAGTAATGGTTTGGCTCCTTGTCTATAATCATGAGGATAGACTCCTGCGGGACCAGTACCAGGGCACCCAATACAAAGCGGAAGCCTGGGACCGTCTAGCTCATGAACTCACCAGTGCCACAGGTGTCCCTCGGACTGGTGAGCAGGTCAGACACCACCACGCAGACCTAAAGAGATGCAAGGTGGGTCAACTGGACCAGTGGATCCAGGAAGCCGTGAGATGGAAAATGCCCCACTACTGAGTAAGTAACCATGGAATTAAGTATGTAAGACTTGCTATTCTAGTCTATACTATGGATAGGTATGTCTCAATATCACTTCATTGACTTCACAGCTGCAGGTGTCTGTGCTGCGAATCAGCAAGCCTATGCCTATAGGCTGCTAAGGCTGCACCACCAGGCAGGTTAGTAATTATCCAGCTTGTACTGTTATGTAAAATAAATGAGAGAGCATGAAAAAAGTGTTTTAACACAATAAATAAAGGTATAATAATTCTCTGATAATTATTCTGCATGTACTGTTATATAAAATAAATGAGAGAGCCTCTAGAAAAGTGTTATAAGTCTTTAATAAAGGTATAATTCCTGGAGTGTGTCTGTGTCATTTTCTTTGATATGTTGTTGTACTCTTGCATTATAGAAATAGTACTGTTGTATTAAGCGCTGTTAACACAAGTTTCTGGGGTAAGAACTGCAACTGCCAGATATGTGTGGCCCACTGCTGTACTCAGACATGGCCTAAGTGCATGAGCATGCCCAGTATGACCTTTCAGTATGTTGTTGACTGACATTTGCTTTGTTTATTTAAGTGTGTGAGCATGCCCAGTATGACCTTTCAGTATGTTGCTGACTGAAATTTGCTAAATTTGTTTAAGTGTGTGAGCATGCCCAGTATGGACATATATACTATATGTGTGTGAAAAATCAAGTTGTTTTTTACTTCAGGGCTCACCTTTGTGTTGTACATCGACAGGAAGCACGCTGTGCCTGCAGGGCTTCCATGAGTCACTTTGCATAGACTTATCAACATTTCTACATACGGGGGGGCAGCTATTATTTGCACATTTCTACCCGGGGGGCACACCTGATTGTTACTGTGGGTGTACATAGGATGAGGGGTTCACCTGACACTTATACACATTTGCTAGGCCTACACTGCTATGTCAGGTACTCCATTTCAGTCTGTACTGTTGCCTATCATACTGGCTTGAGGCATACTACTGTACTACAGATCTTAGCTTCCAATTTAACGTATATTAGTTTGTGACTTCATAGCCTACCCAACCCACATCACACTGCCTGGTCTGCTGTTATCTGTCTGCATAGGCCTGGGGTGAAGTTCAGAAGGCATGCTACAACATTTGTTTGTGTTTGCGTTAGTCTACAATTGTCCTGCTGTGTCTGTGCCAATGAAATGCTGTCATGGCTTAGTGGTTCAGTACTGTGACTATAGTGCACAGTATCCTGAGTTAGAGAGCTGTCACTGCTTTTTATTTTCCTGCTGGGCAGACCTGACTGGTTAAGGAACAGTAAAGCAGGTGTGAGCGTGTTTTTCCGACTTTGCTTGACTTTGCCTGACTTTTCCCAACATTGCCCAACATTGCCCAACGTTGCTCAATGTTGCGCTAGTTTGCATGGCGTGCAGCTCCATGGAATTGTACTTAAATATGCTAAACACTGGTAAAAGCTGCTTAGCACTGCTTTATGTTGCTTAAAACATGGCAATCATGCCTCAGGTGGTGCTGCAGGGCTGCCTATGTTGGATGCACATAGTACACTTCCTATACATGTTTGAAAACAGGTAGTGTCAAGTTAGGCATCCCTTTTATTTTATGTGCGAGTCAGAAAGAGGTATAATTTCCAGGGTTCCTACTGAGCCAGTGTATGTGCTATGTGTTGCCTCTTTGCCAAGGCCAAGGCATACTGGGCATGCCTCCTTCTGCCTACTGGGGTAGGCTCAAGTTGTTCCTCCTCTGAGTGACGCTGTGCCTGTGATGGCCTTGGCAATGGTGGGGAGCTGTTTGGCCCTGCCCCATGCTGTTCCTGCTGCAGCTGTTTTTGCAGGATCATATTGTGTAGCATGGCACATACCATGACAATTTGGGTACATGTAGTTGGTGAGTATTGCAAGGCTCCACCAGATCTGTCCAGGCAATGGAACCGTGACTTGAGCATCCCAAACACACGCTCAATTACATTTTGTGTTTGTGCATGTGCCTTATTATGGAGTTCTTGTTCAGGTGTGTGTGCATTTCTGATGGGTGTCATCAGCCACGGCTCCAGTGCGTATCCAGCATCTCCCACTAGGTGGCCGTCAGGGATGTCCCTATTAGCAAATGTCTGGTACAGCTGTGTCAGATGCCAGATATGGGAATTGTGGTAGCTTCCAGGGCATACACATTCAGTATTATGCCCTGGGCATCGCACATGACCTGGCAGTTGATGGAGTGGAAGCCCTTGCGGTTGATGTAGGCCCTACCCCGCTCACCGTCTGGTGCTTTGATGTATATGTGTATGCAGTCAATTGCACCCACTACCTCAGTGTATTCCGCTATTTGCTGGAAGAGACGCATATTGCTGGCCAATGCCTCACGGGAATTGGGGAAATATACATGATCACCGACATGTGCTGACGTGGAATTCAGGAACTGGTGCAGTACCCTGGATGCTGATGCCTGTGAAATCCCCATCATATCACCAGTTGGTCTCTGGAAGGTACCTGTTGCTAGTATTCTTAGGCCAACACATACCTTGATTTCCACTGGGATGGGTTCCCCTCTGTTGGTTCTGTGTGTGAGGCATAGCCTGCACAGCTCAACAATTTGCTGCAGGAGGTCTTTGTCCACTCTATAGCGCTCCACTATCTCCAGCTCATGTAGCCCCTGGTAGGTTACCTTGGGTCTGTACACTCTACTCTGTCTCCTTACTGTGGGTTGCTCAGCAGCATTCACAATGGCACCACCCTCAGCATCTTGCATATGTTGCCTTATAATAGCAATGGCAGCCCCTAACATTTTTTTGTCTGAGTTAAGCTTTTTAAGTTTTCACTCTCTTTGTATACTGCAGTGTTGCAGTGTTTCTGAGAAAAACATGGGGGAATGTTGCTTGCAGAGTTTTAAGTGCTGGGCTGGGCTGGGGTAGTGTACTGCCTGTGTAAATGGCTGATTCTGATTGATTTCACCTGGCAGCTCTGCTAGTTCTCCTTGGTTAACTTCCTACTACTTCTTTTCCTTCCTTTTCCCTTTCTGTTTCCACAAGGGGTAGCGCCGAGCAAACAAGCGCAAACACGCGCACACGCACACGCACACACACAGGCTTAGACAGGCTTACATAGGCTTACACGGGTGCACACGCGTGCACACAGGCTTAGACGGGTTTACAGGTGCGCACACACGTGGACACGGTACAGGCACGTTTGCAAGAAATTTCAGTGATATCCACGGCGTACACCTTTGGTTTCGGGGTTTCAGTTAAGACAACTGTAGACACACCTCTTCCAATCCTGAGTAACTCACAGCAAACACAAGCCACTCTGCTCCAGTAAGCTTACAGTCTTTCATACATACCCCCTCATGATGTCACCTATTTTCTACTCTACTACTCCCCTACTCCTACACTTACATTCTAGGGACATGGCTCACATGCCAGGGAAAATTGGGATTCACTATTCTTATCCTCATTTGCATAGGATTGCCTACTAATGCTTGGTTACATCTCTCAAACTGAGCTTCCCCCCTTAGCAACCACTACTCAGTAGCCATGTTGTCTTCAGCCTGCCATTCACCTTCATGGCAGAAGAATATTTTTAATAAGAATGCCTATTTTGTTTTTTTTTTCTGGTTTTTAAAGCACCTCACGTTTGTGCGGCGCTGCGCTACACTTAAACATCGGAGATCGGGGGAAAAAAATGATTTTTATTAATTTTCAAAAGATAAAAATGCCAATGGCCTTATATTTGGCCATTGGCATGCTTCCTCAACTGGATGCATCCTTTATTTGGAGCTGTCATAGCTCCGTTTTGCTATTTGCAGAACGGTACTCCGTTACCAACGGAGTACATTTCTGCAAATAACTCTACTCTTCCGCGGAAAGGTTAGTGTTTCCTGGATCGCAAATTTACCTCATTTGCATAGCTTTCAGCAGCAAATGAGGTAATTTGCATAACATAACACTGTCCATGCAAGAGTAGTTTTCGGATCTGTCATGCACGCCCCTGCCGGCTGTTGCTGGATCGCTCGGCAGACATATTGGCTGTCTGCCGGCTTACACTACTCTTAGACTCTGTGCAAGCCTTCGTGAATCTGGCCCATTATATTCTACACATTCTTTTTCCTATTATTACAGTAAACAATGTTTGTACTTATTAAAAAATCTTTACTACATTTACTGTATTTTTTATATTTTGGTATCTGTACACCTGCTTTCCAGTTATGCACAAAGAAAACAAATATCACACAGCTATTTTTGATTTAGATTGCTCCTAAAGCTGGACTAATGCTTAAACCAATTAGTTGATTTACTATCTCAGTTTCAAGTTTCAGTGTGTGCTGTTTACTGTGTTCAAATTGCATGTTTTTTTTTCTATTTCTTTATTGTGACAGTTACTACTTATACAGCTGACAAACAATTATTTCTAACTTGTTGCACCTGCTAAAATGGTTTCATGTTTTAATTTGGTGTTTTAACAGCTGCTGCAAACAGTTCTCTGCAATCTTCTACTCACTGATTATGTAATACGTGATTTCTCTTTTATGTGTATTGTAAATCTTAATATGACTCCATCTATCTATATTTTTTTTCTATTCGCCATTCAACATCATAAGACTTCTATTGTTTCTATGTAACTCTTTCTTTATTCTTCCTAACAAGCCTACTAGATGTATATTAGGAGCAGTACTGTTGAGAATATGGATACTGTATTGGTAGTGAGTGTTTTATTCCTGGCTAATTTTTTTTAGATTAATAAACACTAATTTTACTTTATTGTGCTGTTGGGGTACCATTTTTGGCAAATGATTACAAAGTTCATATTTAAAGTTGATCCCATTACTGCCCACTTGCTTAACTCTTCCCACTTAAGGGTTTTTAGGGTTAGGCCTACAGTTTTGAAGGTAAGAGCTTCATTTTGTGTGCTTATAAACTACTCTACTGTCAAAACATTAGACATTACAATTTTAATCACAATTATCTACTACTTATGTATCACATATTTGCCCCCGGATTTACGAAGCCCGTTATAGCGTGCAGGAATAGTTTAAAAGCTATTTTCGGCAATATGGCCAACGTGCGATCCAGGAACGAGCTCCCTGGACGTGCACGTGAGCTCTTAGGCTAATCCTGCACAGACCGAGCCCCTATATGCAAATTACCCTCATGCAGGTGAAAACCATGCAAATGAGGGTAATTTATGATCCAGGAAACAGACAGCTGTCAGTGCAGGACGAGTGGAGTCTGCATAAATGTACTCGGTTAGTAATCGAGTACATTCCTGCAAACTACAAAACAGAGCTATGACAGCACCAAATAAAGGCTGCATATCATTGATGAAGCATGCCAATGGCCAAGTAGAAGGCCATTGGCATTGCAAAATGTGTAAAAAATAAAAAAAAAAAAACTTTTATTTTTTTGTCGCCGATCTTGCCTGTTTAAGCATAGGGCAGTGGCGCGCAAATGGGATGGGGGGGATAATAAAACAAACCTAAGATAAGTGGTCTAACTAAAAGCAGTATTCAGCCATGCAAGTCAATGGCAGGCATAAGACAACCTGGCCAGTGAGTAATGGTTGCTAAGGGGGGAGGCTCAGTATGGGACATGCAACTATGCATTAGCAGGCAATCCTATGCAAAAGAGGGGAAGGATATTGAATCCCAGATTTCCCCAGGGTGTGAGGCAGGCCCAAGACTGTAAGAGTAGAAATAGCTGGGTGCAAGACTAGGAGATAGGTGACATCATGGGGGGGTGTCAGGAATACTGTAAGTGGATTGGAGCCCTGTGGCTCGGGACTGCTCCTAGTTTAGCACATCTAAGCTAGAGGTGTGTCCAAGCTGTCTAGCACTCCTGACAAAGTGTAAGTGGGTGTGCGTGCTGCACACCGGATTTCATAGGAAGAAAAAGGAAGTTAAACCAGGAAATAGTGGCTCTGTGCACATTTGAGCACTCTGTTTGCATGGCGCGCACACAGGCTCAAACAGGGAGGCAATGGGAAGGGAAAACAGCAGTAGGAAGGTAATCAAGGAGAACTAGCTGAGCTGACAGGTGAAATGTATCAGACACAGCCAATCACACAGGCAGCAGCCCAGCCCAGTCCAGCACACCACTATAAACTATGCAAACACCTTTCCCCCTTGTTATTCCCAATAACTCTGCACCACCGGTGTATACAAATGGGGAAATTTTGGAAAACGAAAGCAAGAGAAATAATGTTAGGGGCTGCTTTTGCTATCATAAACCAGCACGTGCAAGAGGCTGAGGATGTGAATGCTGCCGAGCAACCCACAGTGAGGAGATGGAGAAGAGTGTACAGACCCAGGGTAACCTACCAGGGGCTACATGAGCTGGAGATAGTGGAGCACAATATGGTGGACAGGGACCTCCTACAGCAGATTGCTGAGCTGTGCCGGCCAAGCCTCACACACACAACTAACAGAGGGGAACCCATCCCAGTGGATACCAAGGTATGTGTAGGCCTATGTATACTAGCTACAGGTACCTTCCAAAGGTCAACTGGGGATATGATGGGGATATTACAGGTATCAGCATCTAGGGTACTCCACCAGCTCCTAGATGCCATGTCAGCACATGTCGGTGATCATGTATACCTCCCCATCACCTGTGAGGCGTTGGCCAGCAATATGCATCTTTTCCATCAAATAGCAGAATACCCCGAGGTAGTGGGTGCAATAGACTGCATGCACATATGCATCAAAGCACCACCCGGTGAGTGGGGTAGGGTCTACATCAACTGCAAAGGCTTCCCCTCCATCAACTGCCAGGTCATGTGTGATGCCCAGGGCATAATAATGAACGTGTGTGCTGGCTGCCCTGGAAGTTACCACGATTTCCACATCTGGCATCTGATGCAGCTGTACCACAGATTAGCCAATGGGGACATCCCACACGGTCACCTAATGGGGGATGCTGGATACGCACTGGAGCCATGGCTGATGACACCCATCAGAAATGCACACACACACCCGAACAAGAACTCTATAATGAGGCACATGCACAAACACGGATCATAATAGAGCATGTGTTTGGGATGCTGAAGTCATGGTTCCGGTGTCTGGACACATCTGGTGGAGCCTTGCAGTACTCACCAACTACATTTACCCAAATTGTCCTTGTATGTGCCATGCTACACAATATGATCCTGTGGAAACAGCTGCAGCAGGAACAGCATGGGGCAGGGCCACACAGCCCCCCACCATTGCCAAGGCCTGCACAGGCACAGCGTGACTCGGAGGAGAAACAACCTGAGTCTGCCCCTGTAGGCAGAAGAAGGCATGCCCAGTATGCCCTGGCCCTGGCAAAGAGACAACATATAGCACATGCACTAACACAGTAGGGACCCAGGGAATTTCACCTCTCTCCAACTCACAGTAAAAGGGATGCCAAACATGACACTACCTGTGCTCAACCATGTATAGGGAGTGTACTCTCTGCATCCGACAGGCAGCCCTGCAGCACTACCCTCAATACTGGGACACCCACAAGGTAAGTGACTCACACATGCCAGTTGGGGGGGCACATATACAACAACTGTTACAGTCAGCAGGATAAGTGTAGACAAACACAAACAAATGCTGAACTATGGCCTCCGAATGAGCCCTATGTGTAACCCCCCACAGGCCAAAACAGACAGACTACAGCAGGCCAGGCAGTTGGAGGGAAGATGTGAAGGCTAGGAAGTCTGAAACCAATATGTAGGCAGTGAAAGCCAGGATCTGTAGTACACTGGTATGCCTCTAGCCAGCACGATAGGCAAGACTACAGACTGAAATGGAGTACCTGACATACCAGTACAGTCCTAGCAAATGTGTAGAAGTGTAAGGTGTGCCCCCCCATCCTACGTACACTAATAGTAACAGTCAGGTGTGCCCCCCCACTCCTGTGTAGAAATGTAGAAACAGTCAGGTGCCCCCCCTGCTATGCAGAAATGTAGCAACAGTACAAGCCAAATGACCGATGGAGACCCTGCAGACACAGCATGCTACCTGTCAGTGTACAACACAAAGGTCAGCACCGCAGTACAAACAACCTGGACATGCTCCACACATGCAATACAGATGGCCATACTGGGCATGCTCACACACAGAGGAATGAAGGCAATGTCAGTCAACAACATACTGAAAGGTCATACTGGGCATACCCATACACTTAAACACATGAAGGCCATGTCTGCAAACACCAGTGGACCAGACATATCTGGCAGTTGCAGCTCTTAGTGCAGACACATGTCAGTATGCACCACTCCTGCCTTGCACACACAGTGGATAGGAATACAGACATATATGTAAGGACAACACACTATAATAAGCCAAAGGTAGATGGACATAGATGTGTGGAAGAAGGTCACCGTAACAAGAATCCATCTGGGACTGTCCCAGCCAGCACACAGCCAAAGGCCCACAACCACACGTGGTGCAGATGCACTCACTGCAGATACTAGCCATCAGCATCTGTCAGCATGACAGACTATGTGGTGCTCGTGCCAGCTGTGCGACATGACTGTACAAGGAAGTAGTCGTCTAGTAGCTGTATACATGTACCTGTGACATATGACCCAGTGTGTGCCCGCATGTGGCATGTCAACCCCTACATGAATGGGTTATGGACCATGCACACACTGCCCACCCCATAGTAGTAGTATGACAAGCCTGCTGAGGTCATCCAATTTGAAATACACCTTTGTGAGAGCTGTAGCTCAGGAATCACCATGGCGCGTCCCATAACCGCACTGCTGTAGTGATAAACCAGTTAGGTAGTAGTCCAAACCCCACACTTGTCAACTGTGTGAGTGTGTTTGTGTGTGTGTTTGTCTGTCTCTAACTGTATAGAGAGCAATGCTTTTTAGGATACTCAAGCCCCGTACAATTCATATACTCAACTTTGGCAGGGCCGCTGATGTTACTCACCTAGGAATACACCTCTGGGAAAGTCGTAGCCCAGTAATCTCCATAGCATGTCCTGTAACTGCGTACTGCTGTGGTGTGATTAAGAAATTAGGTAGGTGTTCTAACCCCAGACCTGGCAACTGTGTGTGTTTGTTAGTGAATCTGTGTGTGTGTGTTGTCTAACTGAGTAGAGAGCCTAGCTTTTTAGGCTACTCACACTCCGTACAGTTCATATACTCAACGTTGGCAGGGCTGCTGATGTCACTCACCTAGAAATGCACCTCTGGGAAAATCAGAGTCCAATAATTGCAGTAGCACGTCCTGTAACTGTATACTGCTGTAGTGTGATAAAGTAGGTAGGTGTTCTAACCCTGGACCTGGCAATTGTGTGTTAGTGTGTGAATCTGTGTGTGTGTTTGTCTGACTGAGTAAAGAGCAATGTTTTTTAGGCTACCAACACTCCGTACAGTTCATATACTCAACTTTGGTAGGGCTGCTGATATCACTCACCTAGAAATACACCTCTGGGAAGATTAGAGTCCAGTAATCGCTGTAGTGTGCCCTGTAACTGCATGCTACTGTAGTATGATAAAGTAATTAAGTAGGTGTTCTAACCCAAGGCCTGGCAACTCTGTGTGCTAGTAGGTGAATCTGTGTGTGTGTGTCTGACTGAGTAAAGAGCAATGCTTTTTAGGCTACTCACACTCAGTACGATACAAATACTCACCTCTGGCAAGCCTGCTGATGTCACTCATCTAGAAATACACCTCTAGAATGCTATTTCCAGTGATCTCTGTAGCGTGTCCTGTAACTCCATACCGCTGTAGAGTGATAACGTAGGTAGGTAAGTGTTCAACCCCCAGACCTGACAACTGTGTGTGTGAATCTGACTGAGTAGAGAACGATGCTTTTTAGGCTTCTCACACTCTTTACAATACATATACTCAGCTTTGGCAGGGCTGCTGAAGTCACTCACCTTGAAATACACCTCTGGGAAAGTTATAACCCAGTAATCGCCGTGGCATGTCCTGTAACTGCATACTGCTGTAGTGTGATAACAAAGTTAAGTAGGTGTTCAAACCCCAGACCTGGCAACTGTGTGTTTGTGTGTGGAGCTGTGTGTGTCTGACTGAGTACAGTGCAATGCTTTTTAGGCTATGCGCACTGTACAATTCATATACTCACCTTTGACAAGCCTGCTGATGTCACTCACCTAGAAATACACCCCTGGGAATGCCACACCCAGTAATCTCTGTAACGTGTCCTGTAACTGCGTACTGCTGTAGTGTGATAAAGTAGTTAGGGAGGTGTTCTAACCCCAGACCTGACATGTGTGTGTGTGTGTGTTTTAGTGTGTGCATCTGTGTGTGTGTATCTGACTGTATAGAGAGCAATGCTTTTTAGGCTACACACACTCCATACAATTCATATACCCAACCTTGGCAAAGCTGCTGATGTCACTCACCTAGCCATACATCTCTGGGAAGAGTGTAGCCCAGTAATCTCCGTAGCCCATCCTGTAACTGCGTACTGCTGTACTGTGATTTAGAACAGTGGTAGGGTTCCATCCCCACCCATGGCAGTCCTAGATGTTTTCTGTGTGTTTCAATGTGTGTGTGCATGGAGCAATGCATTATAGGCTAATCATTTGCAGTATATTTCAAATACCCTACTGTGGCACTCCTGCTGATGTCATCCATTGTGAAATACAACTTTGGAGGAGCAGCTCTTTTGTAATATCTGTGGTGCGTCCTGTAACAACCCCATGCTGTAGTGTGATATAGACCTTGGTCAGGGGTTCTATACCCACACATGTCAGTTGTGGATGTTTTGTGTGTGTCTCACTGTCTGTGTAGGGAGCAATGTGTTTTAGGCTAGTCACTCACTGTACAGTTAAAATGCCCTACTTTGGTAACCCTGCTGATGTCATACATTGTGAAATGCAGCTTTGGGCAAAAGGTACACTAGTAATGTCGGTACACTAGTAATGTCCATTGCACGTACTATAACTGCATAGTGCTGTAGTGTGATAAACTAGCTAGGTAGGGGTTCTACTCCCAGACATGACAGGTGTGTGTATGTAACATGTATCCTGTGTAGAGATGGCTGTGAGTGTGTGACACCTGTAGCCAATGTGGAGGAGGTTTTGCTCAGTTATTTTATGGTGGCCCTACTATATATCACCATGTCAACAATACAGGGATACCAGATGTAAATTAGCTGAGAGGCAGGTGTGCAAAGCCATACTCAGACATGTGACATCAAGGCCAGCCAATCACAGTTAGCAACCCCACTATTACCCAGAGCACGCTCACATGCCTAGGCAACAGCCAATATGTGGGTAGTATACTGCATATTGGCAACTGACAGTAACTCTGCAGTGATAGCAGTGGGCTACAGAGGGAATGTCACCCTGGCCAACTGTCCAATATGCACGTACATGCAGGCAGTGCACCTTCACCATATTCCCAAACGGACACCTGCAGCACCCGTGGTGCCTTCACATGCAACTCCCAATGGACATACCATGCCTGATAACATGCCCTGTATGGACAGATGATACTAACATCAGGGAATGCTGTTAGCATGCTATCAATGTAGGTGCAGGGTAAACCTGCTGCCCATTACCAGTTCCTGCCACAGGTGGGCAAGACTGGCACATCCAATGATAATCTGTGTTCACAACATGGGTCACTGTATATCCATGTGGGAGGTGTGCACATCCCAGACACCATCCATGTCATGGAGTAAGGAACATATACATGGCAAATAATGTACAGTATTAGCCAAACACATTAGTCATGCAGGTGACTGGATGGGGGATGCAATACCCACCTGTATGGACAGATGCAGAAACCACAGGCCTGAGGCACAATGCAGACCATTGTCATGTGGCTTGATGCCAAGGTATACTCATCCCCTACCCTTGTACAACCTGCTGGCACAGTTGACCACCATACACCCGTGCAGACATGCATCCATGCATGTAAGGACTGGCACCCTGTGTGTCCGTGTGTGTGTTGTATGGTGCATCTGACCACATCCACACTCACTTCAACCCTCCAGGGCATACTGAAGCATGCTGTTTGATGTTTGATACCTCATCATACTCTATGCCTATACGACCTCTGTATGACCCGAGTGGTGCATGTGATACCTGCACATCAATGTGTTGTGGCAATCACATTAGTGATGAGTTGCACTCCTGGCCCTGCTAAGTGTGTCAATGTGTGTGCGTCCCTGTGTGAGTGTGCCTAGCTATTCATGCAGACAGGCACGTGTATGTCACCTACCGTATATCTACCATATCCCTGTTGTAGATGTCACTCATCATCACAGATATGCTCTGAGTGCTCAAAAGCAGGTAACCCATGTGGCACAACCAATAACTGCATCAAACTGTGATAGCACTACATAGTTGTTGGGAGTTTGATACCCTGTGCTGGTAGCTGTGTGACACAAACATGCTTCTGTTTTACTCCACCACCCCTCCCTGACATATATTTGCCTCTGTCTACCTCCCCCACTCCCTCTCCAGTGGATTTGGAGACCCGCACCTGCTATGCTTAGGCAGCAGCATGTGTAATGTAAGTGATGCTCAGGATCAGCTGATGGCCTCTGCACGAATTGCAGCCCTCCCCTAGTTGATTGCATGTGGAATGGTTGTGGTAACATGCCCATAGCCAATTGCATGGAAACACACACCAGTACTTAGGAACAACATGGTGGTGTTGGCCCTTTACAGTCGCTGTGAGCAGGAACTCGATCTGTTGTTTGGCAAACAGCATCTCAGATGGATTGAGAATTTACCTCTAACAACATACACTGTAGAAAGAGGGCAACAAACAGGAGGGGGATGTGCCTGACCTGTCTACAGACTGTAAGTGCTGCTATATTGCATGTGGAGTACTGTTGGTTTAACAGTGTTTGTCTGGATATGCCTGTCATACATGTCACAATACCTGCCATGTCGGTCCTATGTATATGAGTGGGCCCATCCGCTGGGTCATCTGCAGACTGGGCAGTGTTGTGCCTTTGGTTTCATGTGTCAGCTATGGTACACCTGTCTGTGGAATACAGAAGGTAGTGTGAGGATAGCAGGCAGTAGATGGTGACAGCCGGGAGAGTTACCAATGTCACATCCCTCATTGGGCATATGGTGTAACAAACCCTGTTATAACAGTATATGTATGAGGGCATAACAGTGACATGTCAATATTGGCCCTGTGTTTGTGCCTCCAGCCACAACTCTGTCAACCTTTGTACATATGTCATGCAGTAGGGGGTGCATATGTTTTGTACTCCATAGTCACTGACAGCATATCTGATAACAAGCCAGTGAGATATCAGACTGCTACACATGTTATGTATAGTAGGGGTTAAAATTGAGGACATAGTCTGGCCATTATGTGCTTGTGTGTACAGTACTGAGGTATGTGTAAGTCTGGTAATTGTCGACAGTGTGTGTATAGTGAATATGTACCTTGGCCTGTGTAGAGACTGTTGTAGATGTCATTGTTCCAGGTCCTGTCCTATCTGATGTTACATGCTGCGCCACTGTATGTCACCCTAACAGCTTACATGTTTGTAGGGGCGAACGCACACATGTCCCATACCACAGACAGGCATCGGACCACACTGTCTAGCAGCCCAGTATATGTAGGGGTGTTGTGTGAGTGGCTCATATGAGGATGGTGTAGGTCAGATAGTCCATATACTGTAATAGTATGCTAGCTTACCATATGTGGATGTGGCTGTGTTCACATTGGTTGTGGTTATGCACTTTCACACAGGTGTCTGTTATTCTGTGATGTGACATGCCTGTAGAGCCTGCTATCTATGCATGTGCATGGGTATCCCCACATGGGAGAGGTAGCCCAGTGTTGAGTCAGTCTGCCTGTAGCTAGCACTGTGCTTTGTTACATGCCTAGCACATGACTGTACTTATCCAGTGAGATGACGTGTCCAGATACTTGCCAGATGTACTTCTGCTGGGCCACCATGACAGTCATGTACGTTAGACAAAGCAGTGGGATGCTATTCAGATGTATGTCACTAATTAGTGGGTAGTATGTAGCCATGGCACCTCTGTGCCAGCAGTTATTATGTGTCAGGACAGACAGGGGTGTATGAATGTATAATCTATGGGGGCAAATGTATACCGGTATTTATGTGTGATACCCATCTACATGGCTGTTAACATCCACATTGACAGGCCTGGTCCACATGTCTTGCATGAAGGGGCTCTGTGTATACCCCTGGCCTGACCAGCATGTGTCAAACTGTCCACATATATTGGGTGTATCACAGCTGTAGTCCACAGGGGTGTTACTGTGCTAGCAGTGGTACTGTACTATGATGAACTTAGGATGTCTGTCAGTAGCCAATGGCATACATGTCCACAGCAGATGTGGCCTCCCACACACACCATGTCTGTGAAGACACTCCCTATTACAGTAGCAATAGTCTACAAATATAACTGTAATACATACATGACATCCCCTTGCACTGAGAGGTTGGGACTATTGGGGTTGAGGTAGGGCTCCACCCCATGTGCAGGACATATGGCAAACATATATGTACATATCATTATACATATATCCATATAGATATGTACACATTTACATAACTTGCTTACTGTATGCAACAGTTGTACACATATGTGCCTGTGTTCCAGATTCTGTCCTCTACCTACATCCCTGGTTTAGCACAGGTGACATGCTGTCAGGATTTGTTATGTAGTGGGCTGTGGGTATGTCATGCTGTCATTCCTGCCATCCCTACACTGCTGTTGTGTCCCCCACACATACTGGGAGCTTGGGGCCATATATGTATGGGCTCCACCTACACAATACATGTGTGCCCTAATGCACTGCAGAGGGCAGTGTACATAACCGTGGTATATGGCCCAGTAGTAGTGAGTGTAGGGGGGGTGCACCATGACTAACGTAGGCTGTAACAACATGTGTGGGTATCTGGGGTAAGCTGCCTTAAGGTATCTGGATGTACATTACCATACAGTCCCCCATGGGTAAATGCAGGCCTACTGCCACCTGCCATATGGGCTGTTCTGTTTGTCTGTGTGATTATGATGGTGTCAGTTATGCCTTGTTATGTAACAGATACATGCCATTGTGTCAACTGGGGTCTGTACCTCCTAAGGATTGTGTACAGAGTGTAGATAGAGGCTGCTGACCTATACATCTGCATTACGTACTGTTGATTGTCTGGTATGCTGTGGGCCAGTCTGTCATTACTATTGTACTACTAGAAGGCCTCGGCCTGGACAGCAACATGTGTCAACCTTACTAGAATACTGTCTCAGTATAACTGTTTCACAGTTGCATTACACTGGTCATATAGATGTCAGTGTCTAAACGGCTATATGACATGGCATATACAACTGTCATAGTACACAAATATAGCTGTCACAATCATTTATGGGCACCTGTGTGTGGTGTTATACCCTTTGATATCTCTGTGGGTATGTGTTGCAGGCTATGAATGTCATTCGTATGGGTGGCTCATACGGTCTCCAGTTGTTAAGGTGGTGACTGTATGAATACTGGCTGCTCAAGTTGTGTGTACGTACTACATATGTACCATACTGTACATATCTCTGTGTGTGTATGTGTACTTACATATATATATATGTATATAAAAAAAAATATATATATATATATATATATATATATATATATATATATATATATATACCTGTATCTGCATATATCTGTCTGTGTATATGTATCCTAGGGATGGTCATGTTGTGTGCGGTCCTGGTTATGGGATCTGCAACACTTGTTACTGTATTACAGGGGGGGACGTGCTTGGCTGGGGGGGAGTATACCTATTTGTACCAGGCATATATTGTGTGGGGCCTCTCAATGCCATTAAAGTTGCATGGGGACATATATGATTTTGTTATATCCCCATTGTTATCACCAGATGTCTGTCCGTATACACCTATATATGTACATGTATGTATCTGCTGACATATACATGACCTGCTGTATATATTTACACATGTAGATGTAGACATATATATCCATAGATGTAGGCATTTCCATGTGTATATGTTCATATATATTTATTTATATATATATATATATATATATATATATATATATATATATATATATATATATATATATATATATATATATATATATATATATATATATCTATATATATATATATATATATATATATATATATATATACATAAATATACATTTATCAATATGTTCTACCTGTTTAGACATTAATATATTTACTCACACACATACATCTATATGTTGCAATACATTCCCTGTACTGTTGAATGACTGGGCTGGATGATATGTTTGTGGAAACATCAGGGTTATGTATATCTGTCATGGTTTCGTGAGAAATCACTTTGTGTATGGTGTGCAGTGTCTTGGGTATGAGCCTTGCGGAAGCGGTTTATTTTGTTGCTGGCCAGAACACTCCCACTTACCCCCACACTAACCTCTTTAAAATTAATGGAAATAAGGGTTGCTAGGAAAGTGGTGGAAAAGGGGCACAAAGAGGGTAAGACAGTAGGGGACATAGCTAGGCATGTGCAGGAAGGGTGTAGGAAAGGTCCATAGCTGCCCATCTCTGCTACAGCAACAGCTGTGCATAAACACTGCAGTTGGAGGTAGATGTGGACCCTCAAATCCCTGGGAGAAGGGTGAGGACAACATAAATGCATTGTGATGCCAATTAGACCGGATTACATGTGTCCAGTGGACAGGTGTGTGGAATGGATGGCCATGTATGGGGCGAGATTGTTCGTGGTAATATATTGCCCTTCCATTATCTTTTCTGGTGGGAGTGGGATGTTGGGGAGGGGCTGTGGGTTTATTTGAGGAGGGAGGATGGGAAGATTACCAGACATGACACACAAGACGCATACAAGGGCGGTATATGACACATGTGGGTGGTGAACACCTCGATGGGGAAGGGTGTTGGGATATCGGAAGCCCACAAGCCCTCTAGTGGTAACAGTGGGACTGAGGTTACCACCCGTGGGCGGTCACCATGGTGTCACCACAGTGCCATACTCTTGGGAAATATGACTGCAGATCATCCTCCTCCTGCTGACACATGTACACCTGCAACACAAATGGATAAAATTATGAAGATAATCACTGTTACTGACAGCTGAAATGCATCATAGTTGCATGGCTACACTACCTGACATGTATGCATTACACATTACCCCTGACAACATCTCACACTGCAGTACATTACAGCACTCTGTAACAGTCACCGTGTGCATCAGAACCATGTTAGCCTGCTCCTGCATCGATGTTATGGATGACAGAGAAGTGGCACAGGTATCATCATATGCACAGGGTGTGTTGCTGGTTTGCCAGAGGCTGAGGGTGGTCCATACATGTGTCACCATGAGTGTGGGTGAGAGGTTTTGTTCAATGATTGGGGCATAGTGATGTGGTGTGTGTAGGTATGGGGTCACCCTAGGTGTGGTTGCATAGTGTGCGGATATGCATGCACACAGTCCTGCCATGTGGCCACCCTATACAGGTGTTGTTGGACAGCTGCAGACCATACCTGGCAGGGTGTGCAGTTCAGTGCCTCTGGCCATGGACACGCTGACTGTGCCTGCCAGGGGTACCACAGGCATGTGCAGGTACAGACCTTGAGGTGCTACTCTCCCCTGATGATGACAGGTGTCTGCTGGAACTATGTCCCACCTGGGACTGGCCAGGGCCACGTGCACGAGGACTGCTGCGGTGTGAACAGCACCCGCAGTGATTTGCTGGGTCTGGTACTGCCACTACGGGAGCGGCTTGGTGGTGTAGCACGTCCACGTTGACTGCCAGCTGCTGTTGTTTCTGGCCTACATCCACACGGATGTCCCACCACTCCCACCACATGTTCAAACATGGACATTCCACGGTCAATGAGGCCCACCATCTCACCCCACCATCCATCCATGGCTTCGGTATGTTCACGGAGGGCAGCAGCAATGTCATGGAGGTTGCCAGTTACAGATGAGAAAGCAACCCTCTGCAGCCTCAGGCCCTGTCTGGTGTGCATGTCCATACGTGCCTCCATTACAGCCTGAAACATGCTCCTGGTGGTACCAGTTGTGGTGCCTCTGCCAGGGGCATGATGACCAGCAGCCCTCCCATGAGCACCATGGTACATCTGCCGATGTGGTGGCCTGCCGGACATCTGGCTATGCCAACTGTGACCTGACGCAGTTGGCATGGACACCACACCTTCCTGGTCACTGGCACCAACCGCCAACTGTCCGTCTGCTGTGGCCACGTGTGATGGGGTTTGTAGGGGCACTGCAACTGTGTGTGGCTTGGGGTGGCTAGGAGGGTGATGACATATGTAGGCGCAGTGTTGGCCTTTGACAACCCTGCCTGTGCCTCACCAGTACCATCATCATCATCATCGGTGTCTGTATGGACACCTACCTCAGTTTGCATTCAGGAGGGAACATAACCCACCTAGCCACCTGTGGGGGAAACAAACACACACATTAAGACCTGTACAGTATTGCATAACAGTACACACACTCACACACACACACACACACACACACACACACACACACACACACACACACACACACGTGCAGACACACACATATGTACACCCACAAACATTGACAGTCCACCTTACTACCCCCCTTACCCTGGGTATACAGACAGTCCCACATTCAGTTACAGATGTTCCCCATCCTGCATGGCACTTGCTAACATACACTCATTCATATTACCCATTAACATATCAGACCTCTCCATGCCTACACGTGTGATCACAACACATGACCTGTTACTCCATCACCTCCCTGACTTTGGTGGAGTAGGTAGTACATGGCCTCACTGCTGTCATCCAGTCATACCCTGTGCATGTCCAGTCATGGTGTACATGGCCCCTAAATGGTTGGGGCTGCTACATTCACTACATATGTCACACACAAGAGCACCATACTACAGTCTTGATCCGTCCATGCCCCATCTGCTGCACAATCAACCCATCATGAGGACAACAGTAATACCTGGATACACTCACTGATGTGGTCTGGTAATTCCCCATTGCATTAGTAGTGCTGCATGCGTAGGTAGCCGGTTATCCATCTGCTGCTGGCATTATGATGTGTATACCTGGTATGTACTTTCCCTCCCAATGCATGTTCTGTGCTACAGACCTTGTTATGCTATCAGCTGTCCTGTGTTCACATATCGGACAGGCTGTCCTGGTGTCTCATATGTCACTACATCTAAAGCACAATCCTAAGGAGAAGTACTGTCATGTGATCAATCCCACTATCACCTGTGCATACATGGACACCCGCACAGACACACATGTAGACACACATCAGACATGCATCGACCAAACTCCACCACACACACATTCAACACCCCCCACACACACACACATACACACACCTAAATGTGGGGTTGCACACCTTTTGTACACACAGTCCTCCCATTACCCTTCTGTCAGCATGCATTACATGTGGTGCTCAATAGCATGCAGTGCAACCAAAGTGACCTCATCACAGCAGCAGTATACATGTGTGTGATGCATGGGCTGTGTTGGTAGGTGATGGCCCTTCCCCTTGTCAACACTGCACCCATGTACGAAGTGTTACTGTTGACCTGTTCTGCACCCTGCCTTGAACTGTGACCCATACAACACGGGTGTACAAACCATTGCTGCTTATATAGTACTATGTCTGTTATGTCAGCTCCAATGCTCACAGCCCCTATGTGTTACAGCACCTCATACCTGGGATGATATGTGAACAGATATATTTTGTGAATGCCTGATGTCGGCTCTACAGATCACAACATCAGCAGTGCATGTATGACCAGTACAGGACTATTACACTGACACCCACCAGACATTACCATGGCTGGGGGTACCCTACACATGTCCCAGAACTCTGCATGGTTGCAAGGTCTACTCAGGTGCACATCCCTTTGCACACACTGCTGTCACTATTGCTGTGGGGTCAGGGTTACATCTGCCACAGTTACATAACCTGATTGTGTGCAATTACAGCCATGAGGGTGGTGTTTCACACATGTCCCTACTGTAGGCCATGTGTCCTGCCATACTCCCCATCCCTGTGGACACATTCATTGCACAATGACAGGATGTTAGGTATCTTACATGTGTCTCTTGTACCCTTACAATACTCCAGCATGGTCACTATTGTGACGCAGTGCATTTCACAACAACAAAACGTGAATGTGTACAGCATGCAGTATGGGTAGGTGTGTTAGATGTGTGCATGGAATATCCCATAGCCATTACATGCACAGTGTCTTGTCATGCATGAGCATGAACCATACTCACCGGCTATAGGCTGCTGCTATGGTGGTATCCTGAAGGGACCTACATAAGAGTGTGAGAATGTTGTTGTCAGTGGCCACAGCTGTGGCATTCATAAAGGGTGAGTGCAGCATTATGTTACATCTACAGTAGGGGTCCACAATACTACAGCTTATGCACGTCTGTTTATTACTACTACACAGCAACAGACTATGTATATGACATCTCAGATTTGCATGATGTACCTGCACAGATGCAGATGCATACACCTGAGTGGTGTACTGATGTGCCCTGGGGCTTTATCTGCACACTCTTCAGGCAGTGTGTAAGTGGCACCCACCTCCACAATGCACCCTGCCAGTTGTTGGTGCTGCAGGTGGGCAGGTGCCACAAGGCTCCTGAGCAGCTCCTCCACATGGGTGAGGGATGAATGGAAGGCTTGTCCCACCCCTGTTGTGAGGTGGTCTCCCCATACAGCAGCAGCATGCCGATGTACATGGGGAAGCAGGTCGCTGCAATGATGCCGGACCTGTTCATAGCTGCGGTTATGCAGTCCGATATCATTGATCCTGTAGACTAGTTTGTTCCACAGAGCATTCCTCTCCTGCTGGTCTTCGGCTGTCCATCTGAACAGCTGGTCATAGTGCTGCACCAAATGTGATACTCTCACCTTGGTCTCTGCAGCACTGTAGGCTGGAAGACGGATATGGGGTATCCTCCCTGGATGACATAAAGATGTAAACAGGTCAGTGCAACCATACAGCAGGGTCACCATAGTTCTTAATACACATCTGTATCTCCCCCCACCATATCAGCTACAACAAATCGTCATAAAATACAATTGGTATATCAGCTGCTTACCTACCATTGGGACATATGTTTTGTGCTATGTGTTTGTGTCATGCTCTGTGCTATGTGTTTGTAGCCATGCTCCCTGTGGGGACACTAACTCTGCTGGCCTCTTACAGACTATTTCACCTTCATGCCAGTGCCAATATATATATATATATATGACTGTTTGTATATCTGTAGACATACCTGTCTAATTATATATCACACAGATAATTATCTCTACGTGGGGTGTATACAGACATCTGGTCCTCATTCTGTAACTGTCTTTCATTCACAGCTACACTGTTCTACCTTACTGCAACACAGCCAGGTGTCACATATGAACACAAACTAACATTAGGGTGGTATATGTGGTGAGATATTGCTGGTAAGCCTATTATACAACTATGGCATTTGTGCATGCTGCATTAGACATTAACATGACTATCCTGCGTGTGGTGTGCTCTGAAACCCATGTGTCTATCATTACGGCAGTACTTCCACCACCAGCTATTGCCCACACTAACATACCAAACACACATATTATGGCTTAATTCTTTGCCATTCCTTGCTGATCTGAAACAGTTGGCGGGTATGTCCCACTGCCTACAGGGACAGGCAGTATTGTCCAGAGCAGTTGTTCAGCAGAACTTCATTACAGGGACAACTGTAGATGGCTCATATCAACATTCCGCATCATATTTCCTATTATTCTATACCACATACTACTTTCAATTACATACATATATGTTTTTCTTACCTCTCATTTTTTTTCCCGACAGCTGTGACTGCCTGTTGTTTACAGTTTACGTTTTATACTTCTTTTCACTGCGTGTGTGTTTATCTGTCTCTGTCTCTCTCTCTCCACTAGAGTGATTGAGCTGGTTTGAATGGATTGCAGCATGGCTTTTGTAAGTGATGCACATGATCAGGTGATGGGCTCTGCACCAATCAGTGTGCAGCAGTTGCTAACTGCATGCAGCCTGCTGTGTAGTACTTCAGATAACCACTGTCATGGCAACCCAGTACTATAAAATACTGACTCATGTGGGCGTTGTCCCTTAACCTTTCCAGTATGGAGGATAACCTTCCTGTATGTGGGCAGCAGTGTTAATGACAGCAGTTTGCAATACCTCTTACAGCAGGAATTGCAGACATCAATTACACATTTGTATGGGGTTCCAGACCTACAGACAGGGTGAGTAGTGTTCATATGTGCATTGTATATTACTGGTCTTGCAGTGTTTGTGTGTACATAGTTGTTTAGTATAGAATGCAGTCTGTCTGCATAGCTCTCAACTGTGGGCCTATCCACATGATGGCCAATGGATTGTGTGGTTGGTCTGGTCTGTGCACTACACAGGTCTTGCCCTACATATATCACTGGAAGTCTGTCTGATGCATGCTATCAGAACATGGCTACACCCATTTGTGTTTCTGATGTCGTATTCCTGCATAAGAGTATGTTACAACAA
>NC_056735.1:1489504792-1489517292 GCF_019279795.1 Protopterus annectens | reverse complement strand
GGTAAGCAGTATGACATTTTGTAACCAGAGGCAGTGTGAAGATAGAAGTAGGGAAGGCTGAAGATTGGTCAGGGTTACTGCAAGGGCATAACCAGTGTGTTTTAAGGTGTCTTTTGAGCTTTTGCTTAAAGAGTGACAGTGAAGGTAGTAGAGTTAGATCAGTTGGTAGAAGGTTCCAGTTTTTTCCAGCAGTGTTGGAGAAAAGGGGTCACCTGCCAAGTTACTGGACTTGCTTATGCAAGCAAGCAGTTTGCTAGAAGAGCATAGGGAATTGAGATTATTATAGGGGGTAATAAGGTTAGAGAGTACAGGAGTATTTTTTGGTTGGTAAAAGATCTTATGGGCAATAGTAAGTTGGGAAAAAAATCAGAATGTTTTGTAGTTCAAGCCAATCTAGCTGCTTTAGATTCTGACAGTGGTGAGTTCGAAATGCATTACCAGTGACAAATCTGGCAATGTTGTTGTAGGAGTTGACTAGTTTGAGAAGATTATTTTTTTTAGGTTAGTATATATAGGTGAGGCATAAAGAAGAGTTGAGATTAAATGAGAGTGGGCAATAGTGGTTTTAGCTGTTGGAATTAAGAAGGGTTTGATTCTATATAAGGAGCCCATTTTTCTGTTTACAGTTTGTATGGTGTTATTTATATGGCTATCAAAGTTGAGGTTATTGTCGATTGTGACTCCTAACAGTTTGGTGGTAGAGCTAGGGGATATAAGGGTGTCATTGTTGGATTTGACTGAGAAGTCTATAGGGGAGGACCTACTGGTAGGTGTAATGAGTAAGAGCTTAGTTTTTTTGGCGTTCAAAAGGATGCAGCATTTCAAGAACTAAGCCTCTACTGAGTTGAATACCTTCTGAGTCAGTGAATGTAGTTTTGAAGTGGAGCTGGCAGAACATATGAGCTTAGAATCATCAGCATATTGTATGCAGGTGGCTTGAGGGATTGCTACATGAAGGTCATTGATGAATAATGAAAAAAGAAAAGGTCCTAAAATGGAGCCCTGAGGGACTCCAAGGGTGACTGGCAGGTGGGATGATAGTTTGTTCTCCCAGAGAACTGCCTGTTGCCTATTGTTGAGGTAGGACTTAAACCATAGAACAGCTTGGGTGTCTAGAGAAAGAGATTCAAGTGTATTTATAAGCAGGGGGTGGTTTACCATATCAAAAGCTTTTAAAAGATCGATGAAGAGTGCAGAAGAGAGGATGTTGTTATTATGGTTTCTATTAATGGACTCGGTGAAAGATAGGAGAGCAGTGGTGGTACTATGAAATGGCCTAAAGCCATGCTGACAGTTAGCCAGTATGTTGTGTTTAGTTAAGTGGTCTAAT
Organism: Protopterus annectens; assembly: GCF_019279795.1. Classification (NCBI taxonomy): domain Eukaryota; kingdom Metazoa; phylum Chordata; order Ceratodontiformes; family Protopteridae; genus Protopterus; species Protopterus annectens. Next base: position 1,489,515,962 of record NC_056735.1, on the reverse strand, counting down.
AGCTGATGGTGAATGCATTTTTCCATGACTTTTGCTAAGGGTGATAGTAAAGCTATAGGCCTGTAGTTAGAGTAATCATTAGATTTACCACCTTTATGTAGAGGGATAATCTGGGAGATTTTCCAGATGTCTGGGATGGTTCCCTCATTAATGGTTCTGTTTATAAGGATGGATATAGGAAAGGCAACTACTCTGGCTGCTTTTTGCAAGTATTGAGAAGGTAACTGGTCTGCTGAAGGAGTACAAGGCTTAAGTTTTAGTATAATTTTGTAGATGAGAGTGGTAGAGATGGGTTGAAAATGGAATGCTGGTAGAGATCCAGGTATAGAGGTAGGGAGACTTGAGTTGTCAGTGGAAAGCTGACTGGCTAGAGATTGTATGTTCTCTGTGAAGTAGGTGTTGAAGTTGTTGGCAGTTTGATGTAGGGCATTATGATCAGCGCCTAGAGGGGATGGTGTACTAGAGTGGCCAGGATGAAGGAGCCTATTTATGCTAGTCCAAAATTTCTGTGGATTATTTTGGTGCATTTGCTGTAGTTTACAATAGTAGTTCTTTTTGTCAGTGAGCATTGCTTTTTTTTGTTATATTTCTCAACTGTCTAAAAGTTTGTTGCTCAGGGGTAGTTCTGTTAGCTCTCCACTTAGCCCATGATTTGTTCCTAAGTAGAATTTTCTGTCTGGTTTCTTTTGAAAGCCATGTGGCTGGCTTGGACTTCATTCTAATAGATCGTTTAGGTGCGTGCTCATTGAGGATTGTTAACAATTTAGAGTTAAAATATTTAACAGCCTCTTCAAGTGGGAGAATTTTTAGAGGATTCCAGTCACAGGCATTTAGTTCATTTTGGAATAGTACAGGGTTAAAGTGTTTCTTGGTTCGTGAGATCCTGTAAGTAGGGGTGCTAGAAATATCATTCTTTTGCCTTATAATGTAAGTCAGAGTATGATCACTTACATCATCAGGTAAGATTCCTACATTATATGTTTGTGGATGTTTATTAATAAGTATCCAGTCTAAGGTGTTCTCTTTTTTGGTTGGTTTGTTAATTCTGGTTGTGGAGGTGATTGTTTGACTAAAGCCATGAAGATTAATATGTGAGGAAGGGTTTTTAGTATTGACAGTTTTCCAGTCAGTATTGAAGTCACCTAGCATTATTGTTTCTTGTGGGTAAGTTGAGGACACCCAGCTTAGAATATCTTTTATTGTATTGCTGTTATTCCCAGGGGGTAGGTAGATACAGATGTTTTAAAGGGATTTGCTAGGGTTGAGTTGAAGTCTGGAGATGAGGACTTCAGCCTTACTGCCCTGAGGTGGGTTATACGTTATAGAGGAGATCTGTAGGCCATTTCTAAATAGGAATGCTACTCCCCCACCCTTACATTTTAAGTGGTCTTGTCTCAATATATTATAGCCTGGGGGGATTATTTCATTATCCTTAGTTCCAGGTTTTAACCAAGTTTCTGTAAGGCAAAAGATGTCAAAGGAATGAATATCAAAGAGGGCATGGAGATGGGCTACTTTGTTGTTAATACTGTGGATATTGAGATGCCCTATTAGTAAAGAGTTGGAGAGTCCAGTCTGGGCTGGAAGGGTTGAGGGTGTGGTGCAGTGAATATTTACTGTGGAGGCATTGGCTGGGCCAGGATTTGCGTGGATGTCACCATCTTTTAAGGTGGGGTTCTTTAGCCTAGAAACTGGGTTATATATATAGCTAGTTTGATATTTCACTTTCCTTACTAAGAGGTTATTGTACTTAATGTGTGTGAGTCGATGGAACTTAGCTAGCAGGTAGCAGGGAGTGGAGGTAATGTTTATGTGAATATGGGTGAGGGTAATATTGTGAATGGCTGTTTGTTTTGGAGAGTAGTTAAGGTGGTAGTAATTCACCTTTTCAAAACAGGTTAGGAGATAGGCTGAGGTGAGGGCAGGTATAAGTGTGGCTATGAGTATTAAGTTGATTAGGATAACTTTAGTTGTAGTCTGCATTTTGTTATGGTTACCTGTACAAATACAACAGAGGTTAGACTGGGGTAAGATAATAAAAGAAATAGTAAGTATGGGAGAGACTTTAAGGAGAGGGAACTGTAATGCTGCAAGGTATGGAAAAGCACTTTAAGTAGAGACACTTGAGAGAGTTGGAAGAGGAGAGGTGTAGCTAAGTGGAGTAGGTGGTTGGAGCAATTGATTGGTAGGATAGGAGAGAGGGTGTGGTTTAGGAGGCATAAGATAAGGGCTACTGGGGGTGGTTGGGAATTGGGGGTAGGGTAGGGGAGCAGAGTGAGCCCGCAGGGCGAATGGAGCGGGCTCAAACTAAGAAGACAGGTTTAGAGGGAAAATAATCAGTAAGTTGGGAGGTAAGTCCAATGTAAGGTATCTAGGAGGTCAGGGACTAAAATAGCAAAGGGAAAGGAGATCTGACTAAGGGTGGAGTCAGAAGCAAAGGAATAGGTACAGGGAGTATCAGAGGCAAGAAGGAGACAAAAAATGGTTTAAGGGCTAAATTATGGAAGCAAAGTAACTAATGGGTAATAAAGTTATACTACTGCCCTGTAATGGTCATTCCTGGTAATGTAAATAGAGTTTACCCAAAGGGGGGTTTAGAGAGATTAGGGGATGGGAGAGATGAGAAGAATAAATAGAATTAAAAGCAGGGGGAGAGTTTTAGCAGAGAGGCTAAGGAGGGTATAGGGAATGTAACTATAAGAGACAATTTGGAAGGGAGTTAACACTGGCAGGAGGTAATATAATAAGAGACTATGGCTGCTGATTGTCCTGCAGGGAGAGTTCACTTAAACAAAATAAGACAGGAGTTTGTTGCAGTTAAGAAGGTAGGAGTATTTTGTACATACTTTCAAATAACTATTCCTGCTTCCCAAGGCAGTACAGCATAGGGAAGACAAGGCTCTTTTCAAGCTCAGGAGGAGGTACTGGACACTTTACAGAAGTCAGGACTATCTCTGGGCCTCAGGTAGACAGCAGGACACCGACGCTGGGGGGTTTGCACTGGCAGGAGGGTTGCACTCTTAAAGGAAGTAGAGAGGGAAAAGGTTAAGAAAACTGCTCAATGGATACCCATGTATAACTAAAGCAAGGGCAGTTTTACACAGATATAGTTATATACACTATATGCAAAAATGTATTCAGAGTAGCAATTAGGCAATATCTAAATAATCATATCTGATATCAATATGTAAATAATCATAAATAATCATGAGTAGTTTTCAGAATAGCAATTAGGCAGTATCTAAATAATCAGAGATAAAAAGCCAGATAGGATATAATGTAACTAGACATACTCTAAGTTATTTTATACAAATTAACCTGTATATGTGCTTCTATACGAGTCCTGGTATTTTAACAGTAATCTAGATAAACAAAGTGGTAGCACATAATTTAAGAACAATGTCTCATAAGTCAAACAGTAATAATCTAACCTGTAAACTATGAGTTAAACTCAGTCATATCTAGGCAAGACCGCTAAGAAGCGTTTGAGTTAAACAGCCCTTTAGATAATAAGAATCCAGACTGCGGCATATCCTGAGGGTTGAAGCGCTGGGGGCAAGAGGTTCTTAGAACTCATTAAAAGAAATAGTGTAATGGCTGGGGAGACTGCTTGCTTACGAGGATCCTGCTGTGCTGATTTAAATAAGCAAGCTAATAGCATAAAGGGGAAAAAGAAATAAAAAGAATACACAACCTAGTAAGCATAAAGGTACTAATTACATATGTTAGCTCTTAGTCGTGCATGAGAGCTATGGGTAAGTAGCATAGGTAAAAAGCCTTACTATCCAGCAGGAAATGCTGAACAGGCTAATAGTCTGTAATAGGGCTCTAGTCACTGAATGGAGGTGACAAAATTACAATGCTCATACGGCGCTCTTCATACAGTAAAGGGAAAAAGCGCGGGCCCAAGCAACAACACTAATATGGGCTAAAAACTCTTGTAGTTTTCTATTTTATTTAGTTTTAAGACAAAATTATTAGGAGATTAAGGGTGGTAGTATCTGTTCCATTACTCAAGCATTGCTCGTTCACCATTAGGAAATAGCGCACATATGAACAACAGTGCTAAAAACAAGCCAAATCATATCTTTTTTTAGGAAATAAGGGTGATAGTAGCAGTTACAGTACTCGTTCAGCACTCAAGCACAGTAAAGAAAAGCACGCGAACGAGTACCCTATGTCTAATCAAGGTATGACCTTAAATGGATACTAGGATAGCAAGAGGATAAAAAGTAGTTACAAAACAGATTTAGCGTTCACCTTACAGTAAAAGAACACTCGCAACTACTGCACTATCACTGGCTGAACCAGTAAATATGGGCTGAATTCATAATATACAGGGAAAGGAGAGGTAAATGACCTGAGACACTTTTATCCCTCAGTTTATGCAATGCAGGCAGTATTCAAGACAGTATTCTGCTAGCAATCATTGCTTTTTATTTAACACACAGCGTCCTTACAACCCATAAGGAATAGGGAAACCACATGCACTAATGCAGTGGAATGTAGATAAATACAACATCAACATTTAATAAAACAACAACAAGTGAAAGAGGGTATTGCCCTTTTAGTTTACTTTGTTTTAAAGAGAGACAAAGGCAAAGGTAAAAGGTACAAAACAAAACTTTACGCAAATGCTACCAGCAGGGAATACTCAGCAGCCAGGAGTGGGGCTAGCCTACAAACATGGCTTCCCTGAAGGATGGGGTGGATTTATAAGTTTGGGATCAGGGGTGGAAGTTAAAAGAGGGGGAGAAGGGGCTGGGCAGGTATGTGCATGTAGGTACAGAGTGGGGGAGGGGAGGAGAAGGGAGGATGTATGAGAGAAGAGGGGTAGTAAGGGAGAGGACAGAGAGAAAAAGAGGTGAAAAGCTAAGCAAGACGTAAACTAAGAAGACAGGTTTAGAGGGACAATAACCAGTAAGTTGGGAGGTAAGTCCAATGTAAGGTATCTAGGAGGTCAGGGACTAAAATAGCAGAGGGAAAGGAGAGCTGACTAAGGGTGGTTTCAGAGGCAAAGGAATAGGTACAGGGAGTATCAGAGGCAAGGAGACAAAAAATGGTTTAAGGGCTAAATTATGGAAGCAGAGTAACTAATGGGTAATAAAGTTGTACTGCTGCCCTCTAATGGTCATTCCTGGTAATGTAAATAGAGTTTACCCAAAGGGGGGGGTTAGAGAGATTAGGAGATGGGAGAGGTGAGAAGAATAAATAAAATTAAAAGCAGGGGGGAGAGTTTTAGCAGACAGGGTATAGGGAATGTAATTATAAGAGACAATTTGGAGGGGGGGGTTAACGCTGACAGGCTGGCTTTACCAGAAAGGCTCATCCAAACTCTGCTACACTTTGCTGTGAAGGAAAGGTTGGTTTGCTGTTATTTTTTGAATTTCTGTATTGCCTTTCTATATTTTGAATACTGTAGTTTGTTTTCTTTACCTTGTGTTTTGCTTGCATTCTGTTTTAACAGCATATTAAAACTTCAAAAGAGACCACAGCTCTCTCTGTTCTGAGTCAGGCAGAATTTTTTCCCTCCCTCCCACCCATTTAAGTTGTCTTGTTAAATACCACTGTCTTTCTAGTTGCCCGCCTCTTATGTTAATCTGACCATATATCTCATTTCTCTCTACTTTCACTGGCTTATGTGAGTAATCACAAAACCATCACTTTTGAAATCCCACCCTTCAATTATTTAAATTTATTGGCCATCCTACAGTATTTCATAGTACCAAAATACAAAAGTAACCACCCCTTTCAGTCCATCTTGCTGTTTTAAAAATAGTAACTCTCCACTAAACCTTAACTTTTTAAACAGGTAAAACTCAAGTAACCTACTTTCATATCTAACTTCTCTAGTGCACACTGCAGAGTGCATTCTTTTCAATCTTACCTTTAAGCATCCCTGTTACTAGCACTTTCTCTAATACCTAAAAAGATCATCTCTACTTGACTCCAAGTAGACTTTTCTCTATCTGTTAAACCTAGCACTTGCTCCTACAGTACTTATTACCTTGATACGGCACTCTTATAGATAGCACCCCAAAAAAGGCAAACCCCCATTTCTCGGTCACCCACGTCCCCCGGAATCTCTTTTAAAGTTTTTTTGTCTAGTCCTTCTAGCATGTCGAGGGATCAGTTGCTAGTGTCCTCTCCTGCTCAGCTGGTGAACCTGGGTATATTGAGGCAATGTTACAATTGCCTCATGTACACAGACAACCCTCTCCTCCTCCCACAAAACACAAATACATGCGAGAGATGCAACTATACGGCCAAACTGGAGGCTGAGCTCTCTCAACATAGGACTGGCAAGACCAGTCAGGAGGAGAAGGTTACCACACACACTATAGACCCAGTCTCACATAGTACCATCACAACCTCAAATCATACACATAAACACACAAAGACATACTCGGGCTCTGATCAAAAATCTACCAAAACAGCAGAGGCCACCAAAGCAGACACCCAAACAACCACCACGTCAGAACACAACACCTGCAACACATAGACCTCACAGTCAGAGTGTCAAACAGTCACAGCCCTTAAGGCCAAACACAATGCCAGACACACTAGTCATTGGTGACTCCATAGTCAGACACACTGCCGTCCCGCTCACCAGACTGAGTAAGGAGAAGGTCACAGTAAGCTGCCTGTCGGGCGCTAGAATCCGCCACATAACGCAAGCACTCAGGTCTCTCAACAGCAGGTACAAATACGACTCAGTCATTGTCCACGCTGGAGTAAATGACCTGAGACGTACCTCCTTGGACTACATGAAAAGAGACATTGAGGAGCTCTCTGATTATGTAGCCCAGGCAGGTATGACCCTGACCTTGAGCAGTATCCTACCCTCACCAAAAATGATGCCACAATACAGAGATAAGATGATCAGCTTTAACAATTGGCTTAAACTCTGGGGTCATTCAAAGGGGATCCAATGTCTGTCTGCCTGGGATGACATGCTGGACAAGCCACGCTGCTTCGCAAGGGACGGCTTGCACCTGTCACCCTGGGATTCGGATATTGGCAAAGGCTCTTGCCACCCCCATAGTGCCTTTTTAGGCAAGGCTCAAATTCTAAACCTACCACCCTAGAACACAAAAAGGAAAAAACTAAGGGTAATGCTGCTCAATGCCAGAAGTCTAAATCTCAAAATGCACGCTCGAGGCCCTTCTCAGTATGGAGAACATCGATGTCTGTGCAGTGACAGAAACCTGGTTCAAGGCTCCTGAGAGCACCCCAGCACTATCAGGTTTTACCTCTTATCATGCGTTCCGGCCCCAAGATCCGGACAATACCAAGAAATGAGGGGGGGTATCCATATTCATCAAGGACACCCACACCTCAAGACTGGTGGCAACGCACGATGCATCGGAGACCATCCAGGTGCAATTAACCATAGGCAAGACTGCTCTGCAAATTGTAGCATGTTACAGGCCACCCTCACAAACTCAGGAACCTCACATGGCCTTCCTGAAAACACTAGAGGGGATAAATGTATCACCAAACACCATCATACTAGGTGACTTCAATTACCCCAATATAGACTGGGAACACTACTCAAGCCCAAACACCCTAGCCCAAAAGTTCCTGGAATTCATAAACTCAAATGCCATGGAACAACTAGTCACCATCCCCACAAGAGGAGAAAACATACTTGATCTCATCATCATGAACATGGGAGCACAATGTTCAACACCGGAAGTATACCCTCACTGGTGAGATCAGATCACAAACTAATCTCGCTGGAGGTCCTCATCCCACCCCACCTGAAATAAAAGACCACAGTAAAGAACTTCTTGAAAGCCGACTTCACACTTCTAAAGACTAGTGTGGTCTCCTTTAAGGCCCGAGCGGCGGAAAACAGTTCTCAAGCCGCTGAATCACTTACAAATGCCTTCTACCAGCACCTGCAGGACTGCATGGATAAGGCAATCCCAAGCAAAACAAAGACTCTTTGTACCAAAGGCAAGCGTCCAGTCTGGTGGACCCCAGCCATAAACAAACTCTACAACAAAAGGAGAAAGCTACTACAAGATAGAGCAAAATCCTTAAAAGGTAAGACACCCTTGATCACTATAAGTAAAAACTAAGAGCTCTCATAAAATCATCCAAAGCAAATTTTGAGAGAAAAATAGCTAAAGACTCAAAAGACAATCATAAGGCCTTCTTTAGCTATGTTAGAAACCTGGGAGGAAACTCCCAGATATGCTCAGAACTAGTTCAAAATGATGTGAAGATTACTGATCCTACAGACATTGCCAACATACTGGCTGACAGGTTCAGTGCAAACTTCTCCTCCCTCCCCAAAGGAGAGATATCTATACCAAGCGATTGCAGCCCCCAAACATCTCCAACGCCCAAGTGAGAACTGCTCTCTCCAAAGCAAAAACACAGCATCCATGGGACCTGATGGTGTCCCGGCTGTGTGCTCCACGAACTCAACGAGGAATTAAACCCACAGCTAGGACAGCTGTTTAATCATAGTCTTACCTCTGGATCACGTTACCCAGGAGTGGCGCACTGCAACTGTGGTCCCACTTCACAAAGGCGGTGCCTCCACCCGACCCTGGAAATTACCGTCCATTAGCTTGACAAGCCTTATCTGCAAAGCCATGGAGAGGATCATAATGGACCTCATAAATAAAGACATAGGAATTTGCAGACTTTGGATCCAACCCAGTTTGGCTTTGTCAAAGGCAGATCATGCCTTCTAAACTTGGTTGACTTTTTTCAAACAGTCACCAAAGCCATTGATGAGGAAAGGCAGTCCATACAGCCTACCTCGATCTGGCGAAGGCCTTCGATACAATACCCCACTCGGGTATCATTGAAAAAACTCATCAGCTTAAATGTTAACCCATACATCACAAGATGGGTTGCAAACTGGCTGAGTGACAGAACCCACAGGGTCAGAGTTGCTGGCGCCATGTCAGACTCAAAGCCTGTCACAAGTGGTGTACCACAGGGCTCAGTCTTGGGCCCACTCTTGTTTGGCATCTACTTTTCAGTACAAGCAAACACAGGAGGTTATGGCTGACAAAGTTTGCAGATGACTGCAAACTGGGCGCCATAGTAGAAAACACATCTGACACAGATATCCTTCAGAAGGGTCTTACAGAAACGGATAACTGGTGCCAGAGCCATGGCCTAAAGTTAAATGCCAAAAAATGCATAGTCATACCCTTCGGAAAAACAAGGTTACCCCTAGCCACCAAATAGGTGGCAATCCACTGAGCACAGAAGAAGTTATCAGGGACCTGGGGACCCAGGTTGATAGTAGTCTGTCATTCGACACCCATGTAGCTAAAGTAGTTAGGAAGACCTTCTACATTGCCCACCTTATCATGAAGGGATTCTCATCTAGATCAAGGAGGTCATAGTCTCCCTATACTCATCACTCATCAGACCAATGATTGAGTACAATGCCCCATTCGGAATGTATCTGACCCGACACTTGCAGCAGCTGGAGAGGCCACAAAAGTTCCTCACCAAAAGGATAAAGGGTCTCAAACATCTGTCCTATGCTGCCCGACTGAAAGAACTCCAGCTCTATTCAGTAAACACCGCTTGCTCAGAGGTGACCTTTGCCTAACATACAAGGCCATGTCAAACCCAGATTTGATGAATATGCTTCACCTCAAAAATCTAGATCCGTCAGAGCCACAAGGGCGAGGAGACTTAAACCTCGACACGGCTATTAATAGGACGTGCTGGAGGGATAGATTCATCACCCAAAGACTCCCTATGCTGTGGAATAAAATCCCGGTATATGTGAGGCAGAGCACCTCGCTGGCCTTGTTCAAGAGAAATCTTGACCAATGGATGGGAGATCGCAGATATACCCCAGGGATTACCTCAGTGTCACTGCTCGACAGAGGCACAGCAAAATAATGGGTATAGTTCCCCATATTAAAAGGGGTGGCATAAGCCACAAAACTATGGGCTAGGCTTGTAAATGCCCTCGGGCAGATAGCCTAGTATGAACCTATGAACCTATGAACCTAGGAGGTAACATAATAAGAGACTATGGCTGCTGATTGTCCTGCAGGCAGCGTTCACTTAAACAACATAAGACAGGAGTTTGTTGCAGTTAAGAAAGTAGGAGTATTTTGTACATACTTCCAAATAACTATTCCTGCTTCCCAAGGCAGTACAGCATAGGGAAGACAAGGCTCTTTTCAAGCTCAGGAGGAGGTATCGGACACTTTACAGAAGTCAGGACTATCTCTGGGCCTCAGGTAGACAGCAGGACATCGAAGCTGGGGGGTTTACACTGGCAGGAGGGTTGCACATTCCAAATAACTATTCCTGCTTCCCAAGGCAGTAAAGCATAGGGAAGACAAGGCTCTTTTCAAGCTCAGGAGAAAGTATCGGACACTTTACAGAAGTCAGGACTATCTCTGGGCCTCAGGTAGACAGCAGGACACCAAAGCTGGGGGGTTTGCACTGGCAGGAGGGTTTCACATTCCAAATAATTATTCCTGCTTCCCAAGGCAGTACAGCATAGGGAAGACAAGGCTCTTTTCAAGCTCAGGAGGAGGTATCGGACACTTTACAGAAGTCAGGACTATCTCTGGGCCTCAGGTAGACAGCAGGACACCGAAGCTGGGGGGGCTTACACTGGCAGGAGGGTTGCACGTGCAAACGCTACCAGCAGGGAATACTCAGCAGCCAGGAGTGGGGCTAGCCTGCAAAGTATGCATACAACTATCTATCTGAACACTCTAGCCAATTCTGTACAGTTGCTGGGTGTAATTATACATACAGCTTTCTATCTGAACATTGTAACAAAATCCATACAGTTGTGGGCTACCATTATGCATACAGCTTACTAGCACTCCCCGGATTCAAACCCCTGCTGTGTGTGACAACAAAATTATAATTAACATCACAGTACACTGTGCCATCAGGGAACTGATGTGAGGCTTTCTACTGTCTTCTGTCTATGTCTCCCTCACTTGTACAATATGACTGACCTCTTGGCACTTCCAACATTGTTATACAGACCTTCATACACATTTTATCTGCATACCACAGCGTGGGTAACACTGCTTAATACAGCAGTACTATTTATAGTATGCAACAGTTCAACTACATATGACAGAAGAGTACTCGGATGCACTCCAGGGGTTATACCATTATTCACAGAATATTACACATGTATTCCTACTGG
>NC_056735.1:1489471244-1489504292 GCF_019279795.1 Protopterus annectens | reverse complement strand
GACCAGCGCACCTATGGTTAGCTGTACTCGGAGTTTTAAAAACATTACTACAAGGGTTTCTTTGTGTTTTTTTCAGTGTACTGTTGCTGTTGAACACATGGGGACTGTTGGTGGGGATATGCTGACACTCATGTGCGGTCCCGCTCTTTTATGTACACATTCTTCTGTTCTACTTTGTAGGGGCATGTTTATTCTGAGAGCTCTGTTCTCAGCCTCTCCTCTTGCACTCATCCATGCTCTGTGTAGCATTAGGTGTTCAGGCAGCACTCCTTCCTTAATATACATGGTGTGCTGCCATCCTCCTCTTAAACTGGCGCTTCTGTGCAGGACTAGAGTAGTCCTACATGGAGGATTAGTGAATCCGGCGGTTGGTCTGTTCATTCTAATACAGCCAATACTCTTGTGAATATCTTTATTAAGCCATACACCATAATTTACAATATCTTGTATCTGTATTTCATTACAAATGATACCTAGACTCTAGGAATGTCACTGGTATGGTATCTAACAACAAAAAGAAAAAGTTGTTTCCTCATTTATTATATATCTAAAGCTACAAAAATATTTATAAAAGTATCTCATATGCCAGTTGTATTCAATTAATAAGAAATGCCTGAAATGCCTTGCCACCACTTTTATCAACTGCGACAGCTTGGGTTTTGTTATTTTGTAAAAACCTTGTTCCATAACTCGAGTCTGTCATGTGGATCTGTTCTGAAAAGCAGATGGAGCTATGTAGTATGCAAAAACAATCTACTTGACAAACCCATTTTACTATTAAATATACATATCCTGTGCTATAATCAACATGAGTTACCTATGAAAATACATAATTTGCTGAGTAGATTTCAAAATCATTATTATATTGTAGGCGGTGACTGGAGCTCAGTAATAGAGCAAACAGTTCTAAGCTATATAATTGCAATATCTCTTTGGCAATTTTAGACTTAATGGTTGATTTTGATCTAATGGACCCATACTTGACACCCAGTTCTGATTCCTCACAACCTAAATATACATGTTTTTTCAAAATGTCACAAGTTGTGGTCTAGGCTAGACTGTTTTTTTCATATCTAGTAAATTCCTAGAAAGCAAGACCTATTTTAGTATTGAGCTCAGATATTTCTCTATCACCGTAAAATCAAATTAGACTTAGATAGGTCCAACTGGTCAATGAAAATAATAACATGTATAACTGGCCTCAATCTTAATTTACTCCATAAAGAGGATGCTAGACATTCAATTACACCTCTTTTAGAATAACTTAAACAAAAACAGATGATGCAGAAATGCCTTTTGACGTACAGTGGGTTGTGCTTAAAGCTCAAATGAGTGACAGCCTCATTAATAAAGTCTCCTTCTATAAGAAAATATATAAAATAAAGAAAATGAATTAAAACACATACTTCTAGATCTTGAAACAAATCAATCTATTAAAAATAACAGTCATTTAAATAATAATACTAACACCCTATGTAAATGAAACCAGATGTTTAGCCAAGTATATTTAGTGGGCACAAGTCCAATCTAAGGTATTGGCTTAATTAATAAAAATGAAAAATCCCCCTCAATAATAAAATAAATGAAATACAATGATAAAACAGTTCATACAACTTTGGAACTAAACCATACCTTTGTTGATATATATATTCTCAGTTGGTGAATACAATATAAATTCAAATACAATTGATCTAACTAACTATGTTTTCCCACACTAAATATGAACCAAGAAAAATAAACAACTAACAGCACCTTTTACTTCACAAAAGATTGCCTAAATCATTTAGAACCTAAAACAAGGTAAAACTCCTAGACCATATGGATTTAGTACTGAATGTTATAAATGCTTAAAAATCTCAAGACTTCTACTGACTTTATTCAACCAAATTATTATGAAGGGAATATCTAGGGCCAAATTTGTTAACACCTAAACTAAGTATACATGATTTGTATTCAAAAACATCCTTACCTCATTTTTTTGTGATGTGTATTCACTTAGAAAGATTTTATGTACATGTAGTCTACACTTTGTAGTAACCTTTATGAATTCCCCTCAATATTTAAGGCTGCAAGAAAATCAGTAGGAAAACTAAAATTAAGAGGAAGAAAGTGTGAGCTATGTTTGTATTGTCTGTTCACTCAGAACAGTGTGTAGGTATTAATGAATCCCAGGGCTGACCTTTATCTGAATGGCTCTAAAACTATACTAATGCCTAAACCAAAGTGGGACCTCAAGAACCCTGCTAATCACAGACCAATAGCACTTATAAATGTTGACTTAAATATCTATGCCTCTCTTCTAGCTAATAGACTAAAAATTATTCTTCCTTCAATTAGTACACCATTTCAGTCTGGTTTTATACAATCAAGACAAACTCCTGATCATACCTTTACTCTTGAATCACTACCATTTTTAAAGGAAAAAAGAATATCAACATTTTTGCACTGGCCTTAGACTGTATGAACCTACATTTCCTATTTACCACTATGCATCAGTCCTTTCATAACAGCTATACCTGTCTATGGAATAAGCTCCCCATCCATGTGAAGCAGAGTTCCTCCCTAAACCAATTCAAGTGCAACCTGGACAACTGGATGTGAAACCAGAAATTCATCCATGGTTTGGCACCTATGTCTCTAATGGACACAGGTAACCTATAAATGGGTCATCTCCCAGGCCCATGCTTACACTTACCAAGGGTATCAGAACTTGTCAGAGATTTGTAATGCATGGCTAAGCTTAAAAAAGCCCTTGTGGTCATTAGCCTAGTAAACACCTATGAACATATGAACCTATACATGTGCTATATATTAAGCACACATACAACTATATATAAACATGACTATTTGCCAATATACCCATCAAAAATGGTGCAAAACAAGGCTGCCCCCTCTACATACCTTTTCAACCTTTACATTGAATCCTTATTTATGTCTCTTACACAAAAAGCCTACTATTCACCACCAAAACATTTTTATAGATTATATGAGTGTCTATTTAACTTCCCCTAACTCTGATCTGCCTAAAATAAAATTAACCTCTCCTCTAGTTTTTCCAACTACAAACAGAATCTCTAAAAATCCACCATATTTCCATTAATCTAAAACAATATACAATCAAATACTATACCACACAGTGCAATAAAAATCTGCTCATTCTTAGATTACCTAGGGGTCACACTTAATCAAGATAAATCCCTACCTGACAGAGACAATATAGCCAAAACATGAACAAACTTACAGAAAATCATTAAAGGATGGAGAAACTGAACTTCTTATTTTCTCTCTAAAACTGTGTTAGTTAAAATAAAGATATTCTCAAGAGTTTTCTTTCCTTTTACTTCTCCCTTGCAATTGCTTCCCATTAAGTTCTTTAACGATATTATGTCAACATTAAGTAAATTTGTATTGTCACCAAAGTCTATATGCATTGCTTATAATAATCTATGCCTAACCAAAGATCATGCTGGAATGGGACTGCCTAACTTTTTCATTTATTATTAAATTGTCAGTGCCAGTAGGCTTCTAAAAATTATTAATCACAAACCTTAGTGCCTATGTAAGATGTTATGGATGAAGCTATGGCCCTGTCTTTTAAAATTATAACTGTAATCCTCCTGCACTCCTGTGTCTTAACCAACCTGATATTAAACAACTCAAACTATGTAAATTCATGTCAAGCACAATGTTACTGTTCTGACAACTAATTAATATCCTAAACCTGAACACATTGTTTTAGCTGTTTTGACCAATTAATTTGAATCCTGACTTTAAACAGAAAAAAATAAATAAATGCTAGCCCTATCTTCTCTTCCGCTAATGAAAGACCAATTGATTTGCAAATTTATTTTACATGATTTATCATCCATAGAAAGATAAAGAATAGTACCCTGTTTACCAAGCTGTTATATTCCTATTCTAACTCAGATTGTGTATTCAATCCATCACACATTTAAGAATCTACAATGTAATACTAATAACATTTATTTCTTAAGGAACTATAAAACTCCCTACATTCAATCAAACAAATATATATAAACTCATTTCTAACTTTAAGCATAAAAAATGCTCCCTCCTATACTCATCCTATTGGTCAAATTCCTCCTAACACTGGTGAAATTATTAAATCTCCCCAACTTAACCTGAAGGTCATTCCTTAAAAAATATACTGTACACACTTTATGAGTTTAAACAATGCTTATTTAACACCAAATACATTTGTCAGCTATTTTCCTGCCTGTTCCTCCTATTGCAATGTAGAGAATTTCAAAGATACAGATTTAATACACATTTGTTTGGAAATGTAAATACTCCTATCAGCTCTGGAATTCTGTTGATCTTGGATTAAAATTATTAGGATATCAAGAAAATATTCTTTCTTTGAAATTTGCCATTTATATATTCCTCCAAGTAACTTGACACTCAAAGACTTATGCACTTATTATCAATAGCTGTGTTGGTAACATTTTTGCATAGCTCAGAATTGGCTTAATGTTTACAACTTGAATTGGTCATGTTTCTAGGAGATGGCTATTAGATATTTCAAAGTTTATTCAATTACATCACAAAAAATACCCAATTCTCCCTTCTCCGTAAGTGTTGATCAAAAATCCTTGATCCAGTTATGTAGTGTATTTTACATTACATCTTTACTCTTTTAACCATATACTATGACTAACCTTTACATTTTAGTAACTCCCTTCTGTTTACAAACCACTTTACAATGTCTCCTTTACACATTTCTCCTTTCATTTTTTTTTCTTTCTCTCCTCCTCCTCTCTCTGTCATGCTTCTTACTTAAATTAATCTTATTATGTGTACATTCAAATACAGATCATGGTTATATACAATTGTATATCATTTGATGCATATAGTGCTACAGTTTTTCCTGTTAGTTTCTTTACATTATTATTAAGCCTGCTCAATTTTTTATCTTTATCACAAACATTTGCTCAGATAAATTGCTATAGACCGTTCTTTATAGGACTGGTAGAAATGGTGGATCAAATGTTAGATATTGTAGGTGAGAACAGCTCAATAAACATTTGACTCTTGGTATCAGTATTTTGTGTGTACATCTCATCCATGTAGCTTGTTAGTTTTTTACAAGTAAAATGATAGATTTCAGCCTAACGTCAATGTGCTTAAACTTTCTCCCAATGTTATTACTATTATTGATATTATTATCATTTATGCCTGTGCCTAAGTACCTGCACTCCATTCTAAAGATACATATTTGACAGTTTGGAAATATTTCTTTTACAGTTCATATATTGACTGCATGGATTTTAGAATATTTGCTCTAGGACTTTATGAGTCTGCAACTTTCTGGAGCATGTGAAAATGTAGGTCACCTATGCATTATCCATTACATCTTCGAAGACAGCAGCAGCTAATACATTAAAATGTTTAATGATTTTTTTCCCCCATTATGGCATGACAAACTAGTCTGAAAAATATTTAGCAGTGTTATTTATTTACAATATCTCTTGGCTTGCTAAACCTAATACATGAAAAATAGATAAGCATTCTAACAAACTGAGGATGATATTGACAGCATTGATTTATAGTCATCTGACTGAAAATGTCATCTAACACAATATGTATGTGTACAGGCAGGGATTTCAAACTGCTGTTGTTAAGACACTGATAAGTAAACATCCCCATTTATAATAGTAATCCAGGAACTACAAAATGCATAAAACAGTCACAGTAATGGCAATTAAAGCATTAATAGTATATGTGTAGTGTCAGTCTATCAGTTTCATTGCAGATAACAGGTGTATTAATAGTATTATTCATGCTGGGCATGAAAACAGTGAGTAGTAGTGCATCAGGGTAGACAGACATGGTGGCACATGTTGCAAACCCTCAGAAAAGAGGCAGCATTTGTTATGAAGTGGACATCAGTCACCCACCTAACTTAAGCTCATACCTCAGCTCAGACGTGCAATGTGGTGTCAGACGAATTTTCATAATCACTGGAAAGAGTGATACCTGGCTAGAGTTCTTCAGCTGTACCGGCAATATTAGTAGCAGAAACAGCAAATTTTCATGGAAAATTTATAGTCCTCATGATTTCAAAATCATAGGCACTGGAGTTCAGTTCTGAGTAATTCTATATCACCAACATGTGAAAATGAAAGTTCAGATATAGTGTAATTAGGTATTAGTTTTTAAAGGAAAGTATGCAAATTGCTTCCCTCAAGATTTGGAAATCATGAAATTGAAAGAAGGACAGTGAATAAGATAAAACAGCATGGTCAGTGTAATGTGTAATTTACAAACATATTTTGATAATGCTCTACTTAATGAGTACCTAATGATGGAAGGCAAAGCTGCATGTAATAAATCAGTGGTACGGAATCCCAATCCAGTGGCATTATTTGGCAAGATAACAAAAGCACATGAAGATGGTCTGACACTGCATGTTGCTTATCTAGACCTTGATAAGACATTGAGCACTATTACATGTAAGGGAATTATTGGCAAATTAAAAGCATTATGTGTCAGTCCAGAAATAAGTTTGTGTGCAAGTCACTAGTTAAGTAACCAGACAGGACAAGTCAAGGTGGTAGGTTACCTGTACTTATCTGTCCCTATAGGGGCTACTGGTGGTATCCACAAGGGCTGTGAACTGAGGCCACTTCTTTTTAGATTATTCTAC
Source organism: Protopterus annectens (assembly GCF_019279795.1). Taxonomy (NCBI): domain Eukaryota; kingdom Metazoa; phylum Chordata; order Ceratodontiformes; family Protopteridae; genus Protopterus; species Protopterus annectens. Next base: position 1,489,497,625 of record NC_056735.1, on the reverse strand, counting down.
TTAAATATAAAAATTAGAAACAGAGTAATGATTGCAAATGGGCTAACATTATAAAAGATGTCAAAGTTCTTCAAGACAAGCCCAGCTCTGGCATAGAAGGATAAAACTCTGGTTGTGACTCAGTAGATTTAAGTCTTAGTAACAGTATGACTGCTGGAAGAATGTTGACTCACCTATCATGGGGGGAAAGAACTGATGATTCAGATGCTATATCTCCAAATGCAATTTGAGACCATAATATTGTAGCTTTATCTACAGACATGGACTTGGTTTACAAAACTGGTAATGACAACACTAAATACAAAATTGGTAATGACAACCTTAATTAGTATGACAGAGAGGGAGCAGTAGGCTATCATTTTGACAGAGATGCCGATGTCAACCATCAAAGGGTGGGGTGTTTAGCAGAAAAGTCTGTAATGGCTGACTGATCGATGTTCTCCATGATCAGCTTTAATCCTATCTAGAAAATATGGGCCAATTGATTATGTGAGGGCTGGTGGTCAGTAGGCAGCAAAGAATAAAGAAGAATTTAGAAAAACTCTCCAAAATGGTTTACAAAAATATACACCTGTTAAGTGATAATGACCTCACCTTTATTGGCAGTAAATATAGCATTATGAGATATGATAAAAAATCATAACTTATGATTATGAAATCATTTTTTAGCAAATTGTAATTTGATGAAAATAACTTATTTTTACAAATATTGGCCAGATCAATAACATTCACTGAAATAAAATAATCTGATTTATTTTTTATGAATGGGACCAAGCCCATATGGGCCACATCACTCATACCTCCTACTTACATATTACTTCTTCAAAACTTCAAAAAAAAAAAGTCTCTTCTCAGAGGCTGTCCCCTCTCATAAGGTGGTGTGACCTCAGTCTTTCAATATTTAAGGAGGAGGTACAAGGTCATGGAAAGAAATGCTTCCCTGGTTGCTCGACGTTTGTATTTGTAGTGCACTTTTCCAATATCACAAAACACCAAATTATAGAACTATCGTTAGCATGTTGTGTGTCAGTTTAAAGTGAGTTAGTTAGCTGTCATAAACCAGCTAACAAAACATTGGGTCTACTATAAGTGCTTGCATACCATTAGCTCGGGATACACTTCCCTGCTGCCATTTGCTCATGTTGGCACGTGCCTAAACTCCCGCTGACTCGATTTCCATAAAGTTTGCAAGTCAGGAGTCCAGGTATCTGGGCCCCTGGCTGTGAGTCAGTAGAATTTGAGCTGCTAGGTCTCACACAACTTTAATATTCCCCAAATATCTTAATCAGTTAATGAGAATCATGAATCTTTGGGGAGGAGTCCTATAGCAGTAATCATAGCAATCTGGCTTCTACTAATCAAAGATACTTCAACCCAGGCAGATTTTCAATGAGCTGAACATCATGCTGCAATACGGCCTGTGCGTAACTCATGCTGAACATCATGCTGCAATACGGCCTGTGCGTAACTCATGCTGAACATCATGCTGCAATACGGCCTGTGCGTAACTCATGCTGAACATCATGCTGCAATACGGCCTGTGCATAACTCATGCTGAACATCATGCTGCAATACGGCCTGTGCATAACTCATGCTCTAGCCGGTACACCATAGCCAGTCCTGTATGAAAGCAGCTCTGGCATGCATCATGTTTAGTTCTTCCCAAAACTTCAAAATGAACAGTTGCCTGAGAGAAATGTCCATTCGTGAGTAATTTATCAGTCAGTCTAGTTGTCTTACCATGAGGAAATCATCAGGACTCAATTAGAAAGAGATGTTATTGTGTGTACTAATGTCCTATCTTAAATGAAGTCAGCTAAAAAGAGCCATTTGTAGTAGGCAAATTGCTCCTAAAAGACTGTCATTATGATTATGATTTTATTTCGGATCCTCTTGGGTTATTGATAATTTTGAACCCTGTGATAGATGTAAGAAGACTACAAAAGCTGAAAGCTTTAATGGTACTTGATACAGAGAAAGTTTCATATTATTATTTTTTAATGATGCTACGTATGTGCTTGAAAAGTCAGTTGAACATAATGAACCTAAATGGAAGTCAGAATCTGGTACTCTGGGTGTGGTAGAAAGGCCTATAGGACAAAAAACTTCAGGAAAGTGGATGAGAAGTTGAGAAATTATGCAGACTCTTTCCATGTTAAGTTATGGGGGTTATACATCACTGAAGGCTTTCTTACAGGGAAAATGCAGTCTGTCTGTGAAAGCAGTGGAAAAATAACATTCACCAGCATCAGTTCAGAGGGTACAATTATGTTAGTGTCCATTGTTCAACTAGGTCCCTAAAGAACCTACTTGGCCAAAGTGAAATACTGCTTTTTTCAACCTATGTAAATGAAGGGAAATATAGTTTTTTTCCCCCAACAACCAACTTTTATTAGATAAATGGAAAATATAAAACATCAACAACAGCATGAAAACAGCAAATTTTCCATTATATTTGTTTGGAATTCACAATATGAAAATGTAAAACCAGAAATTACAATTTTAAGGTACATTCAGTGAATGCATTTAACCTGCTGCATTTTCTGTGTGCATTGTTTTTGTTTCTTCCTTTCAGCCATATCAACATTCAGCTATGCAAGGAGTGCTACTTTTATAGCAGCAGCTGTTGCAAGCTATTACAGAATCTTCCAGCAGTTGTCAGAGTTTCACTCTGGGCCCCACTCACCTTTGGTGGTTCTCATTTATTTATTTATTTATTTCATGACATATAAATATTTCCTGATGTTATCCTTGGCAAACTTTTGAATTTTAAGGATGGCTGCTATCATATTTTGTACCACATTTGCGGTCCATTCTTTGGGTTGATTACAGAGTGTGTTCCCATGGGAGGAGAGACCCTCAAGACAGAAGTTTAAATCTGAGATAGGTGAAAAAAAGAGGCAGCGGCTTACATAATAGCTTCTCTAGCTTCCACCATACAATGAGTAAGTACTGGGACATTCCTTTAACACAGTGATTTTCAACCTTTTTACTTGGGGATGAGTGAAAATAGTACAATTATTTCAGAGACCGCTAAGACAGGAATAAAAAAAAAAACATTATTTATAAGGAACTATTTAAAACAATCATTGTTTGAGCATTGTATGCCAAAGAATATGAAGTCTGAAACTTCAGTCCTTTTATGAGGAACAGACCAAAAATATGGGCAAAAATCTGGACATTCTGCAAAAATCTGGACAGCTCAGAGGTATGCTACATACCTACCTCTTACACACACACACACACACACACACACACACACACACACACACACACACACACACACACCCAACTTACTTACCTTCCTCTTACTCTTACACACACAAACACACACACCTACCTCCCTCTCCCTTAAACACACACACACCTACCTCCCTCTTATGCACACACACACACACACACACACACACACACCTACCTACCTCCCTCTTACACACACACACACACACACACACACACACACACACACACACACACACACACACACACACACACACACACACTCAAAATACCTCTCACCTCTCAACCTCTTAGCACAGAAAATCTGGGCAAACCAAACATAATGGTGGGACAAAGCCCCCAAAATAGAGACAATCTTTAAACATTGCTCTCACAAACTTATGACGTTGTTAGAATAAAAGGTATTGTGTTATCATGAATTTTCTAAAGGATATGGAGTCTGAAACTCAAGTGCCTGTCATTATTTAGTGAATTCTGACCTCCTGGATTTGCCACAATAAACCCAAAAAACACAAATTTTATGAGGAACAGACTAAAAATATCAGGCAGAAATCTGGACATTCTGGGAAAATCTGGAGAGTTGAGAGAAACCTCCCTCCCTCTTTGTATACACAAACACACACAAGCACACCTCCACCTGCCTACATCTTACACACACACACACACACACACACACACACACACACACACACACACACACACACACACATCACACCAACTTACCTACTTCTTCCATACACACACATACACACACACACACACACACACACACACACACACACACACACACCTATTTATATATCACTTAAAGAAACACACACACACACACACACACACACACACACATCCCTACATATCACTTGTCTGTTCATGATCTGCATTTCAAAGTCTTCTGGCATTCAGATGCCATGTGCACGGAAGACAAAGATGTAAACAGCAGGTTGCAAAGACGCAGAAGATGAAAATAGGTCACACACACCTGTCACATCTGTGAGACTTTACAAAAAGGGTGTGCTTCTTAAAGAAGAATGCCCTTAAAAAAATTAATTAAAAAATAAGTCTCCTGGGCAGCGGTCCTCCCAGCCAGCAGGGGCCCTCTGCCAGCCAGTGGGCTTTAATCTTTTATGGACAGGCAGGACATTTCTGTCAGACCGGACCAAGTCCATGGACCGATGGTTGAAAAACACTGCTTTAACACATGTATATGCCCAAAAGAGCCAACATACAATGCCAACAATTATCAATTTTGGCCACATTCCTTCTTTTCAGTCTAGCTGTGGTGGTGGTGGTGGTGTGTGTGTGGGCTGGGGGTTCTGGGGTCTTCTGCCAGTTTTTAACAAGTTTAAGTAAGTAAATACTAAAAGGTTGACTATACTGTATGGCCTCCAGACTCCTAGGGCTGTCATCTTCTCTGAATATATGGCCTTTTGTTATATTATATCAGGGATTTGGAATAGAAAATTAATTTGTTTAATAAATAATTGACATCTGTATTTGTTCTCTGGGCCTAACTAGCAGGAAAGTACAATTTGCCTATTGTCATTTCCTTTTTAATCTTGTAGCAGTGATATCTAAATTTTAGGTGTCACCAGAACTTTAAAGACAGTGTAGCCTAATGCAGTTTGTATTGGAATATTACTGTTATGTACAAAAAAATAAACTATTTTAATGTATTTAATAAATGAGAAGTTTTCATTTTCAATGTATTAATGTATTTCAACATGCATTATTGCAAAATACATTTTCAAATGAAACTTAATACAGTTTCCACATTCACAACAAATTTACAACTGATGTAAAAATGCATATTAATATTTATATGATAATCTGAATATTCAAGTTTAACTTAATATCACCCCTTCTTCCCAAACTTTAGATAACAGACAACACATATTCTTACTCATTTCTTATAAATTCGTCCTGGAGCAAAATCTCTCCTAGTTCACTAGGTTTGTTTTCATAATCTTTTATGTTTTGGGTAATAATACATTTTTTCCTGATATTTAGATAACAGCATATATTTTTTTCTGGAACAAAATCTCTACTAACTCAGTAAGTTCATTTTCATAAACCTTCATGGCATCATAACAATTTTTTTATTGTTTTATACTTTCTCAAATGGGCATGTAATAGACATTTAATGTTATATATACCGAATATTAGTTTTTATTCAGTTTGTATAGACAAGTATGTGAAACTTTGCCATCTTTAATGAATTCTATAATGCCCCATATTCAATTCTTGCTCTTCATAATTTTGTCTAATATACATAGTTCTTAACCTTCTAATCTTTAAGCAGTATAAATGTTCAACATAGATGGTCTGACTCATGTTCTCTACAAAAACATTTAAAATTTAGTCTTGATTTATTTTCTGTTTTCCACTAAAACTATTTCAGTACTTTCTTTATATATGATACATACATTTCAATAAGTTTTCAAGCAATTTTCTTAGTACTTAAACTTGAATTTACATAGTGTCTGAGCATCTGTTGATTCTATGAAGCAATTTTTCCTTAATCCTTCATTAGTCTGTGAAGGTTTTTCTCGTTTCATACATTGTCTTTTATTTCTCTTTTTTGATGATGTATAATGTTTATCTTTTGACTGAAAACTTTGGACGGGTGTAAAAAATGCCAAATGCACAAATGATTGAACGCCCATTTCTATAGTGTAGGTAAGTAGGAGTGTGCAGGAAAATGAATGTTTGACTGAAAAACTGTGTGTATATATGAGTGTGGATTAGGGTTAGAGTAAGGATAGATAAGAAGGCAGATTTACTGTATTGTATTTTTGGTGATGTGCATGTTCTATGCCCTTTTCCCTTGTGCAGTGGTGCTGTTAGGGAAATTTTTTCAGGAACATAATGTGTAGGGTTTGGGTTGGGGCAAGGGCAGGAATAGTGACAGGATTAGCACATTAGTAAGGTGGTGTAGGTTGGAGTAGCAAGCATCCATTCGTTGCTGATTTATTAGCAATATAGAGAAATGGAGAATGGTACAAAAAACTTTTCCAGCTTGATTTTATTGTAATAACATGGCTGAAAAAATTTTAAAGAGCTGTCAATTGATGCTACTGATATGTACATTTTCAGATTCTGATAGTCCTGTTAGAATGTTCTAAACAATGAATAAAGATTAAAATCAATTCTGCTATAAAGATGTAAAATAAATGAGGCATACAGTAAAGTTTGCTTAAATGTAGAAAGAGAGCTTAGCAATATGTAATGAGCATCCATACTGTGACATAGATCTGACTGTATCTATTAATAGACATGCTTTTTATAAACTCAGCAATACATGCTCTCTTACAAAGTTGCTTCCTCAAAAAACATGTTCTCCCACAGTATCAGAACAGATAAATGGACATGCTTTTTCCTCAAAAATATGTTTTTTTTTTAATATCAGCAGCAGAACATTTTGATGTGTTCTCACAGATGTTTCCTTTCAGACTTTTGTTAATGGGCATGGCTTTTTATAGAATCAGAAAAATAATTCTGAAAGACATGCATTCTCACATCAGCAGAAGTGCTTAAATGGTTTCACAGAAGGACAACAGGAAAGCCTAAAAACAGACATTACATGCTTTATCACAAAACATTTCCTTAAAAACAAGTCTAAAAAGAAAAGCATCAGTAGAACAGATGTTTCCATATAAAGGCCATAAAAGATACCAAGAGGAAAACAGGATCTAAAGTGCATGAGAAGAACAGTATAAGTAGACTGTAAAAATTCAGCTGTGTTTAGAGGTATTGGTAGGAACACACTTGTTCTGAGGTATTGTATATAGGAGAAGCAGATATAATCACCCATGCTGACCATGAAGTAAACGTTCTACATCTATACTACAAGTTGTTACAGTAGCACATATCGTTTTTTATAAAAATAAGCTATTTATTAGTAACTGTGCTTACAGTAAAATAGCAGTGTGCTGCAAAGCATATTCTCTCATCACTGCAGTTTGCAAGGATCTGTGTTTTAAACAGACGGCAGATATAGTCATGCAAAACTCTGTCTTATAACCAGACTCTGATTCAGCAGTAAACAGCCAGCAAAACTTTGTATCTTAAGAAGACTTTGGTTCCAGTTCCAGTACAACACACTCAAAACACTTTTTGTGTGTGTTTCATATATATATATATATATATATATATATATATATATATATATATATATATAAAATCCTGTATATCACTGAAAGTGAAGTGTCCAGTAACTCAGCATGGCAATGTATATACATATATATATATATATATATATATATATATATATATATATATATAGGTCTACTTTGATATAAAGAAAACCCATAGTCATGATTGTTATTTTCACAAGACAAAAATGACGAAACTAAAAATGCCAAACCACGTAGTTGTTCCCATGGCAAGAAAACACTTGCCCAGTGTGGGGAAATATGCACCTTTACCTACTGTATTGTGATCCTGAAGTTGATATATATAGTTGGGGTATGGAGGCATAGCCCCACACTTAGGTGGGCTTCAGATGGTACAGTGTGTTTTGGGAAGTTTTGGGCAAGTGTTTACTTGCCCTGGGAAAAAGTATGTGGTTCAGGATTTTTAGTTTCCTTATTTTCATCTCACGAAAATAACGTTCGTGATTATAGGTTTTTGTTATATCAAAGTAGACTCATATATATGTGTGTGTGTGTGTGTGTGTGTGTGTGTGTGTGTGTGTGTGTGTGTGTGTGTGTGTGTGTGTGTGTGTGTGGGTGTTACTATTCTTGTGTGACCCTAAGGCTTTACGTTTCTTTTGTCTTTTGAAGTAATTTTCAATCACAACTTGTCCAATGATGTAAATATATGATTGTTTGGATTAAAGACTAACTCTTTCTAATCCTCCCCTTCCCATACCTTCCAGATGTACAGATTTTTGCAGAATGTCTAGATTTTTGCCTCATATTTATTGTCTTTTCCTCATAAAATTTGTGGTTTTCTGGAAAATCATTGAGGACTAAAGTCACTAAATAATTACAAATATTTGGGTTGCAGACTTTATATACTTCAGAAAATGCATGCTGATGCAAAATCTGTTTTCAAACCATAGGGCCAAACACACAAAGTTAAGACCATGCATAAAATATATGTGTTGTTTGATTCATTTCGTTGATTGTTTTAAATTATATTTCTTGTTTAATACAGAAACAATCATTAGAATGTGCTTTAAATATGTAGTTTTGAACATGTTTCCATTAAGCAGTTTGTTTGTGTCTTTCGGCTTTTCCCAGTTAGGGGTCGCCACAGCGGAACTCCGGTCCGCTAATGATTGGTAGTGGATTTTTATGTACCGGGTTACCAGCCCTGACACACAACCTTCACGTATGCCTCCACACAGGAGACTCTCTAGCTGAGAATCGAACAGGACAATGTCTTGCTATGAGGCGACAACACTACCACAGCACCACCACCGCAGTACTACCTGTTTCCATTAAGCAGTAAAAATAAATATATATACCAATAATGACAAAAGTACCCATTTCAGAACATTCATGTTTCCATTAAGCAGTAAAAATAAATATATATACCAATAATGACAAAAGTACCCATTTCAGAACATTTCAATCATAATAGGTCACTCAAACTGCTGTCATTATATTCCACCAATATATGCATTCAACAACAGACATTTTACAGACTGTACACATCACATATCTGACTAATAAAATATGGCAAGCATAAAGTATTCCAATTTCCTTTACGCAATTGCACACAAATCCTACCAAGACAATGTCATGACTTTTTAACTTTATCATTATATCAGGGTCAGTAATTTTTATCCACAGACATCCCCAAACACAGCAATTATAGCTACATTGTTGTCTGCATCCTTCTCAGATGCCTGTGTCAAAAAGTAGTAACAATAATAGCGACCAAGGTCACACATTTGTAATTTGTTTCACACAAACACAGAGTAGTCAAAGTATTCTAACTTAATTTGCACGCGTGCACACACACACACACACACACACACACACACACACACACACACACACACACACACACACACACACACACACACACACACACACATCCTGCAAAGCCAGATTAAAGACTGCTTAAAAATGACCATATAACAGAATGCAATACTTTCATCCACAGCCTCCAGCCACACCAACAGTTATAACCCCTTTGCTGACTATGTATACCCCTTATTGTTATGAAGACATAAATTACATGGATTTTATTCTTAACTTTGGATGAACTACATGAAATTGTATAAAGATTGCTAGATAAGACCCTGCCACGTAAAGCATAGTTTAAATAGAAGAGTATCTAGGAGAGCATAAGAAAAATTAACCACCAGAAAACAAATGCTAAGTCAATATGCACAATCTCTGCAAAAGTAAAAGTCCTCTGAATAATTCCACTTTAAATAGAGCTATTAGTAATGCTACCAAACAGCTTTTGCATTTCAAAGTTTCATCTGCAAATGCAGTAACTGCTACCCTTGAAGAATAAATTACCTACATTGCAATAAAAAACGGTGTGTTGATGATATTGCCATAACATTTTCTGAACTAGATCAGCTATATAATAGGGAATGGATGACAAAGAACAACAATAAAAGGTTTATAGTTTCTAGACATGTAATCCAGGAGACCCTTAAGGTGCCTAGCCCAAATTCCCAATTTTTCCAAAGCACTGTCTGGTTAAGTGACTTGCTCGATATCACATAGTAGGTAAATGAAGGTAGAAATATTCAAACCCTGCACGCTTGCCACAGAAAGTAGCTGATTAACAAGGCAGAGCTTTAGGCCACTGAGCTACTTGCCATGGTAACAGTTTTTAACTAAATGCAGGAATCCTTTGCAATTTGATGTTGTAGATATGACTATATCGGGTCTATATTACAAGACTGAAACTTTAGTTAATTGAATAACTAAAGATCGAGCTTGTATTATCTAAAGCTAAAAACTTTGAGCAGCTGATTTAATGAAGGAAAACACTTGCCTTAGTCATTATGTGGATTATGCCCTTTTCTCCAATTTGGAGCGATCTCAGAGTTGGTATATTTAGTTAGGGGTTGTGTGGGGGGCTGTGGGGTGTGGGGGGTAAAGCCCCTCACTTGATTTGGGATTAAACGTTTTTTTATTCATGCAGCCAAGGGAAGTGTTTCCCTGAATTAAATCGACCGTTTGAGGTTTTTAGCTTTCGATATTACATCAATCTTTAGTTATTCGATTAACTAAAGTTGCGATCTTGCAATATAGACCAACTATATCACAGTAATATGCAGCAGTGACTATATAATGGATGCTGAAGAGCAGATGGCTCTGATCTTCCCTCCAAATAATGCAGATAACATGACTGACAAATGTCAACCCCTTTGCAGTTGCTGGTGGTGGGAAAGAAGGTAAATGCCACATGATTAGACTACTAAAATGTGACACGTTTAGACTATACACAATCCAGGTCTACTGATGAATTAATTCATTCCTTAATGCAATGTATAATGTAAAACAATTAAAGCAAAGTAAATGGTGTAGCAGTTTTTGTTCAACAACCCACAAGTCATACAGAAAAACAGAAATATTACTGCATGTAGCATACATGCGTGCAGTATACCTACATCTAATTTTTGACTTCCTTATGTCTTCTGTCATCAAGAATAAGTATATCCTCTGACATCGCTCAGTACAGGTCTGACCTACTTTAGTGGCTGGTAATGCAGCATTGTTGCAACATGTACCTCCAGAGTCAACACAGCTGGAATGTAGACAAATGAAGCCCTATGTAAGATAAGGAATCAGGCCCCCACCAGCTATATATGTCTGTCTCTCCCAAATTACCATAAACGCTGTTCAAAGCAGTCAGCATGCACACTATTTTCTTCTTTACTTTTACAATTATCACAGAGATCTGGATTGCATTTAAACATTTCATTTCACATTTTACAGAAAAGAAAAACATTGACAGACATTTTCTAAACAAAACACTCCCACATTGAAGACGGACTTAGCACGAGGAACAGTAATATTATTTTCCCTTGAAACAAACATTTAGCGAAAATGTATCCGATAATCCATTAAACTATAAGAGGTGTGCTGGGATTCATTCTCAAATAATATCTAACGAAGTACTAATTAGCAGGTTTGTAAAGAATGCAGGAATTCAAAAGATATTCCACAGCCTATGACAGCCCATTAGACATGTGACCCTTTCAGAAGCAGTCCAGGAGTACTGTTTGGTGAAGTAACTTGGTCAGAGTCATACAGAAGATAAATGATGGCTGTGACAATCAAACCCTGTACTACAGGAAGTAGCTCTTTAATAGCTCGTGGTCTTAACTCATCTGCACCCACAAACAGCTGAGGGAAAACACTCAGTGAATTTCATACATGAGTGCCTCCAAAAAAAATCTAAATTAAAAATCTATTTCTGGCTCAAATATTAACATTAAACCCATAAGACTTCATGCTAACCAAGAAACACATTGCCAATATTCAAAAGAACAAGAAAACCAAGGATCATACCAAGAAAAGTAACCTCATATGATAGCATTCCTGTTCACTACAATCAACTGCCTTCTCTTACATCATAATTACAGTGGTTATAGGTAGCTAGGCTTGCATTCCATGGGGTCATTGAGTAGCCTAGCCCAAGCTTCCAGTTGCCCCAGAGCAGGTCATAAAAATGAGGCAAAATCAGAGATGTTCTGCAAAACTGAAAACAGATAAGACAGACTACTGCATATTGTGCACCAGAAGAACTATGCAATTTTAATGACCGACATTGACTGACTATAATCCTCAGTGATTTACCAGAATATGAATGGATGTCTGGCAGCTGGTGTGGAGGATTAAGGCTCCTAGCTGTGTAGTTAAGGGTACAGAATTTGGTTCTACCTTGTGATTCTGAACAAATCATTTAACCAGATAGTGCTCAATATGTGGGGCATTTTATACACACACAGACACACACAAACGCACACCTACCTTCTGCTTCCCTAAACACAGTGAATTATCTGCTTCAAGGAAGATATCCAAGTAAGATACAGAACTCTAAACCTTTCTACTAACCCTTACTTACAGAAGAAAGCTTGTTCACCACAGTAGTGAATTCTGTACTTGCAAAGTAAATTCAAAACCATGCACTTGTTTATTTCCTTTACCACAGGGTGGGAATCCAGCATGCTCTATACTTCCATAGTGCAAAGGGCAGGAATCTCCTTGAAAAGACTACCATTGGCTGCACCTGTAGAAGGGAGGGGGAATTTCCCAGCTAGAAGATAAATGACATTGGGAAGGAATTTTTTATTAATGTTTTATGTTCAAGTAGGTGTATCATTGATAGCAATGGGCTCCTCCTAAAATGATGCTCTCTGGGCAGCCAACTGTTCTGCCCCTATTATAATCTACCACTCTTTATTCAATCATCTGTTTATATGTGTTATTCTCAAAATTTTCATGTTTGTACATAACTTTCAGCAGTACCTTACGTGATTGTTTTTACATTAGCTACCAAATTCAAAATGTATTTTGTTTGAATTTGCTGCTATAACATTAGACGCTCTGAATTTATTCTTCTACTTTATCAGATAGATTCAGACAAATCACTCATTTATCTGTGGACTAAGTTCTGCCACTTTATTCTGTGTTTTCCTGGCATGAAGCATTCCTTCTAACTCAAGATGTATTCTTCTCTGGTTCCTATAGCCACAATCATGAAGTGGTTACTTCCCCTGGTCTTATGCCAATATTCATCAAATATAATAATTTAAATTTGCAGTAATCTAGCATGGAACCACATCACTGTTATAGAAATTTAAACTTGTTATTCATTGTATTACAGTCAAGATAGTCAAATAATTTACTTTAATTAATTTCAACAAATATAGTCATCTGTTGGGTCTATATTACAAGACTGAAACTTTAGTTAATTGAATAACTAAAGATCGAGCTTGTATTATCGAAAGCTAAAAACTTTGAATAGCTGATTTAATGAAGGAAAACACTTGCCTTAGTCGTTATGTGGATTATGCCCTTTTCTCCAATTTGGAGCGATCTCAGAGTTGGTATATTTAGTTAGGGGTTGTGTGGGGGGCTGTGGGGTGTGGGGGGCAAAGCCCCCCACTTGATTTGGGATTAAAAGTTTTTTTATTCATGCAGCCAAGGGAAGTGTTTCCCTGCATTAAATCGACCGTTTGAGGTTTTTAGCTTTCGATATTACATCAATCTTTAGTTATTCGATTAACTAAAGTTTCGATCTTGCAATATAGACCAACTATATCACAGTAATATCCAGCAGTGACTATATAATGGATGCTGAAGAGCAGATGGCTCTGATCTTCCCTCCAAATAATGCAGATAACATAACTGACAAATGTCAACCCCTTTGCAGTTGCTGGTGGTGGGAAAGAAGGTAAATGCCACATGATTAGACTACTAAAACGTGACACATTTAGACTACACACAATCCAGGTCTACTGATGAATTAATCCATTCCTTAATGCAATGTATAATGTAAAACAATTAAAGCAAAGTAAATGGTGTAGCAGTTTTTGTTTAACAACCCACAAGTCATACAGAAAAACAGAAATATTACTGCATGTAGTATACATGCGTGCAGTATACCTGCATCTCATTTTTGACTTCCTTATGTCTTCTGTCATCAAGAATAAGTATATCCTTATAAAAAAAAAAAAGAATAAGTATATCCTCTGACATCGCTCAGTACAGGTCTGACCTACTTTAGTGGCTGGTAATGCAGTATTGTTGCAACATGTACCTCCAGAGTCAACACAGCTGGAATGTAGACAAATGAAGCCCTATGCAAGATAAGAAATCAGGCCCCCACCAGCTATATATGTCTGTCTCCCCCAAATTACCATAAACGCTGTTCAAACCTGTCAGCATACACATTATTTTCTTCTTTACTTTTAGAATTATCACAGAGATCTCGATCGCATTTAAAAATTTTATTTCCCATTTTACAGAAAAGAAAAACATTGACAGACATTTTCTAAACAAAACACTCCCACATTGAAGATGGACTTAGCATGAGGAATAGTAATATTATTTTCCCTTGAAACAAACATTTAGTGAAAATGTATCCGATAATCCATTAACTATAAGAAGTGTGCTGGGATTCATTCTCAAATAATATCTAATGAAGTACTAATTAGCAGGTTTGTAAAGAATGCAGGAATTCAAAAGATATGCAACACATTTGCTAACAGCCTATGACAGCCCATTAGACATAAGTGACCCTTTCAGAAGCAGTCCAGGAGTACTGCTTGGTGAAGTAACTTGGTCAGAGTCATACAGAAGATAAATGATGGCTGTGACAATCAAACCCTGTACTACAGAAAGTAGCTCTTTAATAGCTCGTGGTCTTACTCATCTGCACCCACAAACAGTTGAGGGCAAACACTCAGTGAATTTCATACATGAGTGCATCCAAAAAAAATCTAAATTAAAAATCTATTTCTGGCTCATATATTAACATTAAACCCATAAGACTTCATGCTAACCAAAAAAACACATTGCCAATATTCAAAAGAACAAGAAAACCAAGGATCATACCAAGAAAAGTAACCTCATATGATAACATTCCTGTTCACTACAATCAACTGCCTTCTCTTACACCATAATTACAGTGGTTATAGGTAGCTACTAGGCTTGCATTCCATGGGGTCATTGAGTAGCCTAGCCCAAGCTTCTAGTTGCCCCAGAGCAGGTCATAAAAATGAGGCAAAATCAGAGATGTTCTACAAAATTGAAAACAGATAAGACAGACTACTGCATATTGTGCACCAGAAGAACTATGTAATTTTAATGACCGACATTGACTGACTATAATCCTCAGTGATTTACCAGAATATGAATGGATGTCTGGCAGCTGGTGTGGAGGATTAAGGCTCCTAGCTGTGTAGTTAAGGGTACAGAATTTGGTTCTACCTTGTGATTCTGAACAAATCATTTAACCAGATAGTGCTCAATATGTGGGGCATTTTATACACACACAGACACACACAAACGCACACCTACCTTCTGCTTCCCTAAACACAGTGAATTATCTGCTTCAAGGAAGATATCCAAGTAAGATACAGAACTCTAAAACCTTTCTACTAACCCCTTACTTACAGAAGAAAGCTTGTTCACCACAGTAGTGAATTCTGTACTCTGCAAAGTAAATTCAAAAACCATGCACTTGTTTATTTCCTTTACCACAGGGGTGGGAATCCAGCATGCTCTATACTTCCATAGTGCAAAGGGCAGGAATCTCCTTGAAAAGACTACCATTGGCTGCACCTGTAGAAGGGAGGGGGAATTTCCCAGCTAGAAGATAAATGACATTGGGAAGGAATTTTTTATTAATGTTTTATGTTCGCTATAGGTGTATCATTGGATAGCAATGGGCTCCTCCTAAAATGATGGTCTCTGGGCAGCCAACTGTTCTGCCCCTATTATAATCTACCACTCTTTATTCAATCATCTGTTTATATGTGTTATTCTCAAAATTTTCATGTTTGTATAACTTTCAGCAGTACCTTACGTGATTGTCTTTAACATTAGCTACCAAATTCAAAATGTATTTTGTTTGAATTTGCTGCTATAACATTAGACGTTCTGAATTTATTCTTCTACTTTATCAGATAGATTCAGACAAATCACTCATTTATCTGTGGACTAAGTTCTGCCACTTTATTCTGTGTTTTCCTGGCATGAAGCATTCCTTCTAACTCAAGATGTATTCTTCTCTGGTTCCCTATAGCCACAATCATCGAAGAGAAGTGGTTACTCCCTGGTCTTATGCCAATATTCATCAAATATAATAATTTCAAATTTGTGGACGCGATACAGTAATCTAGCATGGAACCACATCACTGTTATAGAAATTTAAACTTGTTATTCATTGTATTACAGTCAAGATAGTCAAATAATTTACTTTAATTAATTTCAACAAATATAGTCATCTGTTGTTTGGGATGTAGTTTTCTGAGGTCCAGGCCAAAACCAGTGGGCTATGGTTGACCCAAGTTTTCAGATGACTGCAAGCTGGGTGTGGTCATCAAGTCCCCTAGTGATGTGGGCATCCTCCAAAAGAGTCTCACCCAAACAAATGACTGGTGCCAGAAACATGGCCTCAAACTGAATACCAAAGAATGCATCATCATCCCCTTTGGGGAGAGTGATGTCCCCACAAATTATCACATTAATAATAAGGTCCTAAGCACGCAATCAGTCATGAGGGACTTGGGGACTCAGATTGATAGAAAACTGACTTTTGACCACCATATTGCCTCCATTGTACAGAAAGCTTTCTACATGGCACACCTCATTAGTAAGGGTATCTCATCTAGGGACAAGGCATTCATAACATCCCTGTATTCTTCCCTTCTAAGGTCCATTATAGAGTACAATGCCCCTTCTGGCATGTACCTCACAAAGCACATGCAGCAGCTGGAGAGACCACAGAGATTCCTCACCAGGAGAATCCAGGACCTCAAACATCTACCCTACACAGATAGGCTAAATGCCCCATCCCTCTACTCAGTCTCCTATAGACTCCTCAGAGGTGACCTCTGTCTGGCATACAAAGCAATCTCAGACCCTGCCTTGATGGGACTGCTGCATATCTGCAAGTCAATCTCCACTCAAGTAACCCACACGTGTGACCTCAGCCTGGTCAGTGACATCAATAGGACTTGGTGGCGGGACAGATTTGTGTCCCAGAGACTCTCCCTTTTGTGGAATAGACTTCCTTTCCACATCAAGCAGAATACCTCATTAATCCTTTTTAAGTTCAACCTGGATAACAGGACGGGGAGCAGAAAACACACCTCTGGGATTCCACCTGTGTCCCTGATGGACAGTGGCATGGGGTGCTGACATGTTGGGAATATGGGCTAAATTCTTGGCTAGGCTTGTAAGGGCCTCAGGGCTAATAGCCTAGTAACTTCCTATGGATCTTATGATATTTTTTTTTCTTATCTTCAAAAAAAATCTTCCAGTTGAACTTTACTTTTAAACAGCATTTACAGTTATTAAAGGGGCCTTTCCTAACATTTAAGTCCTCACATTTTATAATGCAAATATGTTTTTGACTTTCATGAATACTTTTTCCAGCTCATTCTAAAACCTGTCTTTAATGTCATTTCCTTATTTCCAGGTACATTTAATGTTTTTATCATTACAATTTCTAGCTGAAGAAATTGACTTCATCACTAACATATTATTTATAGATCTCGGATCTTACCTTGCGTCTAACCTTTATCAAGGTCAACTCACCTGCCAGTCTTCTATGTGCAGCAATCTTCACATCTGAAACTTGCAAATGTATAGAAACCTGAATCAGGATGCTCCCAAATTTTACAAGCCAAGTTTCTTCTTCTTCTTCTTCTTATTATTATTATTATTATTATTATTATTATTATTATTATTATTAAGCCTGCTATGTCCTTGAAAAAGACTTTCAAGCATAAGCCTTCATTATTTTCACTTATTGACTTCTTATAGGCTCATAGATGGATATTAGGCTTTCAGCTCAAGAGCCGTTTTAAGCCTAGCCAGTCTTACCCCAAATTCTTCATATTTGTCTCCAAGTACATCATAAAGGAAACTGAATTATTTTATTTACCCAACCTGATATATATCCATGTTGCCCAATTTCAGCTTTGCTATTTTTAACTGCAAAATAGAGCCCTACAGCTCCAGAAACCAATTTGTGTATCCTTTTACTCTATTTACCTAGTTGATCTTTTCCATTTGTATTTGCTTGCCAAATACATCAAAAAACAAGTTTTAACAATAGAAGAGATGCATTTGTTTTTAAATATCGGGTATAGACACATAAAATAACATTAGGAATAAAAATTATTTTAATAGGTTCATAGGTTGGTACTAGGCTATCGGCCCTAGGGCCTATACAAGCCTAGCCATAATAATTCCCTGGATATTTCTTCCCACAATATTTACTTCCCTGGACCCCTGTCTAGCAGGGTGACTGACGTGCTCCCCGAGGTGAATTTCCTATCTCCCATCCAATCGTCAAGGTTCCTTTTGTAGAGGGCCAAGGAGGCGCTCTGCTTGACATGTATGGGCAGTCTATTCCAGAGTATGGGGAGTCCCTGGGTCAGGAACCTATCCCTCCAGCATGTTTTGTTCATTGTGATGACAAGGTTTAGATCCCTGGAGCATGTGGCTCTGAGGGATTAGGATTTCTTTAAGTGGAGCATGTCCAACAGCTCGGGGTTTGACTTGGCCTTGTATGTTAAGCAGAGATCGCCTCTGAGTAGACAATATGCCACAGAGTATAGCTGGAGTTTTTTTAGATGGTCAGCATAAGGAATCTGCTTTAGGCCTGTGATTCTTTTAGTGCGGTATTTCTGCGGCCTTTCCAGCTGTTGCAGATGTCTTGTGAGGTACATACCAAACGGGGCATCGTACTCTATAATGGGTCTAATGAGGGATGCATACAATGGGACAATGACCTCCTTTTTTCTGGATGAAAAGCCCTTAGTGATGAGGTATGCCACATAGAAGGATTTCCTGAGTGCTGTGGCAATGTGGTTATCAAAGGTGAGACCACTGTCCACCCCTGTCCCTAAGTCTCAAATCACACTTTCGGTGTTTACTGTACTGCCACCTATGTGGTAATTCATGCAAATCAAATAATCATGTTGCCTAATGTAGGATACTAATAAATTTACTCATAGTAGCATAACATTCCAGTATGTAAAATGAAGGCAGTCAGCAGCAGAGATACTGAGAGAGAACACATAAGGTAGGCAGCTACACTGGTGCATATCTGATGTTTGGATGTCAAATAATAGATTGTAACACAGAACAAAAAGGTGCTGTAGTGAACAGACCAGCAAAAGTAGATTACTGGACAAAATATTCTACACAGCCCAGAGAGAAAATTGTTACTAGGAAGGTCCTGATGGCCAAAGTATGTACCAAACATGAAATGCAGTGTTAACGTCCTGCATCTTACATGTTGTTTTAATTAGTTCTATCATGTAAGAGTGTGGGAAAGTCCACTGACAGAAAACTGCCCTATCTTAAATGGAATTGTGTTAGCTCATTGATGGCAATATGTACAATGCATTTAATATTGTAACATTCACTGAAAAAATTATTTCAGTGAACCAATCACAAACCATATTTCTACAGAAGGGCAGACTATGGTTACCAGTGCAAAGGAAAAAGTCCAAATGATTTTCAGTAAACTTTATTTGATTGAAGACGCTTCATATATTTTATTGTTTATTGTCTTTCAAGCTGCAGTTCTCCAGATGCAGCCTAAAAATATTAACCCCCATGTGGAAGACTTTGCCCCATATATCCTTTACTTAAATATATTATTTATATTGTTGCATTACTGTGGAGAAAGATGAAACTCCCAAATAACACCCATAATAAGGAAAACAGAGTACATGCATAAACCATAATCTCACAGTCCTATTATTATTAATAGGAAACATAGCTGGGGAAAAGAACAGAATTGAGGAAATGGGATTGCTGAGTTAGGGACAAATAAAAGCTGATCATTTCTAGGAAGCCTACTGAAATATTTTACATTAAAGAGAAAGTGTATCTAAAGTTCATGACCTTTCAGTTGGCCATGGAATTCCATGTCCCACAATACATCTTATGTGAAAGATATGAATGCTTGGGTTGCATGATTCCCATCTTGGCAAAATGTTTAGTGAAATTTCTTAAAACATTTCTGAAATGTTAACATCTGTTTGTTTTGGTGCCCTCTTCAATCATAGCATATAAGGACTTTGGAAAACATTCCTACTAAGTTATAATGGTTAATGGTTTACATGAAATAAACTGTTACAAAAAGCATAAGTACAGTGATATAACTTACTATACATAGACAGTGAGAGATGTATGAGAAATCAACAGCATATAAGTAGAGCAACTACCGTGCAGTGTCTGTTATTAACACTGGTTTCTAGGTTTAGGCTTTTATACAACATTCAGAAATGAGTGACATGGGTGCTATAGGTAGGGTAAGAGGGAAGCAAGGAGTGGTTTAAAGGCACATAAGAGTGGTGGTAAGTAGTAAAAACTGAAGTGCTGTGGAATGGTAGGAAATTGATGCAGGTATATTTAGTTAAAAGATAGAAGACATAAAGAAGAAAGTTTGATATGGGAGGGGAGGGTGGAGAGGATTCAGAGGAGAAGAACATGAAGCCAGAAGAGGTTAGATCAAAAAATGACAATATGAATTATTAAGTGTAGTTGGATATCTGGGTCTATATCAGAAGACTGAAGAGGTGTTTAATCGAACACCTCTTCGGCAACACATAAAGAGTGAACGCACTAAAGCATGAACGCTCAAAACAGTGATTTCTTTCCCTGGGAAAGAAATTGGTAGCACAAACACACACACTTTCAAACATAATGTGGGGGCTTTGCTCCCCACACCCACCCAACGTGGGGGCTGTGCCCCCCCACCCCCTAACTAAATATACCAACTCAGAGATCGCACTACAGTGGGGAAAGGGGCAAACACATGGGGATGGTCAAGCGATTTCTTTCCCAGTGAAAGAAATCACTGTTTTGAGCATTCGCACTTTAGTGCATTCACTCTTTATGTGTCACCAAAGAGGTGTTCGATTAAATGCCTCTTCGGTCTTCTGGTATAGACCCGGATATCTATGGTAGTTGGAGGATGAAGTTTAGTGGGTATTAAGTAGATGAAGTATTACCCTTGTGAATGGGATGAACATGACCATGTTTCCAACAGGCGCTGTTTAAATGCTATGAGGTTATGGGTGGTTTCTTTTCTTGAAATATTAAAATGAATGCATTAAAAATGTGTAAAGCATTACTTCAACCTTTCCACCATTTATTGCCAAATTGAATACTGTCTAAATTTATTTTGAACTTGTTCAAACAGTACACACAATAGTATTGTTTTAATGATTCTGAATTAAATTAAACCAAAGCTCTCATGGAGTGAATATACATTTGTTTTTAAGAGCAACATAGAGGTATGCCCTTCCTACACATATGCATGCCCTTAGATAGGTGCCAACTTTCATCTTTTTGCAACTAGAAAATGTATACAGAAATATATGTCAAAGTGATAGTTGTATCAGGCTTGAACATGTAAAATTACCCATCAGGCAGTTGTGACATCATGTTTAAGTAATTTTGCCACTCGCATTACCATACTGCTCAAATATAAATGCATTTGTTCTTTACTTACTGTAATGGCCATGATCTTCCATGTAAACACTTTTGACATGGGTTTTAGAAGATACTTTCTTGCAACCATTTGTACACCACTGTAAACATTTGCAGGACTTAACATTTTTTTTTGCTGTTGAATTCTGAATTTTGTAAATCAATGTGATGTTGTCTTGATTATATAGGAAAATTCATCCATGTGCAGTTTACCAAAAGTATACTTTGGTGAACCATTTTGCCATATCATAGTTAAAAAGGGAAAAATATACATACAGACTCAAAATTGTTTTCACGTGAGAGCCCAACTCCACAACCAACTAATCATGAGGGTCTAACTCCACATCTTCTTAAGCACTTCAGTCTGGAGAACTTCATTCCCAGTAGGTATTTCACTCAGAGATCTCTGCATCTTGAGAAATAGTAAACATTTGTATATGAAGCAACCTCAGAGTGAAAAGGCTGTTTCATATAGGCATTTCATTAGTTTTACTGATCTCCCTCGGATTCAGAAACCACAACTGTGTCATGGTAGGCAAAATTGCATGATGAGAGGTGATGTTCAGGATGGGACTGGTTCAGAGACACGCTTAAGCATGACCTCACTAGACTACAAAATAACACGACTACCATATTATGCAAATGAGTGTGTGCTGATATGGAAATTAGCAACATCTACAATTTAAAATTCTGCCCAAAAATAGCACAAAAGTTTGTAAAATGTAACAATGATGCCACATAAATTGAATGAAGGATTTTATGTTTTATATAGAATAAATGTTATATTTATGGAGAATACATAAGTATTAATGGCAAGGCTGCTCGGAGTTTGGCATTCTAAGCCAGAAATCAGAAATACATCCAAGAGAATCACAAGGCATCCACTTGAAATCTTCAAAACATAAGTATACTTTATGCATTTTTCTCACACACGAGTACTGTTTTTCAGTGTTCTGTTGCTTCATTTTATATTATTACTGCTGTGACTGTTTTATTCTGCACTTGTTTTTGTGATTCATCTGCATTTAATAGACTAGGCTAGATTCAGACTTGCTGAATCTAGACTGTTTGATATCATTAGAGTACTAAAACCGTGTAACTTATATTAAGAGAGACCCTTGCACCCTTTTGGCAAGTGTGTAGCTTGGGACCCATTTGAGTTGGAGATTGCTAGAATAAAGGCTCAGTGAGGGGCTTTTCTATTAGAGTACTGTGTTAGAGCTGTTCACATTCACTTGTATTTAAGGACTGCATTTGTGCGTAGTTGCGCACAACGGAGTTGAGCACTGCCGTGCATAGATGCAAACGCTTAGAAAAGACAAAGTTTCCCTAGATAACTGCTAGGGAAGCCTCCTAAGCTTCCCTGCTTCTTGTTACACAACCCAGTTGCACACTGCTACCCAGAGAGTAACCCAACTGCGCATTTTGAGGTATTCACACAGATTTCTACCCCTAAGCCTCCCCACTAATTAGCCAATTTTACTAGTCCTACAGTAGAACCTGGTCCATCTAGCCCACTCCCCGCTACTTTATTATAGAATATACTTGTCATAATGGATGGACAGTTTCCCACCATTTATCCAGACAGCCTGATTGATATGAGCATCCTGAGTCAATGTAGCAATTGACTCATGTATACTGACAACCTAAAACATACAAACACAATATGTGAGAGATGTTAACTATACTATGAATCTGGAATCAGTGCTCCCTCTCTCTCACATAATGACAAACCAGATACCAAACAAGTTGTCAACACACACACTTCACCTCTTCCACAAACCAAATGCATAACACATAAACCCACATATGTAGATGTCTACCAAGAGAGCAGAGACTTCTCAAGCACAAACTTTCTGCACACAATACAGTCTCAACAGAATCTACTACACATAAAAGCACATGTATCAGTGTCTCACTCAATAAGTCCCTAAGGCAAAACACCTCAAAACCAAAGGTCTTGGTCATAGGTGACTCCATAGTGAGAAACACAGATGTCCCCCTCACCAGGCTGGACAAGGAGAAGATCGTGGTCAGCTGTCTGTCAGGTGCTAGGATCCACAAAATCATGCATGTACTCAAGTCTCTCACCAACAAGCACTGTTATGAATCTGTCATAGTCCATGCTGGAGTGAATGACTTGAGACATACCTCACTGGACCATATGAAGAGATACATGACTGAGCATTCAGATTATGTGTCCCAGGCAGGTATCTCCCTAGCCCTAAGCTGCATTCTACCTTCATTCACCCAGGATGGTGCCTCAATACAAACAAAAAATAATTGACTTCAAGTACCTGTCAGCCTGGGATGATATGGTCAACAAACCATGCAGCTTTGCCAGAGATGGCCTTCACCTGTCACCTCTTGGCTTTTGGTTACTGGCAAAGGTATGTGCCTCCCCCATAGTGCCTTTTTTAGGCAATATCATAACCAAATTCCAGATGTAAAAATATCCTCTAGAGACAAACTCAGGGTTATGCTGCTTAATGCTAGGAATCTAAATCAGAAACTGCACTCACAGGAAGCACTCCTTACTCTGGAAGATGCTGATAGCTGTGCAGTCACAGAGAAATAGTTCAAGGCCACAAAGAGTACTACAGCCATGCAAGGCTACAATGCCTTCCACATAACCAGACTGCAAAATGAATGTGAAAGCACCAAAGGAGGAGGTGTATCAATCTTCATTAAAGACAAATACACCTCAACACTGGTTGAACAGTACTACTCCCTAGAGTTTCTCCAAGTCCAACTAACTATAGGAAAGATCCCCCCTCCACATCATTATTAGCTACAGGCCCTCTGAACCACAAAGACCACACCATCCATCCTGACCTACTCAAGTCACTCACAATATAGCCAAACACCCTGGCCATGGGTGACTTTAACTATCCTTCCATTGACTGGATAACATATATGAACACAAACACACTTGCCCTAAGATTCCTGGACTTTGTTAACACAAATGCTCTGAAACAAAGAATCTGTATCCCCACAAGGGGCTGTAATGTCCTTGACCTGATATTCACCAGCATGGGGATTGCTGTGCCACCTCTTATGTGGGACCCTCCCTAGTAAAGTCCGATTATAAATCTGTCTTGTTCGAAGTAACGATCATGCCTGAACCCCCCCCCCACCCCCCACCCCCGGGAGCAAAAAGGTTGAAACATTTTTCCAAAGCAAACTATAGCCATCTAAGTGAAGGCATAAGGTATTTCAAAACCCCTGCCAGCACTGACAGCAATGAATCCTATAAGGAGGTTACACAAAGGACCTGTATAAACACCTATACAGATGTATAGACTCAGCCATACCAGAACAGATCAAAACAAGGTCCTCATGAAAAAACAAGCCACTCTGGTGGACATCTAGCATAAATAGGTTACACAAGAAAGAGAAGCTGCTGTCAAAGAAGAAGAGAAAATGCTCTCAGTAAAGGGAACACCCTCCACAGTTTGAACAAGCAAATTAGACACCTTGTAAAGTCCTCTAAAGCTAATTACAAAAAAAAACAAAATAGCATCCCTAGCTAAGGATAATCACAAAGTATTCTTTAGCTACATAGGAAATCTAAAAGATAAAAAACAGCTTTGTGCCTAATTAATAGTGGACGGTAACACTCATACTGAACCTGAGGACATTGCAAACCTGTTAGCAGACAGGTTTGGTGAAAACTTCACTCCCCCCCATCTCCACCAATCTTACCCCAAAGCATACCTCTCACCAGTCTATACCTAGTATCTCCAAAGAGCAGGTCGTACCCACACTCTCCAAGGCCAAATACACAGTCTCTATGGGACTGGATGACATCCCATGCTGCTTACCAAAAGGTCTAAAACAGGAGTTAATGGAACCACTAGGCACTCTCTTCAACCACAGTTTATGGCTTTATTCCAGCAGAGTGGAAAACAGGAACCATAATCCCCTTGCACTAAGGGGGTCCTTCAACTGACCCTGGGAACTATAGACCCATAAGCCTAACCAGCCCTCATCTGTAAGGCCATGAAGAGAATCATCATAGACCCTATCAACAAGGATATAGGCGATCTTCAAACTCTTGACCCAACCCAGCTTGGCTTCGTTAAGGACAGATCATGCCTGTTAAACCTGGTGGACTTCTTTGCGAAAGTCATCAAAGCCTTGGATGAAGGCAAAGCAGTACATAGTGCCTATCTTGACTTAGCCAAGACCTTTGACACAATCCCCCACTCAGGCATCATTGAGAAACTCACTCAGCTGGGGATTAACTCATACATCATTAGATGGGTAGCCAATTAGCTCACAGAGCTAACGTGTACAGTCACAGGGTTGCCTTCATTTTGTTGCAAATGGTATGTGTGATCATGCTTTTGTACGACTCAGAGTGAATTACAGAACACTTACGAGGACAAATGTCTAAAATGGTTTAGCTGAAAACCATTTTCGACATTTGCCCCATATGTTTGAATGAATAAATGCATTCGCATTGTAGCCATTCAAACATATGTGAGTCGCCACTGTGAGTTTTTTGCGTTTGTCCTTTCGATGAAAGAATGTCGCACAAACCACTCGCAACAAAATGAAGGTAAACCCAGTCAGAGTTGTGGATTCCACCTCTACTAGCAGACTTGTTACCAGTGGTGTTCCCTAAGGATCTATGCTAGATCCCATACTGTTTGGAATCTATTTCTCAGAAATCCAGGCAAAAATAGACCACATGTGACTTACCAAGTTTGCTGATGACTGCAAACTGGGTGCAATCACTGAATCCCCCAGCAATGTCAACATACTACAAAATGGGCTTACACTGATAAATGATTGGTGCCAAAGCCAGGGACTTAAACTCAGTGCAAAAAATACATTATCATCTCCCAAAGGAGAAGTCCCTGCAAATTACAATATTAATAATACCCCCCCCCCAAGTTCATACCCAGTAGTGAAAGATCCAGGAATGCAGGTTGATAGCAACCGTAACTTTGATCATCATGTGTCCAC
>NC_056735.1:1489388760-1489470744 GCF_019279795.1 Protopterus annectens | reverse complement strand
TCACAAGAATGGCACTGGCTGCGATGGCTGGCTGCAAAGAGACATCTACAGCATACAGACTCTCTGTGCTGGCTTTTTAATATTCTGTGCAAATAGGCTAGGCCATCCTGAAGGACATCACTCAGACATTAGCATCTACCTGGCCCTGTGTAATGTCCCTGTATTTTTGCTGTGTGGGTACCGTAGCGCTTTAGCTGAATTAGTATCTGCCTGCCCCTGTGTAATGACCCTGAACATACACTGTGTGGTAGCCATACAGACAATAAGCTTAGAGTGGGCTTTACCCATGACATTGCTGGCAACCAGTATACTGACCCTGACTGCCCTCACTATGTTTAATGAAGCTGTCAGCAACCAAGACTCTCTCTGCCACTGAAAAGGTGAGTGTTTATCAGCCAAGTCTTGTCCTTCTGTGGCATCCTGAGACTGAGACACAGGTTACACAGGCACAGAATCTGTTCTATACAAGACTAAACAGTTTACTAGTAAAAATACGGGTCAGGTTTTTGATATATATTTTCATGGCAGTTGTGGGTCAGATTGGGTGATATATATGGCCAGTTGCACTTGTTCTGCCTTCTATGTGAGGCAGACTTCAAGGTCATTGTGGTGTCGGATGTCTGAGCACCTTAGTGACATATGCAATAAAAGAATTACTAACGCACTGTATAGACATTGTCAGTCCCACACTTCTGCCAGGTTCACGTTTACAGTGATTGACAAAATTATGGGTAACAGACTATTAAAAACAAGATGGCATTCCATTTTGAATTTTAAAGAAAGAAAATGGATTATTAAATTAGGGGGACTTTTTGCACAAGGTCTCAATGACAAAATGTAATTAAATAAGTATTAATAAAGTAATGAATTTTGTCTTGTGGGGAAGTGATGTCACAGGAAATGATTTGGGTTTTGATGGTATTTAAAGCAATTGTTTATCAGTATGGTTATCACTGATGAAGGCTATATGCCGAAACCAGTCTGATTTGTGATATTTCAATAAATTTTTGATCTTTACATCCTTGTGGTGCTGACCTTTCTTTTGGAATACTTTGTTTGGTCGTTTGCATCAGCCGTACTTGCTAGCTGTTTTGTGAGAGTGATTATTTACAAAAAGGTCATCAAAACATACACATGACATTTGGCAACTGAAAGGTCAAAAAGACAAAGAAATATCTGCCTTAACCAGAATAGTGTCTGAGTTGCTAGAAGAAGGTGAAGCAAATATTACTAACCAGAATGATGCACTTAAAGTGTGTTATGTTTGATATCTTAATGGAAAATGGTGAGTTGCATGCTACCTTAGAAGAGTTGTTCAAAGCAAGACACAAGAAGATGTGTGTGTTTAATGGAAACAGTGGGTTCAAGTAGAATCAAATTGTAATTGTTAAAAAAAGCTTTGGCTCAAATAAGAAATTGACTGAAGAAAATTAAGGAGATACGGGTTCTTTGTACGGTCTTTGAGAGAAAGTTTTGTTGTACTGATAAATGGCTGTCATGAGTTGAGAATGCAACATTTATAGAGAATTCAGCAAAGCATGCATGAATACTGTAACTTAGAACATAAACAAGATTGCCTCAGACAAATTAACAGTGAACCTGCAACTGAAAAGAAAATGACAATAGAATAGGTCACATGAGTCTCTGGTCACAAAATACAGACAAACATATGATGCCTGAGTGACGTAGCGAAATGAAAAAGCTCTGGTGTAACAAAGAATGAGTCAATATGTAACAATATCAGGGGATGATCATAAAAGAACCTGCTGTTCAAAGCTCAGTTTGTTGTGAAAGAATCTGGTCAGAGCTCTGTAAGTGAGTTGATGGTGATAAAATAGCGGACTGCAAAACTGAGGGTACACTTTGGACCCAACAATAATGAACCCGAGTAGAATTAGTTGCCAATGTGCCAGCAACTTGCCATTCTAAAAGACTGTTAGGGAAGAAATGGAAGCCAGTTGTGAGTTTGTTTACCAGGAGCTTAGAGAATGGAAAAAAAATAGTTATGCAAGACTGAAAATAAAGCACCTGTCTGAAAAACACAAGCAAAAGACAGAGTTCACATAAACTGAGAGTAAAATAAAATAATTTGATGAAATGCAGGCTCTTTCAAGTTCAGACTTGCTGAAAGAAGAATAAGTGGCTTTTACCAAGTGGCTAGAAGGAAAAAAGGACATCAGAGCTGATAAACTGGCTACTAGGGAAATGAATCTCAAAGTTGCATGCATATACTGTAGTGCAAAGTCAAGAAAATTCTCTTTGGCAAACCGTATGTTGGGAACTAACAGAGCGTAAGGAAGACTGGCTCCAGTGAAAAGGATTAGCTGTCACAAGAGAAGGTAAAGAAATGTGACTGGAATACCAGGGCTGAACAGAAACCAAAGGATAAAGAGAAACAAAGAATATCAGCATGAGTGGTCTGAGCTACAACATTTGTTGCAGAACATAAAGCAAGAAAGCAATCAGATGAAACCTGAACTGGGCCTGAAACTACAGCAGGCCAAGAAGGATCATTGCCTGCTACAGACGGAAAGAAATAGACCAATAATGCAGAAAGACTGACTGGACTAGAGGAGATGAACCAAAGAATGGTGGTCATCCAATCCTGGAGAATATTAGGGTCCAACCTAACACTCTCTTACTAGGTGACTTCAACTACCTCTTCAATAACTGGGTAAACTACTCATGTACCAATACACTTGCCCAACGTTTCCTGGAGTTCATTAATTCCAATGCCCTGGACCAGCTTGTTCTTACCCCCATTAGAGGTAGCAACATCCTTGACCTGGTCATTACTAACATGGGCGACCATTGCTCTACACCAATAGTTATCTCCTCCCTGGTTAGATCCAACCACAAACTAAGCACCTTGGAAATCCACATCACTCCCAGCCCCCCGCCAAGGTAACCACCATGAAAAACTTCCCCAAAGTTAACTTTGGGCTCCTAAAAACAAAGGTGGCTAACTTCACGGCACCCATGCAAATGGAGAATAGTTGCATGACTGCAGAATCATACATCAATGCACTGTACGAACACGTACACAAATGCATGGATCTCGCCATACCCAATAGAACCAAGATGCTCTCCTCCAAAAAAAGGAAGCCAATCTGGTGGTCCCCTGCCATAAACAAACTCTACAACAGAAGGAGGAAACTGATGCAGAATAAGGTGAAGTCGCAAGACTGGAAAAACTCCCTTATCAGCCTCAACAAAAAGTTGAGATCCCTCATCAAATCCGCTAAAGCTAGCTATGAAAACAGAATTGCAGCAGATAGTAAAGTAAACCACAAGGTCTTCTATAGTTATGTAAAGAATCTCCAAGGCAATACCCAGATTTACTCTGAGCTACTACACAATGGTACCTCCTATACCTAGCCAACAGATGTTGCCAGTATACTGGCCGACAGATTCAGTACCAACTTTATTCCCCCCCCCCCCAAAGGACCAATCACAATACCAGTAGATTGCCAGGCACCCAGTATTACTGCTGAACAGGTTAAAACAGCACTGTCCAAGGCCAAGAATACAGCTTCTATGGGACCTGACAATATCCCTGGTTGTATTCTACATGAGCTACAGAGTGAACTGACACCTCACCTGTGTGCCCTGTTCAATCACAGCCTCACCTCAGGCTTTGTCCCTACCAAATGGCGCACTGCTACAGTCATCTCTCTCTACAAAGGAGGAGCGACTACAGACCCTGGGAACTATCACCCCATTAGCCTGATGAGGTTGATATGCAAAGCTATGGAATGCATCAACATGGACCTAATAAACAAGAATGTAGGGAATCTCCTAACTCTGGATCTCACACAGTTTGGTTTTGTGAAGGGTAGATCATGCCTGCTCAACTTGGTCGACTTCTTTGAGTCAGTCACCAGAGCTGTGGATGAAGGCAAGGTGGGTCATACAGCCTACCTTGATCTGGCCAAGGCTTTTTTAATACCATTCCCCATTCAGGAATCATATAAAAACTCACCAAGCTTGGCATCAACCCCTATATCACTAGGTGGGTTGCAAACTGGCTCACAGATAGAACCCACAGCGTGAAAGCAACTGACTCCAAGTCAGACTGCCAACTAGTTACGAGTGGAGTCCCACAGGGTTCAGTCCTGGGTCCTCTCCTGTTTGGTATCTACTTCTCTGAAGGCTAGGCCAACACAAAGGGACTCTGGCTGACAAAGTTCACAGACGATTGCAAGTTGGGAGCTATTATTAACTTCCCAAGTGATGTTGACATCCTACAGAATGGCTTCACTGAGACCAATGACTGGTGTCAGAACCATGGCCATAAGCTTAATGCCAAAAAATGTGTTATTATCCCCTTTGGGAAAAACCTGGTTCCCATGAATTACCACATTGATGGTAGTCCACTGAACACAGAAGGCGTTATAAGAGATCTGGGAACACAGGTTGACAGCAACTTCTCTTTTGATCATCATATTGCCACTGTGGTCAGAAAGTCCTTCTATG
Organism: Protopterus annectens; assembly: GCF_019279795.1. Taxonomy (NCBI): domain Eukaryota; kingdom Metazoa; phylum Chordata; order Ceratodontiformes; family Protopteridae; genus Protopterus; species Protopterus annectens. The sequence goes on along the minus strand of NC_056735.1, from coordinate 1,489,466,268 downwards.
TGGCACACCTCATTACTAAGGCTTTTGCATCCAGGAAGAAAGAGGTCATTGTCTCCTTCTACTCTTCCCTCATTAGGCCAGTCATCGAGTACAATGCCCCATTTGGCATATACCTCACTAGACACCTGCAACAACTGGAGAGGCTGCAAAAGTACCTCACAAAGAGGATCCTAAGCCTTAAACACTTGTCCTATATGGACAGACTCAAAAACACCAACACATATCACCTACTTAGAGGCGATCTCTGCTTGACTTACAAAGCCATGTCTGACCCAGCTCTGTTAGAAATGTTACATTTAAAGAAATTCCAATCCCTCCGCACCACACGCTCCAGAGACCTCAACCTCATTACTACAATTAACAGAACATGCTGGAGGGACAGGTTTATGACAAAGAGACTGCCCATGCTATGGAGCAGACTTCCCATACATGTCAAACAGAGAACCTCACTGACCTTCTTCAAGTAAATCTTGATGAGTGGATGGGAAACAGAAAAAATGACCCCGGGGATAACTCCAATGGCTCTACTTGACAGAAGCACTGGGAACTAAGGTCAGGTGGCACTATGCCAGGGTAATCCTATGGCTAGGCTTGTAAAGGCCTCAGGGCCATTAGCCTAGTACACACCTATGAACCTATAAAAACATAAAAGGTCAATGGAAAGCTCACAAAGTGAGATGAGAATATGACATGAGGCATGCATTTCTGACCTGTATAAAGAAACTTATACCAACAGTGGAGGAAATGGAAGTCTTGCATCTCAAAAACTTTGATTCAGAGGACGTTTTAATCAAAAAAGCTATACTGATAGCCACTAGAGAAATGGACACAAAATCTCCAGTTTCCACAGGGAATGATTAACTGGCTAGAAATAAAGCAAGAGCCTTGGTAATTAATACTAGGTTGACAGTTGTAGATGTGGCAGTGACATTTGAGGAAGATATCCGCAGCTGGGAGATTTTCACTGCAATCAAGACTTTGAACAATCTCCCAAAATTTCACTGGAGGGTTTATGGGATATAGTGTCACCTACAAGGGCAATGCATTATGAAGGACCACATGACTGTATGGGGATCATGGAATTGGAGGAAGCCACATCCTCCTTTCCTTAAAGGCACCTGGGAATAACACAATGATAGCATAGCCAATGGCCATATCAAGCCGGGACTGAGATACAAAGGCCTGGGCCCTGAAAGGAACCAATGCCTGGGACCTAAAAAGATACAGGAAAGCAAATACAGCCATAGGCCTGGTTGTAAAAGAACTTGACCAGAGAAACACTGACAGGAAGTTGAGCTGACAGGTCAAAAAAGAGAATGGCTGGCATTTGGAAAGTGAGAAGAAGGGGCTCCAGAGCCTTAATGAAAAAAATTATGATCAACTGAACTAAACTGGAAACCCATTACACCTAAGGAAATTTCACCTAAAAGAGACAGGTAAGTGTTAAAAGTAAAGTTGTGTTTAATTTTGCATTGTGAATGCCATAAACCACAAAAGATAATTGGGTCTGAATGGTAAGACGTAGTGCCTGTTGAGTTATCTTATGTTGCATTCAGCAAAGCTTATTTCAGTATCTAAACTAAAACTAACGTATCATTGATATTTCTCAAAGAAATGAATTGAAGACATTACACGATACTTGAGCTAATTTCCTTGAAAGGTAGTCAGAGAGGCATTTAAGACTTTTCCTTCTATTTCTCACTCTAAATACATATAAGTGAAAATACACAATGAATATATGTTATGTAGTCAACAAAAAACATTGAACGTAATGCAGTCAAGCACAAAGTCAAAAACATAAATAATTGATAATAAAATAAAAAATTTTTTTTTTTTTATTTTGTAAGGGACAAGCCCTCCTGCATCCCTCACACCACATACTAATTATATATACTAACTCTGAGATAAAACTACAGAGAAGAAAGGGATTTCACATAAAAAAGCTGATATGTGAGATCAGCTGATTTTTGATCATGCATACCGGCTTTTTATGCATTTGACAAATGAAACTTTCAACCAATTTTATATATATATATATATATATATATATATATATATATATATATATATATATATATATATATATATATATATATATATATATATATATATATATAAAGAGAGAGACTGATACACACACATACACACACACACACACACACACACACACACACACACACACACACACACACACACACACACACACACACACACACACACACACACACAGACACACACACACACACACAACTCTCTCTCACTGTCTCTTTCTCTCTCTCTCTATATTATATATATATATATATATATATATATATATATATATATATATATATATATATATATATATATACATATAAAAGAGAGAGAGAAAGAGAGACAGATAGATAGGAGATATAGCAGATAGATATTTTATATATCTATATAAATAAAAATGTAAACGTTCGTTTGTTCAAAATCTTAAATCTCCGAAAGTTCTTCACCGATTGCTTTGAAATTTTCACACAATGTTGCATTCAAATCATCATCATCATCATCTTTCGGCTGTTCCCGTTAGGGGTCGCCACAGCAGATCACCTGTTTCCATTTCTTCCTGTCCTCTGCATCTTGCTCTGTCACACCAACCACCTGCATGTCCTCTCTCACCACATCCATAAACCTTATTTTAGGCCTTCCTCTTTTCCTGTTACCTGGTAGCTTCATCCTTAGCATCTTTTTCCCAATATACTCAGCATCCCTCCTCAGCACATGTCCAAACCAACATAATCGTGCCTCTCTGGCTTTGTCTCCAAACCTTCCAACCTGGGCTGACCCTCTAATATACTTATTCCTAATCCTGTCCACCCTTGTCATACCCAGTGCAAATCTTAACATCTTTAATTCTGCCACATCCAGCTCAAACTCCTGCCTTTTTGTCAATGCCACTGTCTCCAACCCATAGACCTCACCACTGTCACACTACCCTCGTACATATCCTGTACCACTCTTACATACTTTTCTGACACTCCTGACTTCCTCATACAATACCACAACTCCTCTCTAGGCACCCTGTCATATGCTTTCTCTAAGTCTACAAAAACACAATGCAACTCCTTCCAACATTCTCTGTACTTCTTCATCAACAGTCTCAGAGCAAAGATCGCATCTGTAGTGCTCTTTCCTGGCATGAAACCATACTGCTGATCACTAATCATCACATCCCTTCTTAACCTTGCTTCCAGTACTCTTTCCCATAACTTCATGCTGTGACTGATCAATTTAATCCCTCTGTAGTTACTACAGCTCTGCACATCACCCTTATTCTAAAAAATCGGTACCAAAACACTTTTTCTCCATTCCTCAGGCATCCTCTCACTTTCCAAGATTTCATTAAACAATCTGGTTAAAAACTCCACTGCCATTTCACCTAAAAACCTCCATGCTTCCACAGGTATGTCATCTGGGCCAACAGCCTTTCCATTCTTCATTCTCTTCATAGCTATCCTTACTTCCTCCTTGCTAATCCATTGTACTTCATGATTCACTATCCCTACATCATCCAACCTTCTCTCCCTCTCATTCTCTTCATTCATCAACCCCTCAAAGTACTCTTTCCATCTCCTCAACACACTCTCCTTGCTTGTGAGTATGTTTCCCTCATTATCCTTTATCACCTTTACCTGCTGCACATCTTTCCTAGCGCGGTCCCTCTGTCTAGCCAATTGGTACAGGTCCTTTTCTCCCTCCTTAGTGTCCAACATTTCATACAACTCTTCATATGCCTTATCCTTAGCCTTCACCACCTCTCTCTTTGCCATGCACCTAATCTCCTTATACTCCTGTCTACTTTCTTCATCTCTCTGACAATCCCACTTCTTCTTTGCCAACCTTTTTCTCTGTATACTCTCCTGTACTTCCTCATTCCACCACCATGTCTCCTTGTCATCCTTCCTATGTCCAGATGTGATACCAAGCACCTTTCTAGCCATCTCCCTTACTAGCTCTGCTGTAGTTAACCAGCTATTTGGTAACTCTTCACTGCCACCCAGTGCCTGCCTTAAATCACCCCTGAACTCCACCTCACAATTACCCTTTTTCAATTTCCACCACTTGATCCTTGGTGCTGCCCTCACACTCCTCCTCCTCTTCTTGATAACCAACGTCATCCTACAAACCACCATCCTATGCTGCCTAACTACACTTTCTCTGTTCACCACTTTACAGTCTCCAATCTCCTTCAAACTGGCCCTCCTACATAAGATATAATCCACCTATGTGCATCTTCCTCCACTCTTGTATGTCACCCTATGCTCCTCCATCTTGTTAAAATACGTATTCACCACAGCCATGTCCATCCTTTTCGCAAAATCCAATACCATCTGACCTTCTGCATTCCTTTGTTTAACACCATACCTATCCATCACTTCCTCATCCCCTCTGTTCCCTTCACCAACAAGCCCATTGAAATCTGCTCCAATCACCACTCTCTCACCCTTGGGTACAGTCATCACCACTTCATCCAATTCACTCCAAAATTTTTCTTTCTCATCCATTGCACACCCAACTTGTGGAGCATATGCACTAACAACATTCATCATTACACCATCAATTTCCAGCTTCATAAACATCACTCTATCCGACACTCTTTTCACCTCCAAAACACTCTCAGCATACTGTTCCTTCAGAATAAGTCCTACGCCATTTCTCCTCCCATCCACACCATGATAAAACAATTTGAACCCACCTCCGATACACCTAGCCTTACTCCCCTTCCATCTTGTCTCTTGCACACACAATATACCAACCTTCCTTCTGTCCATCATATCAGCTAGCTCTCTCCCTATACCAGTCATACTGCCAACATTCAAAGTTCCGACCCTCTCTACCACAGTCCTAGTCTTTCTCCTCTCTTCCTGCCTTCGGCCATGTCTTCCACCTCTTCTCCTCCTTCGGCCAACAACAGCCCAATTTCCACCAGCACCCTGTAGGCTAACAGTACTGGTGGCGGTCGTTGTTAACCCGGGCCTCAACCTATCCGGTATAAAAATTTTTCTTGGTATCTGCATGAAATGTTCTGGCGAAGTTTTATGCCGGATGCCCTTCCTGATGTAACCCTCCCCATTTATCCGGGCTTGGGACCGGCACAAAGAAATGCACTGGCTTGTGCATCCCCAGTGGCTGGGTTGTTGCATTTGAATACGTGCATGTTTTTATATACCTACTATTATAGAGATGTCACACGTTGCATTCGAATACGCGCGTGTTTTTATATACCTACTATGGATTCTATATTTTATTTATTTATTTATTTATTTATTTAAATTTGTTGACCGGGAGTGTCCAACTGATCGTGGGTCCATTTTCAGCGGAGGCCCGGGGAAAAAAGCTCCACAGTAAAATAAACAGACAGTAGTTACATTGGATTACATAGCGATTAACAATTTAACATAGAAATTACTTACAACATATTTACAGATGAAGAACATAGTACATCAGTAGACAACTAGAATCTTTATCTGTGAAGTACATAACAGGCATTAACAAATGTAATAATGAGAAGTTCCTGCTGTATAATAAGTACTAGGCTTATGAGCATCTGAGCTTGCTATCATCAAGGTAGTTAGTGGAGGTGAAAGAAGGTAGTAGTTGGATGGGGTGGATGATATTAGAGTGGGAGTTGCAAGGGCATAGCCAGCATGTTTTTAGGTGCACTTTTAATAAAGTTTTGAAGTTGGTGCATGATGGTACGGAGGTAATTGTGGGTGGGAGTGAGTTCCATAATTTGGCTATGGCACAAGAGAATAGTGCTTCACCAGCAGAGTTATTGGCTTTAGTGTTCTGCAAGTGATTTTTGTTGCTGGATCTTAGTGGTCTGGTGGTGCGATAGGGTTGGAGTAGATTCTGGAGGGATGAGACATTTAGTGGATGGTTTACTAGTTTGTGGGCAAGTGAGAGTTGATACCACTGAAGGAGGTGAGGGAGTTCAAGCCAGCCCAGTTCAGCAAGTGAGAGACAGTGGTGACTATGGTAGGATGCTCCTGTGGCGAATTTGGCGATTTTGTTGTAGCAGGTCTCTAGCTTGTTTAGATCACATTGCCTTAGGTTGGTATATACTGGAGAGGCATAAAGTAGGGTGGAGATAAGGTGGGAATTTGCTATTGAAATCTTTGCTGCTTTGGTGAGAAATTGTTTATTTCTGTATAATGCTCCTAGTTTTTTGTGGACTTTTTTATGGTCATGGATATGTGAATGTCAAATTTTAGTTTATTGTCTATTTCCACTCCTAGCAATGTGGTGTGCTCAGTTGGGTATATAGTGGTGTTGTCTTTTGCTGTGATGTTAAAGTGAGAGTTGTTTTGAGTATGTTTGGTGGGTTGGAAGATGAGTAGTTTAGTTTTGTTTGGGTTGAGTATTAACTGGGCATCGGATAACCATGTTTCAACAGAGGAAAAGGCTTCCTGTGTGACTTTTTGCAGTTTGGGTAGGGACTGGGCTGAGCAGATGATGGTCGAGTCATCTGCGTATTGGATGAGTGTGCCATGTTTGGTGGCAGAGGCTAGATTATTGGTGTAAACAGAGAAAAGTAGGGGTCCAAGGATGGATCCTTGGGGAACCCCTATGGAGACAGGTAGTTGGGGAGATATGTCATTCTGCCATACAACGGATTGTTGGCGGTCAGACAGGTAACTCTGAAACCAGTTGGTGACTGATTGTGAGAAGGATAGGTTATTGAGGACAGAGATAAGTTGTTTGTGTGGGACCATGTCAAATGCTTTAGATAGGTCTAGGAAAGTAGCAGAGGAGAGATATCCATTGTTTTTATGCTGAAGGATAGTGTTAGTAAAGGAGAGTAAGGCAGTGATGGTGCTGTGGTTTGGTTGGAAACCATGCTGAGTACTGGAAAGGAGGTTGTTAGTAAGGAGGTAGTGTGAGACCTGAGAGTGTATGCATCTCTCTAGTATTTTGGAGAGTGGAGAGAGAATAGCTATGGGGTGGTAATTGATTAGTTCTGCAGAGGGTCCGCCTTTGTGGAGGGGAATTATATGTGAGACTTTCCACAATGTGGGAACGTAACTTTCTGACAGAGATCGGTTAATCAAGATGTATACTGGGTAGGCCAGAGCATCAGCTGCGATTTGAACGTATTCACTTGGGAGGTTGTCTGCTGCTAATTTGGTGGGTTTAAGTTTAGTTAAGAGTTTTTTTATGTTGGAGGTAGGTACAGGAGAAAAAGAGAAGTCAGTGGGGAGATTACTAGTTGAAGGTGTGGGTTGGAGGGGAGGGGGGTTGTGTTGTTTAGCTAGTGATAGTATGGTTTGGGTGAAGTGTGTGTTGAATGAGGTAGCAATATTTTCTGAGGAGTGAGGGATGTTAGGAGAAGGGGTACTGACTTTACCTGGGTGGAGGATGGAGTTTATGGAGGACCAGAATTGTTTGGGGCTGTGTTGTGAGGAGTCTAGGGCAGATTGGTAGTATTGGAATTTGTCCCATTTTATTAGCTTTTTGACTCTATTGCGTAGTTCTAGGAATTTCTGTCTAGCTGCGGGGTTTTGGTTTTGCCAGTGCTCCCAGGCTTTATCCCTGTTTTTCATTTCTGACTTAGTGGTTTTCTGTAGCCATGGGGAGGGTTGTGCTTTGGTTCTGGAAAATCTTATGGGGCATGGTAATTAAGGATGTTCAGGAAGGTAGTATTAAAAATTCAACTCGTCATCTAGACTGAGGTACTTTAGAGGATGCCAGTTACATTCTTTGAGGGATGAGATGAATGTGAGTGGGTTAAAGTTTATTTTTTATGTATTTGACGATAGATGACAGGTTTAGCTTGGTACAGGTATTTTTGAGTAGGAATGTTGGGGAGTGATCACTGAGGCTATCTGATAAGCAGCCTGTTATATATGACTGGGGGTTCTTACTGACTAGTATCCAATCCAGGGTAGTGTGCTTGCTGCAGTTTTTATTTATCCTTGTTGGTGACTGGACTAGTTGGGTGAAGCCATGAAGGTGTACATGATGGGTTGGATTGTTGCCAGAACAGGATTGCCAGTCAATATTGAAATCACCTAAGATGATAGTTTCTTGGGGGAGATGGTGGGTAGACCAGCTGAGGAGGTTTTCTAGTGGAGGGATGTTTTGGCCAGGTGGGAAGTAGCATCCAATTATGTTGATGGTTTTGTTTTGGTTAATTTTGAGGTTGGTATATATTATTTCTTCATTGCCTATTTGTGGAGCTGATGATTTTAAGATCTGGATGTTTAGATGCTGTTTAAATATTATATCTACACCACCTCCTTTTTTGTTTAGCCGGTCTACTCTTAGTATGCCGTAACCTGTAGGGAGTATTTGCTCACTGGTAATGTGAGGTTTTAGCCAGGTTTCCATCAGGATGAGTATATCTGGGGAGTATAAGTCTATGGTGGCATGGAGTTCATGGACTTTGTTGGATATACTTCTAATATTTAGGCTTAGTAGAAGGAAGTCACTTGGCTTTCTATTGGCTATAATATGGGAGAAGTTGTGGTTTCTAGTCTGATTATGAGGATTGGGGTTGGAAATGGTAGGGCCAGGGTTGGGGTGGATGTCTCCACTTAGGGCTAGTTTTGATATGCATGAGATTATTAGTGTTCTCAGTTTTTGAATGTGTTTGTTTATAAGGGAAACTTTATGATTATGCTCTGTGGGTAATAGGTATGGTGGGAGGGTTACTATGTTAAAATGTAGGGATGCTTTACGTTTGAGTAATATAGTTGGTAGAATATGTGGGGGGTGCATAGGGATGGTTCTTGAGCTGGTAGGAGGGGATCTGAGTATGGGTGAGACATGGGTGGTGGTGTGAGTAGTAGTACAGTGGTAGTGGTTGAGTGGGGGAATGATGGAGCTTTGGTAGGATGTAAGATATGCAAGGAGAGTACATGCAGTGAGCAAAGGAAAGGTATGCTTGTACATGTCAGTTGAGGAGGTGTGATAGTAGAGGGAATATGGAGGAGGTAGTGTTGGGTTAGTGCTGTGGTTGGCTATTGGAAAGATGGGAGGGGTTTGAGTGCAATAAAGGTGGGACCACTGGGGGCGGGAGGGAATAGGGGGCAGGGTGGGGTATGTTTTTGTTATAACTTTCTTACTTCTTTTTCAATGCAATCGATCTGCTTTAGTTCATCCAAATAATGCCTCGCAGAAGATCAAACTTAGGTCGCCGTACTCACGGAGTGGAAGCAGTGCACCGAGTAATTGCAAATCAAACTGAGGAAGAATGGGCATCAACGAACGAGCGAAACAGACAAAGAATGGCTCAAATACGTGCCGAGAAAGCAGCACAGCGATGTGCAGCCAGACTTGAGGATGCACAGTTGCGAGCATGGCGATCGTGTTCTGCAGCTTCAGATCTGCTTCGTTCTCCTCGATCGACACCAGCGGACAAAATAAATGCTTGCCTGAAATACCCTACTTTGTGGCGACACATAAAGACGTTAAAATTAACTACAAATATGCGTGTCCAGCTGCAAAACGGTCGATCGGCTGAGATATTCTCACATCAATTGCTGGAAATTGGGAACGGAAAGGTGCCGGTTGATCTGACCTCAGGACGAATTTCATTGCCTCATAACTTCTGCAATTTAGTGACGTCAAAAGAAGAATTGGTTGAAAAAGTATTTCCCAATATTCAAACCAATTATAAGAATCACGATTGGCTGACTGAACGAGTTACCGAATAGCTGGGTAACTACAGAAGAACTGGTAAGGGAGACAGCTAGAAAAGTGCTTGGTGTGACATCTGGACAGAGGAAGGAGGTCAAGGAGACCTGGTGGTGGAATGGGAAAGTACAGGAGAGTATACAGAGGAAGAGGCTGGTGAAGAAGAAGGAGTGGGATTGTCAAAGAGATGAAGAAAGTACACAGGAGTATAAGGAGATGAGGCGCATGGCAAAGAGAGAGGTGCAAAGGCTAAGGATAAGGCATATGGAGAGTTGTATGAAGGGCTGGACACTAAAGAGGGAGAAAAGGACCTGTACTGATTGACTAGACAGAGGGACCGAGCTAGGAAAGATGTGCAGCAGGTAAGGGTGATAAAGGATAATGAGGGAAACGTACTCACAAGCAAGGAGAGTGTGTTGAGCAGATGGAGAGAGTACTTTGAGTGGTTGATGAATGAAGAGAATGAGAGAAAGAGAAGGTTGGATGATGTGGAGATAGTGAATCAGGAAGTGAAACAGATTAGTAAGGAGGAAGTACGAACAGCTATGAAGAGAATGAAGAATGGAAAGGCTGTTGGCCCAGGTGACATACCAGTGGAAGCATGGAGGTGCTTAGGAGAAATGTCAGTGGATTTTTTAACCAGATTGTTTAATGAAATCTTGGAAAGTCAGAGGATGCCTGAGGAGTGGAGAAAAAGTGTTTTGGTACCTATCTTTAAGAATAAGGGTGATGTGCAGAGCTGTAGTAACTACAGAGGGATAAAACTGATCAGTTACAGCTTGAAGTTATGGGAAAGAGTAGTGAAAGCTAGGTTAAGAAGGGAGGTGATGATTAGTGATCAGCAATATGGTTTCATGCCAGGAAAGAGCACTACAGATGGGATGTTTGCTATGACAGTGTTGATGGAGAAATATAGAGGAGGTCAGAAGGAGTTGCATTGTGTCTTTGTGGACTTAGAGAAAGCATATGACAGGGTGCCTAGAGAGGAGTTGTGGTACTGTATGAGGAAGTCGGGAGTGGCAGAGAAGTATGTAAGAGTGGTACAGGATATGTACGAGGGTAATATGACAGTGGTGAGGTCTGCGGTGGGAGTGACAGATGCATTTAAGGTGGAGGTGGGATTACATCAAGGATCAGCTCTGAGACCTTTCTTATTTGCAGTGGTGATGGACAGGTTGACAGATGAGATCAGACAGGAGTCCCCTTGGACTATGATGTTTGCAGATGACATTGTGATCTGTAGTGAGAGTAGGGAACAGGTGGAGGAGACCCTGGAAAGGTGGAGATATGCTCTAGAGAGAAGAGGAATGAAGGTCAGCAGGACTAAGACATAATATATGTGTGTGAATGAGAGGGAGGATAGAGGAATGGTGAGGATGCAGGGAGTAGAGTTGGCGAAGGTGGATGAGTTTAAGTACTTGGGATCAACAGTTCAGAGTAATGATGAGTGTGGAAGAGAGGTAAAGAAGAGAGTACAGGCAGGGTGGAATGGGTGGAGAAGAGTGTCAGGAGTGATTTGTGACAGACGGGTACCAGTAAGAGTGAAAGGGAAGGTCTACAAGAGGGTAGTGAGACCAGCTATGTTATATGGGTTGGAGACTGTGGCACTGACAAAAAGGCAAGAGTCAGAGCTGGACATGGCAGTTAAAGATGTTAAGATTTGTACTGGGTGTGACGAGGATAGACAGGATTAGGAATCAGTATATTAGAGGGTCAGCTCAGGTTGGACAGTTTGGAGACAAAGCCAGAGAGGCGAGATTATAGGTTCATAGCTAGGATCATAGGTAGGTAGGTAGGTAGGCTATCTGCCCGAAGGCATTTATAAGCCTAGCCAGAATGTGTTGGCTTTCGCTGCCCCCTTAGATTAGTTCTCTGTGCCTCTGTCCAGCAGAGCCACTGAAGTGATCCCGGGGTAAACTTTCTGTTTCCCATCCAGTTGTCAAGGTTTCTCTTGAAGAGTATTAGCGAGGAGCTCTGCCTAATGTAGATTGGAATCTTGTTCCAAAGCATGGGAGGTCTCTGTGTCAGGAATCTATCCCTCCAGTATGTCCTATTTATTGTTGTGGTGAGGTTTTGATCCCTAGAGCATGTGGCTCGAGGGGATAAGCTTTTCTTTAGGTGGAGCATGTTGATCAGTTCTGGGTTGGACATCGCCTTGTATGTCAGGCAGAGATCACCTCTGAGTAGGCGGTATGCAACCGAGTACAGCTGGAGTTTCTTCAGTTGAGCTGCATAGGGCACCTGTTTGAGGCCAGTGATCCTCTTGGTGAGGTACTTCTGTGGTCTTTCCAGCTGTTGCAGGTGTCTTGTAAGATGCATCCCAAATGGAGCGTTGTACTCTATGATGGGTCTGATGAGCAATGAGTAGAGGGGCACGATGACCTCTTTTGATCTGGATGTGAACCCTTTTTTGATTAGGTGGGCCATGTAGAAGGATTTTCTAACCACTTTGGCAATGTGACTATCAAAGGAGAGTTTACTATCTACTTGGGTCCCCAGAACCCTTATTACGTCTTCCGTATTTAGGGGACTACCACCTATGTGGTAGTTTGTGGGTACTTTGTTTTTTCCAAAGGGGATGACTATGCACTTTTTGGCATTTAGCTTGAGGCCATGATTTTGACACCAGGTGTCTGTCTCAGTGAGACCCTTTTGGAGGATGTCTGCGTCAGCCGGAGAGTCAGTTATAGCCCCTAGTTTGCAGCTGTCTGTGAACTTGGTCAGCCATAGTCCTCCTGTGCTTGCCTGTGCCTCTGAGAAGTATATGCTGAACAGGAGGGGTCCTAGGATTGATCCCTGGGGAATGCCACTTGTAACCGGTTTAGAGTCAGACCTAGCTCCCGCAACTCCTACCATGTGGGTTCTGTCCGTGAGCCAGTTGGCAACCCATCTTGTGACGTAGGGGTTTATGTTCAGGCTGGTGAGCTTGTCTATAATACCAGAATGGGGAATGGTGTCAAAGGCCTTTGCGAGGTCTAGGTAGGCTGTGTGTACCACCTTTTCCTCATTTATAGCCTTGGTAACTGTCTCAAAGAAGTTCACCAGGTTTAGGAGGCATGATTTGCCCTTAACAAAGCCAAACTGGGTAGGGTCCAGTGTTTGGAGGTACCCAATGTCTTTGTTAATGAGTTCCATGATGATGCACTCCATAGCCTTGCAGACCAAGCTAGTCAGGCTTAGAGGGCGATAGTTCCCGGGGTCTGTTGTGGCTCCACCTTTGTGGAGCGGAATAACCATTGATGTGCGCCACTCTGTGGGTACATAACCTGTGGAGAGGCTGAGTTTAAACAGTGTGTTTAGGTGAGGGGTTAGTTCATCTTTGAGCTCATGTAGGATGCAGCCTGGGACTCCGTCTGGTCCCATTGATGCTGTGTTTTTGGCTTTGGAGAGGGCTGTTTTAACCTGAGTGTCTGTGATTTCAGGAGCTCTACATTCTTCTGGTATGGTTATGAGTCCTTTTGGGGGTGAGAGGGGGGGTGAAGTTTGCGCTGAACCTGTCTGCCAGGATGTTGGCAATATTGGTCGGTTCAGTGTATTTTGTGCCATTCTGCACTAACTCTGAGCAGATCTGAGCATTGCTACTTAGATTTTTGACATAGCTAAAGAATGCCTTGTGGTAATCTTTGGAGTCCTTGACCATTTTTCTTTCGAAACTCGCCTTGGATGATTTTATGAGGGATCATAGTTTCTTGCTGAAACTGATTAGGGATGTCTTCCCTTCTTGGAATTTTACTCTTTCTGTACTAGTTTCCTCCTTCTATTGTATAGCTTGTTTATGGCAGGAGTCCACCAGACTGGTTTCCTTTTCTTGGAGGAGTGAGTCTTGGTTTTGCTTGGGATAGCAGGATCCATGCATTTTTGTAGGTGCCCATAGAATGCATTAGTAAAGGATTTTGCAGCTTGGACAATGTTATCCTTTAGCATGGGGGCTTTGAAAAGTTCCACCTCGGTCTTAAGTAATGTGAAGTTTGCTTTTGAAAAGTTTTTCACGGTGGTTTCCTTGTCTGGGGGTGGGGGTGGAATGTGGATATCCAAAGTGATTTGTTTATGGTCAGATCTAACCAGTGAGGGGTTGACCTCCGGTGTGAAAGCACCGGTCGTCCATGTTGGTGATGACCAGGTCCAATATGTTGTCACCTCTGGTGGGAGTGTTGACCAGTTGATCCAGGGCATTTGAGTTTATAAATTCTAGGAAATGTTGCACAAGGAGTTAGTACTGGAGTAGTTCTCCCGATTAATGTTTGGGTAATTGAAATCACCCAATATTAGGGTGTTTGGTAGGACCTTCATATTTCCCAGTGTTTCCAGAAATGCGGAATGGGGGTCCTGGGACATGGTGGGTGATCTGTAGCAAGCTACAATTTGAATTGCAGTTTTGCTCATTGTTAGCTGCACGTGGATGATCTCTGAAGAATCGTGCTGTGCTACTAACTTGGAGGTGTGGGTATCCTTGATTAATATGGATACGCCCTTGCCTTTTGTATTTCGGTCTGGGTTCTGTGGTCAAAATGTATGGTATGAGTTGTAGCCTGGTGGTGCTGGGGTGCTCTCTGGAGCCTTAAACCAGGTTTCTGTTACTGCACATATATCGATTTTATCCATACTGAGGAGTGCCTCGAGTGCATGCATTTTGAGGTTTAGACTTCTGGCATTGAGTAGCATCACCCTCAGTTTTTTGTTACTTCTGCTATTTATGGTGGTGGGGTTGTCTTTTGAGCCTTGCCTAAAAAATGCACAATGGGGGTGGCAAGTGCCTTGGCCAGTATTCAAAAGCCTAAGGGTGACAGGTACAAGCCATCTCTAGCGAAGTAGCGTGGCTTCTCGAGCATGTCATCCCAGGCGGACAGACACTGGATCCCCTTTGAATGACACCAGAAACTTAGCCAATTGTTGAAATTGCAATTTTTTTCTTTATACTGTGATATCCTTCTTGGTGAGGGCAGGATGCTACTCAGGGTCAGGGTCATACCAGCCTGGGCTACAAGATCAGAGAGCTCTTCCATGTCTCTTTTCATGTAGTCCAGGGAGGTATGGCTCAGATCATTCACACCAACATAGACAATGACAGAATCATATTTGTACTTGTTCTGGAGTGACCTGAGAGTTGTTTTCTCCTTATTCAGCCTTTTGCGGTGTTTGGACATGTGCTGAGGAGGGATGCTGGATATATTGGGAAAAGAATGCTAAGGATAGAGCTGCCACATAAGAGGAAAAGAGGGGAGGCCTAAGATAAGGTTTATGGATGTGTTGAGAGAGGACATGCAGGTGGTTGGTATGACAGAGCAAGATGCAGAGGACAGGACGAAATAGAAACAGATTAGCCGCTGTGGCGATGCCTAACAGGAACAGCCGAAAGAGAAGAAGTCTTTCTAAGGTTAGTAAGAATAAGGGAAGCATAGAGAAGTTTTGAGATGAGATGACTGCATTCAGTAGTGGACTTAGTGTGATTTTTAAGAAACTGCTTGTTTCTGTATAGAACTACAAGTTTTTTGTGCACTTTCTTTATGGTCTGACAGATGTGTGAATCATATCTCATATTACTGTCAATTTCTACACTTAGAAGTCTGGTGTGAATTACAGGAGAGATAATGGTTTTATCCCTCGGCAAAATATTAAATGAGGGACAAGGTGTAGTAGATCTTGTAGTTTGGAAGAGCAGACGTTTAGTTTTGCTAGGATTAAGAATTAGTTGGAAATTGGTAAGCCATGTCTCAACAGAAAGAAAGGAGTCTTGTGTTAGTGAATGGAGTTCTTGTAGGGATGAGGCAGCACATATTAGTTTAGAGTCATCTACATATTGGATGACATAAGCATGCAAAGTAGAAGTGTGGAGGTTGTTAGTATAGATAGAAAACAGTGGGGGACAGATAGAGCCTGGGGAACTCCAAGAGTAACTGGAAGAAGAAGGTAGAGGTCCTGCTGCCATAGAACTGCCTGTTAATATCTTCATAAATAACTTATGTACACATTTCTGTAGAAATTTGGATAGAGGAGCCAAAATAGCAATTGGGTGATAGTAAGTTAATTCTGTGGAGTTACCCCCTTTGTGTAGTGGAATAATATGGGAGATTTTCCAAATTTCAGGGACTAGATTTTCAGATATAGCTCTGTTAATAAGAATGGCTACTGGGTAGGCAATTGCATCAGCAGCGATTCTTAGAAAGTCGACTGGTAGCTTGTCTGCAGCCAGTGTTGTGGGTTTTAACTTTCTGAGACATTTTCTTATTATGTCAACAGGGACAGGTTGAAATTTAAAGGTGTTGTTATTATTGCTTGACTTGGATGGTTCAGTGGTGGGGAGGTGGTTTTATTGATTAGATAGGGCTAGTATGGTCTCCGTGAAGTATTTATTGAATTGAGTAGATATCTTTTCGGAGGTATTTGTAGTTGTTGGGGATGGGTACTTGATTTTCCTAGAAGGAGTATGTTGTTAATAGCTGCCCAGAATTTTTGAGGGCTGTTTTGATGTTTAATTTATATGTTGTGGTAGTAATTAACCTTGTCCTGCTTAACTAGTCGTTTTGTTTTATTTCTGAGTTTCAGATATGGAAAACACCAGGCACAAGATTTCCAAGCACTTCAAAAGCCACAGCAGTCCACTGAATGTATATTGAAAAAACGAACCGTCTTTTATTCACATCCAAAACTCCATAAGATTTAGCGTTCATCTACTACACCATAGACTTCATCAGAATAAATAAAAAGACATTCACCACTTGCTATTTATACCATTTTCAAGCCAATGAGTTCATTAATTAAGAGCAACTACTTCATTAGCTTAAAGCAACAGTAACAATCTGCCATGTAAATTCCAGTTTAAATTAAAAAAAACTGCATATATAAAACACTAAAACTTATAAATAAACAATATGAATAACCATTGTTGTTCATAAAAAATATTAAAAATGTCTTTATTTATTCTGATGAAGTCTATGGTGCAGTAGACGAAAGTGCTAAATCTTATGGAGTTTTGGATGTGAATAAAAGACTGTTCGTTTTTTCAATATACATTCAGTGGACTGATGTGGCTTTTGAAGTGCTTGGGAATCTTGTGCCTGGTGTTTTCCCTATTATCACTTATTTTTTGTTGGTTTTAAGGGATAACACTGACAGTTTTGGTTGAGTTTCAGATATGCTTGTTTGGAGGCTTGGGTCCTAACTTTGTATAAATGGTTCCAAGCTTTGTCTCTAGCTTTAAGCAGTGACCTGGTTTCTTTACTTAGCCAAGGAGCAAAATTTGATTTGATTCTGATTGTTCTGGGAGGGGCATGTAGGTTTAAGATATCTGCAAAGGTGGAGTTGAAGTATTTAACATCTTCCTTGAAAGTGAGTAGCTTGAATGGGGTCCAATTACAACTTTTAAGGGCAGATAGGAAATTACTGGGGTTAAAATTCCTTTTATTCCTTATCATATGGTAAACGGTGCCTTTGGTATGGCAGACATGTCACCTTAGTAGAAAGGCTGGTAGATGGTCACTCTGGCCATCTGGGAGGGAGCTAGAATGAAAGGAGTGGACAAATCTATTAATTAATATCCAGTTGAGTATTGATTGCCTCTTGGATAATTTGTCAATTCTAGTAGGAGTTTGGATGATTTGTGTAACTCCATGGAGGTTTATATAATTAGTGGGAGTATGAGAATTACGGGTAAGCCACTCAATGTGAAAATTGCCCATGATGATAGTTTCTTGTTGGAGTGAATTGCAGGACCAGTGGAGGAGGTTCTCAAGAGTGGATATGTTATTACCGGGAGGGATGTAGCATCCAATTATATTTATCAGCTTTTTGGAGTTAATATTTAGTTTGGTAAAAATTACTTCAGCATTGTCAAAGCTGGGGATAATTTGATCTACTATCTCGACTTTGAGGTGTCTTTTAAATAAAATTGTTATGCCACCTCCCCTTTTGCCTATTCTGTCCTTCCGTAGGATATTATACCCTGGCGTAAGGATTTCATTATTAATATTGTGTGGTTTTAGCCATGTTTCAGTTAATAGTACGATATCTGGTGAGTACAGTGAGAGACTGGCGTGAAGATCATGAATTTTGTTTGTATTGCTTCTAGTATTTATATTTAGTAACAGGAGGTCTGTCACTTTCCTAGGAAGTTGCAGTATGCTCTGTGAGTGGTTGGAAAATTTGGGGGGTTGGTAGTTTACAGAAGATGTTGGTCCAGGATTAGGATATATATCTCTGCTGAGGGATAGTTTTGAGGCTATGGAGGTTATAGTTTTTATGATTTTAGTCAAATAGCTGTTATACATCTGGGATATTTTGGGGGCGTGATAGTGGGGTAGCAATATGAAGGGAGCATATTGAATGGGTGAAGAGTAAGAGAGTTGAGGAGATTAAGAAATTGATGGATCTAATATTTGGAAGATAGAGAGAGGTACCATGGTAGATACACATTATATATATATATATATATATATATATATATATATATATATATATATATATAAAATATAGTTTTTCATATGAAAATACAGACGTGCCAGTAATAGAACATGCACATATTAGCAATATAGTTAAGTAGATGGATAGATGGATAGATAGATGGATAGATGAATAGATGGATAGATAGATAGGTGGATAGGTATATATACCTAATATAAAATGCATGTTTTTTTTACGTGAGAATACAGGCATGCTAGTAATAGAACATTTATGTTATAGCTAGCTAGCTAGATAGACATATTGTAGGTGGATAGGTAGATAGAGCAAATATAATCTCTATGAGTTTTTCATATGAAAATACAGACATGCCAGTAACAGAAGATAGATAGATAGATAGATAGATAGATAGATAGATAGATAGATAGGTGGATAGGTATATATACCAAATATAAAATGCATGTTTTTTTTTCTACGTGAGAATACAGGTATGCTAGTAATAGAACATTTATGTGATAGCTAGCTACTTAGATAGACAGATTGTAGGTGGATAGGTAGATAGAGCAAATATAATCTCTATGAGTTTTTCATATGAAAATACAGACATGCCAGTAACAGAACATGTGCATATTAGCTATATAGTTAGATAGATAGGTAGATAGATAGATAGATAGATAGATAGATAGATAGATAGATAGATAGATAGATAGATAGATAGATAGATAGATAGATAGATAGGTGGATAGGTATATATACCAAATATAAAATGCATGTTTTTTTTTTCTACGTGAGAATACAGGCATGCTAGTAATAGAACATTTATGTGATAGCTAGCTACTTAGATAGACAGATTGTAGGTGGATAGGTAGATAGAGCAAATATAATATCTATGAGTTTTTCATATGAAAATACAGACATGCCAGTAACAGAACATGTGCATATTAGCTATATAGTTAGCTAGATAGATAGATAGATAGATAGATAGATAGATAGATAGATAGATAGATAGATAGATAGATAGATAGATAGATAGATAGATAGATAGATAGATAGATAGATAGATAGGTGGATAGGTATATATACCAAATATAAAATGCATGTTTTTTTTTTACATGAGAATACAGGCATGCTAGTAATAGAACATTTATGTGATAGCTAGCTAGCTAGATAGACAGATTGTAGGTGGATAGGTAGAGAGAGCAAATATAATATCTATGAGTTTTTCATATGAAAATACAGACATGCCAGTAACAGAACATGTGCATATTAGCTATATAGTTAAGTAGACAGATAGCCAAATAGATAGAGAGATAGATAAATAGATAGAAAGGTGGATAGGTATATATGCCAAATATAAAATGTATGTTTTTTTTACGTGAAAATACGACATGCTAGTAACAGAACATTTATGCGATAGCTAGCTAGCTAGCGAGACAGATTGCAGGTGGATATGTAGATATAGCAAATATAATATCTATGAGTTTTTCATATGAAAATACAGACATGCCAGTAACAGATTTACATTGTCACATTCACCTGATGTGTGCTGCTAGTCCCTAAGCACCTCTGGCAACCCTTATCCTTTATGTGTTTAAAAGAATGTGAAAATCTTGCAGTCTCATTTTTGATATTTATTAAATGGCATTTAGAACTGTTCCATTATTATCTATTGTATCTTTTCTTTTCAAATTGTTAAAGACCACTTTGTTGATTTACTTTTTTTCTAAACAAACAAAGCTTTTTAAAGCAAAATGTTCTTGCATTTGTCAATGAATGCTTCAAACAGACATTACTGTAATTTGGGAAGGCAACACTTCTCAGTATAATAGTGTTCTGTTTACATCAATACTCAGTAAAGTGATAGAAATACAAAGGAGCTGAGAAAATAACTGCCTCAGTTCAGCTAAGATTTCAAAAAAAGAATTGCACCCAATAGTGAGAGCTGTCAGTGCTAAATTAAAAATGAGGCTGTGATACAAAGACTTTTGTTCCATCACATTTGTGGTTTCTTACATAAAATGATGAATAAGATTTTAAATTTTATCTTAAATTCATCCCTGTGCCTTCCCTGATTCCTCTTTCACTGTTGTCATGATCAGCTTTCAGCATACATTGCAATCCACTCAATGCTGAATCTGGGAAATAGGCCACATGAAAATTCATTAAGAGGAAATGTCACTTATCCATAGGCCTGCCACAATTCTTAGACTGGTTCCATTGTGTGTGCTTGTATGAGTGTATCCGTGTGTGTGTGTGTGTGTGTGTGTGTGTGTGTGTGTGTGTGTGTGTGTGTGTGTGTGTGTCTGTGTGTGTGTGTGTGTGCATGAGTGTATCTCTGTGTGTGTGTGTGTGTGTGTGTGTGTGTGTGTGTGTGTGTGTGTGTGTGTATCAGTGCAGAATAATCTGATTTATCTGTTAGTTGCTGCATATGACACTAGCAAACTAGTTTTGCTTAAATGTATCTTACTAGTTTCCATTATTACAAATTTCAGACTTTGCTGTAAATTATTGTAGAAGACAAAAGTCTCACAACTAACAGTAAGCAATAACACTTAAAATAAAATAATGATGTTGCAAAAAATATTTTTATTAACTAGTAAAACCTCAATGCTTTGGCCACAGGGCATTCAGAGAAAATAAACAAGGGAAAAAACAAATTCTGTTAACATACAAAGCAAAAAGCATGAGAAAATAAACCAATCCAAATTAAAATGAAATAAAACTATCACGTAATATTCATCTATCAGATGTCTCCATCTGAATTCTGTTTTCATACCAGTTGTGTGAAGTGTGTTAAACTATGAGATAAATAAAGATGGAATTGCTGCTTTAATAGCAAACTCAAACTTGTCAGTACCAGTGGTGACAAAAAATAGCCGTGTGCAGACTGTAAAAGGAAGAATATGAACTACCTTGACAAAGGGGAAAATGTGCGTATTAAAATTCATATAGTGATCTTTAATTCTAATGCTGGTCTTTGTTTGGTATCTCATCTCTGCAATCCACAAAGAAAAACAAAGCATAGACTACATGTTCAAAAATCACACGGAAACTGGCTGTAAATACATTGTTTTGCAGAAAACTAGTATTGTTTAGATGTCTTTTAGCTATGTGCATTTTTAAAATTTTCAGGCTATGCTGCAGCTTATAGTATCGTGGGAGATAACTATATTATTTAAGAGATATATTAAGGAAGCTGCTCTGGTATAAACTATTTTAGGAACCTTTCTCTTGTAGGAGCAAAAAGAGGGAGTGTAATGCCAAATTCCTACAGACCACATTATGTTTTTATATACATGAACATTTAAAGGAGTGCTAGCCATCTTTATGTGGGATTATTTGAAATTCTCATATACCTTCTTATACAGTGATATGATATTGCTCTGTATTCCACCTTTAGGTGATAGGTCTGACTATTATAAAATACCCCACAATCATACAAGGATTATTGTATATGTAATATAATAATGTGTTTGAGGGTCTTGTTGCAATAATTACTTCTCATTGGAGCTCAGCTTTGATTACATTTTCTTTATGTATGACCCCCTAGATTTTGGATTTAACATTTCATCCTTGCTTCACAATGGTAGACAGGCACTTCCACTATTATATGGGTCTAAACAAAGTACAGGTTTACTATTTTTATCTAGCACCCGGTATACTTTTATGAAAGCATGTTATCTATGCTCAACAGAGATTAGAAGAAAGTATTATTTGATTGTAAAACTCTACTCACAATCACACTTAAAGGCTTTTTGTAGGACTATGATGATAACTTTATCTCTTTTTCCCCTGATACTTCAAAGAAAAAAAAAACTGCTGGAGTTCTAATTAAATAATTTGAAAAGGCAATACCTGATGTACCTGTAGCACCTCTGATTGATGCTTCCAAGTATGTCTCCTAATCAGAATGTCAGTACATGTGTAGGTGTTAAGCATGTTTACAGTTAGGTTACTTCAGAGGACAAAAGGTTTTGGATTAGTGAGGTTTGATGGCCTTTACCCTAAATTCATAAAACTGGTGGCATAATCCTAAGATTACATTGTATTCCTCCATAACAGTGGCCCTTCTCCTTTGGCAAGCAAATTTAGAGCATTATCAATCTTAAACAGTGTAAATGAAATACTCAAACAGAAGTGTAGCTGGTTCAACCAGGGCCCTGGGCTGGTACTATGAACCTGTTCCCAACCCCTACAGCTCTTCAAGTGGAAAGCAAAAAACAAAATAGGCACTTCACATTAATGACACATTACAAGTGATCTGCTTAATGATTTATGTGCACCCAGCTCTCAAAAAAAAAAAAAAGAGCACATTTTCCATCTACTGGCACACCAACCGGATGGCCATATGCACAATGCACACACACACACACACACACCTATCTCCTGCCCCAGCCATTTAGGTCCTGTGTCTGTGCCTTATTTTATTAAAAAAATATATTTGTTTCTTTTTTTAAACTGTATCAAACTGTTTTCTTCAAATCTAACAAACATTTGCTACTTATTATTCCTTGCCTGCATGGAGCTCTACAGCGCTCATGTTTTAGTTTAAAAAAATATATTCTTTTTAAACTGTAGGAACTGCTTGCTACAAATGTTGCAAACAGTTGCTACAGCTTATGCCCTACCTGCACAGAGAATGACAGCACTCATTTTTTAGTTAAAAAAAAACAATTTTTTTTTTTGCTTTTAAACTATAGCAAGCAGTTACTACAGTTAGACCACAAAAGGTGCTGCAGTACTCAGGTTTGACCACAAATGCAATACCGGCTTTTAAAAAAAGACTGAGATCGCTCATTGCACCACCCCCAACACTTTCTACCCAGGACAATTGCCCTGCTTTGCTACCGTACTCAAAGAAATTGCAGATCAAGTTAGATTGTTACATGCCAGAAAACACCACCATTAAAACATACCAACACAGGTTCCACAAAGAGTTCCCTCTAAGAATTGAACTTCTAAGGGTAGCAGCATTTACTAGGGAAGAACTTAATAAAGGAAAGTTGCACTGGGCCTCTTCTGAAGTTGTCAAAAACATTTTAGACTATGAGCCATACAGGTCTCATAACCTGACTCTCTGGCCTTGGGGCAGAATTCATGCACATTAAACTCTGTGAAGTAGGGCTGGCACTCATTTTAAGATACTTAGAACAGCCCATAATGATTCATATTCATCAACTTGGCTGCAAAATGGGGAGTTTCTGTACACAGACTACCTAATTTTTACTGTCACAGTACTCATTATTACAGAACACGTATGCAAATAAATCTCTCCAACATTGTTCTCGAATCAAAAATAGAAAATAAGTGGCTACAGGCTGGTCTCACCTGCATAAACTATGGATCCAGAACCACCAGTAATTAAGATTGCAAGCCTCACATCAGCACATTGTGCACCAGCCACAACAGAAAAATCTGTTTTGTGTAGCAGTTAAAAGGTGCACTTGTGCCATCCCATGTGGTGTAGTCTAACCTGCTTCCACAACCACACGCACACTCACTCCTCAACCTGCAGTGCTCTCGCCAGTGGGAGCATTTCTGCAACCGATCTTCCTCATTACAATATATGGTAATGAGGTATCCTCCACATCCATGTACAGTGAGCTGCAGATTTTTACAAATTACACTTACCCATGACTGTGGAGGATTGCATGCAGAAATATTCTGTGAATGGGCAGAGAGACATATTCAGATATATGCCTTGAGGTATACTATGAGCGCTCCGGAGTATGTTCTGTTGTGGCTGGCATGGATACATGGTACTGACTATGCATATACCCTACAGACACAATATTAATGACTTCAGTTCATAGGTTCATAGGTGTGTACTAGGCTAATGGCCCTGGAGCCTTTACAAGCCTAGCCCAAAGAAAAATTGCCCAGGCACTGTGCCACCCGATGTTAGTTCTCAGTACCCATATCCAGTAGTGCAACTGGAATGATCCCTGGAGTGAACTTTCTGTTACCCATCTCTTGAAGAGGGCCAGTGAGGTGCTCTGCTTGACATGAATGGGAAGCTTATTCCAGAATATGGGCAGTCTTTGGGAGATGAACCTGTCCCTCCAGCATGTTCTGTTAATTGTGGTAATGAGGTTGTGATCTCTGAAGCATGTGGCATGGGAGAATTGGGATTTCTTTAGGTGTAGCATTTCAGGTAGGGCTGGGTTGGACATGGCTTTGTAAGTCAAGCAGAGATCACCTCTAAGTAGATGATAAGAGACTGAGAACAGCTGAAGTTTCTTGAGTCTGTCCATGTAGGACATGTGTTTAAGGCCTAGGATTCTTTTTGTGAGGTACTTTTGTGACCTCTCTAGCTGTTGTAAGTGTCTGGTCAGGTACATGCCAAATAGGGCGTTATATTCAATGACTGGTCTAATGAGGGATGATGACCTCTTTCTTCCTGGATGCGAAACCTTTTGTTATAAGATGTGCCACATAGAAGGACTTTCTGACCACAGTGGTAATGTGGTGGTCAAAGATGAGGTGGCTGTCGACCTGGGTTCTCAGATCTCTTATGGCCCCTTCAGTGTTCAGCAGGTTCCCATCAATGTGGTAATTCGTGGGAACTGAGTTTTTTCCAAAGGAGATGATAACACATTTTTTGGCATTAAGCTTCAGGCCATGGTTACAACTGAGAAGGAAAAAGTGCTTGGAAAAGGTACCAAAATCACTACAAACCAAAGCACTTGCAGAACCAGCAAACAAAATGCCTCTTCAGATCAGTGAACCAAAAAGATTTATTTAACGCCACAAAACAATAACTTGCATTTTCATCCTTAGACTTCATCAGAATGAATAGTTAACCAAGCTAGTAATCTCCTTAAAAACCCTCCCTTCTCATTGACAAAACAATTAACCAATTAAAACATTTAGTATAATTGAATATAGTGCATTCAAAGTGCAACTGTAAAAATACAACTATAAAAACTCCTAAAACAAATAGTTATAGTTGTATTTTCACAGTTGCACTTTGAATGCACTACATTCAATTATACTAAATGTTTTAATTGGTTAATTGTTTTGTCAATGGGAAGGGATGGTTTTTAAGGAGATTACTAGTTTGGTTAACTATTCATTCTGATGAAGTCTAAGGATGAAAATGCAAGTTATTGTTCTGTGGCATTAAATAAATCTTTTTGGTTCACTGACCTGAAGAGGCATTTTGTTTGCTGCTTCAGGCCATGGTTCCGACATCAGTCATTGGTCTTAGAGAGGTCCTTTTGTAGGATGTCTGCATCACTTGGGGAGTTGATAATAACTCCTAGCTTGCAGTCATTAGTGAACTTGGTCAACCAGAGTCCTTCTGTGTTGGCCTGGATGTCTGAGAAGTAGATGCCAAACTGGAGAGGGCCCAGAACCTAGCCCTGTGGGACTCCACTCGTGACCGATCGACCTTCACTCTGTGAGTCCTGTCACTGAGCCAATTTGCAACCCACCTAATGATGTAAGGACTCATGCCTAGTTTGATGAGTTTATCAATGATACCTGAGTGGGGAATGGTATCAAAGGCCTTGGCCAGGTCGAGGTAGGCTGTATGCACTGTCTTACCCTCATCCATAGCCTTGGTGACTGTCTCAAAAAAGTCAACCAGGTACAGCAGGCAGGATCTCACCTTGGCAAGGCCAAACTATGTGGGGTCAAGAGTTTGGAGATTGCCTATATCTTTGTTAAGCAGGTCCATGATTATGCGCTCCATAGCTTAGCATATCAGGCTTGTCAGGCTAATGGGACAATAGTTCCCAGGGTCTGTAGTTGCTCCCCCATTATGGAGTGGGACGACATTAGCAGTGCGCCATTCATTAGGGACATAGCCTGAGGTAAAGCTGTGATTGAACAGAGTGCATGGATGTGGTTCCAGTTCATTTTGTAGCTCATGTAGGATGCAGCCAGGGATATTATCAGGTCCCTTGGATGCTGTATTCTTGGCTTTGGACAGTACAGCTTTTACCTGTGCCGCAGAAATGGTAGGTACCATGCTTTCATCTGGTATTGTGATAAGGCCCTTAGGGGGAAGAGAGGGGTAAAGTTGGCACTGAATCTGTTGGCCAGTATGTTGGCTATATCTGTTGGCTCAGTATAGGAGGTGCTATTGTGCAATAACTCAGAGCAAACCTGGGTATTGCCTTTGAGGTTTTTGATATAGCTATAGAAGGCTTTGTGGTTGTTTTTGGTGTCAGCTGCAATTCTGCCTTCATAGCTGGCTTTAGAGGATTTGATAAGGGATCTCAGCTTTTTGTTCAGACTAAGGGATGTTTTCCAGTCTTGTGACTTCATTTTTTTCTGGAACAGTTTCTTCCTTCTGTTGTAGACTTTATTGATGGCTGGGGACCATCAGATTGGCTTCCTTTTTTTGGAGGAGAGTGTCTTAGTTCTATTTGGTATGGCAAGGTCCATGCATTTGTGTACATGCTCGTACAGTGTGTGAAGATTGGGTGAAGATAGGTGAAGGCTGCCAGCCTAGCCAGATAGAATTTTGGAGATAATTCTGTCATCTGTAAATATTAATGTAAACCACAGGCTTGTTGTCTTAAATGGTAAAATATTGTTACATGTGGAACTGGAAAAAACTGTAACAACAGTGCATTCTACTGACCAAGTAAAGTATGTGACCCTTTGATGTAAACATGGCTCCAGCTAGTCTAGATGAAGGATTTCTTGCTATTGTTTTAAGATTAGAGTTAATGGCCAGAATGTGCATACATAAATGTCCTTTATTGCTCTGGTTTCTGCCCAGAGGTGAAGAATGTAAATGTAGTTTCTGTTAGCCTGGGAACCCAGGGAAGTGTGAAGAATGATGTAATGTAACCCAGGGAAGTGTGAAGAATGATATAATGTGAACCAGGAATATAATTTTAAAAACAGAGAGAATCAGGGAGCAATTAGCATTTTTTTTCTTCACCATCCAACTCATTAGCACTGTCTTGCTCTATATGTAAGTTTATCTTAGCTTGTGTTTTCTCTTAGAAATAGCTAGAAACTAGAAAGATTAGACTAAGTGTTTTTGTCATGTCAGAAATGTACTACTGAATTATTTTAAGTATTTCTCTGTGATTTCTGAACTCTTGACTAGCACTGTGTAGTAAAAGTATTGTCATGTGTTTTGACTATTTCTTATTAAATATTTTAAACCCTTTCAACTGTGGCTGTTTTTGTAGATATACTTTAAGCTCTTTAGAGTACTTGCATGCCTTTGGTAAAATTGTACAACGTTACTTCAATAGCTTTAGCCCTGGGCTATACTACCAATTGGATAAAAAAATTGCACAATAATAATTGGACACCCTTTTAAGGGCCTTTGAGTAGCTGATAAATATTAGTGGGTGGTGGCAGCTGGTACTACTGTATAGTCTGGGAAAAATGGGTACAGCTGGAGAACCTGTGCCAGGCTTCCCCAGGAGTTTCTGTGTGGTTGTATAAACCCTTCTCAAAGTGTGCATGTGTGTGTGTGTGTATGTGTGTGTGTGTGTGTGTGTGTGTGTGTGTGTGTGTGTGTGTGTGTGTGTGTGTGTGTGTGTGTGTGTGTGTGTGTATGTGTGTGTGTGTGTGTCAGCTACTTGGGTAGGGACACAAAGTACTGGTTGGACAGAGAAGGTTCTGGAGGTTTTAGCTTGTCCACTAGGCTGAGATCTTGACCCTATAGCTGTGCCAGTGGGGAGTCTTATTGGAGACCTGGAGAGCAAGGGAGCAACCAGCCCTGGACTGACTGTGATCTCTGTGTGCTCTTAAGGTAAATTGCACTTTACTGTGTGTATTTGTTATCCTTTCCTCCTATATATGAGAAGCCCCTCACTGGTGTTAGTGGTGAGGATTGGGGCTCCTTCATTGCTGGGCCAGGGCACAGGCATCACATATTAATTGTTTGGCAGTGGTGGGATATCCACACCACATATTAATTGGTTGGCAAATACTAATTGGCTTGTAGTGGTGTGGGTAGAGTGAATTCCTGTAGCTTGTGTACAGTGAGCTTTGAAGGTGTTTTGTACTCTAAATCAGCCACACAGTGAATACTCAGAGTTCAGATAACAATTGTTTTATTTTTTATTTTTATTTTATTTTATATTTGTTGATTGGGCTAGTCTAACTGGATATATGTCCTTTTTCAGTAGATGCCTGGGGAGAAAAGCTCCACATACAACAGATAAAGAAACAGAATATTAAAACTTCAGTTACAGAACATTAGAGTTACAAATAGCTTGACAGACAAAAAAAAAAAAAAAAAATAGGTGTTACAAGGCAATTTAGCATACATGGAATATAGAACATGTAGAACAAACATGAGTTGAGATAACCCTTTTTGATTCCCAGCTGAAGGTTAAGAGAAAGTAACATGAGAACAGACTAGTTAAAAATAGGATTGGAGAGTTAGTGGAGGGGGGAAGTCATAAAAGAGACAGAGAGATGTCAGTTCTGGTTTTCCTGGGTACAATAAGTACAACTAGAAGGTAGAGGGCTTAAAGTGGCAATAAAGTGAGTAATAGCATAGGAAAAACTGATAAAGATGAAAATAGACAGAGAAAGTCTTAGTCAGGGTTAGTACAGGGACATAGCCAGTAGCTGGTAAGATGTGATTTGAGTTTCTTTTTGAAAAGTGTAGTAGAGGACAGAGATGTAACTTCACTAGGAAGTAGATTCCAACTTTTCCCCACAGTGTTAGAGAAAAGGGAATATCCTGCTTTATTGTTGGGTTTAAGTCCGGATACAAGAAGTTTATTAGCTGAGCGTAGGCTTGAAAGATTTTTATATGGGGTGATTAGACTTGTGAGAATTGGTGTTTTATTTGGGTGATAAAGGGTTTTATGGGCAATAATCAGTTGATGGAATAAGATTTGATTATTCAAGTCAAGCCAACCCAGTTGATTCAGATTTTGGCAGTGGTGGGTTCTAAAAGGGGAGCTGGTGGCAAATCTAGCAATATTATTATAGGAAAGTGACAGTTTGTGAAGGTTGGTTTTGGATAAATTTGTATATATAGGAGAAGCATAAAAGAGAGTTGAGATAAGGTGGGTGTGGCCAATAGTAGTTCTAGCTATGGGAGTAAGGAAAGGCTTAATTTTAAAAAGGGAGCCTAGTTTTCGGTTTACTGAGTTTATTGTGGTGTTGATATGAGCATCGTAATTAAGGCTGTGGTCAATAGTTATTTCTAAGAGTTTGGTGGTAGTGTCAGGAGATATGACTGTACCATTTTTCGATTTGATGGAGAAGTGAAGTGGGGTGGACTTTTGTGTAGGTGTAAATATCAATACTTTTGTCTTTTTAGAGTTAAGGAAGAGACACCGCTGGAGAAACCATTCTTCTACAACTTCAAAGATATTTTGGGTGAGGAACTGCAGTTCAGAAGGCCCTGTGGCTGAGGATATTAAAATGGAGTTGTCAGCGTATTGTATTGTTACAGCTTGGGGATACTAATAGATAGATCATTTATAAAGATAGAGAATAGAAGGGGGCCCAAAATGGATCCTTGAGGTACACCAAGGGTGACAGTTAAGTTGGAGGAAAGAGTGTTTTCCCAAAGCACTGCCTGTTGCTTGTTGTCTAGGTAGGACTTGAACCACTGGAGTGCTTGAGTATCAAATGAGAGGGTCTTAAGAATATTCAACAGTAACTGATGGTTAACCATGTCAAATGCTTTTGAAAGATCAATAAAGATAGCAGAGGACAGGGTGTTATTGTTGCAATATTTGTTAATGTGGTCACAAAAGGAAAGGAGGGCATTAGTGGTGCTATGGAAAGGTCAAAAGCCATGTTGAGAGCTGGCTAAAAGGCTATTTTGGAGAAGGTGGTCTAATAGTTGATGGTGGATGCATTTTTCCATTATTTTAGCAATAGGAGAGAGAAGGGCAATTGGGCGAAAGTTGGAAGGTTCTGTGGAGATGCCTCCTTTATGTAGTGGGATGATATGAGTGACTTTCCAGATGGCTGGGATCATACCTTCATTAATGGTTCTATTTATTAGGATAGAGATAGGGTAAGCAATAACTTTAGCTGCTATTTGAAGATATTTCGAAGGTAAGAGGTCAGCTGAGGGGGTAGAGGGTTTGAGTTTTTGAAGGAGGGTACAGATAAGGGATGCGGGGAAAGGGTGAAGTTTGAAGGTGGGTGGTGAGGTATATGTGGAGGAGAGCAGATTAGAGGATGAATGAGGTAGAGAGTTAGCAAGTGACTGAATAGCTTCAGTAATGAAGTTATTGAAGGAGTCAGCAATTTCTTTGAGAGTGTCTAGGGTAATTCCAGATGGGCTTGGTGTTCTTGAGTTGCCTGGATGCAGGAGTCTATTGATACCTGACCAGAATTTCTGTGGATTTTGATGGCTGGTTAGTTGAAGTTGGAAGAAGAAGATTTTTTTTTGTCTGATAGTACTGATGCTTTAGCAGAGTTTCTTAGTTGTTTAAATGTTAAGTGATCAGTTGGGTCTTTAGAGATACGTCATTTAGCCCAGAATTTGTTTCTTAGCAAAATGTTTTGCTTAGTTTCCTTAGTAAGCCATGGCACTGTCTTGGTACTGTTCCTGAGAGTACAAGAAGGGGCATGGTAGTCTAGGATTTCAAGGAATTTGGAATTGAAGTATGCCACTGCTTCCTTAAGTTGGAGCTGCTTTAGTGGTGACTAGTTACATGCACTCAGTTCATTTAGGAAGTGTTCAAGGTTGAAATGTTTATTTGAGCGAGTAGTTCTGAAAGTTATAGGGCAGGGTGTATTACTATTTTGCTAAATTATATAAGTTAGAGAGTGATCACTAATGTCATTTGGCAGGATGCCAACATTATAGGTTATGGACTGAGTATTTATAAGGATCCAATCTAGGGTGGTTTCTTTATTGGTGGGTTTATGGGTATGGGTAGGTGAGGTGATAGTTTGAGAGAAGCCATGCAGATTAATGTAGTTAGTTGGGTAATCATAATTACAGATCTTCCAGTCTATATTAAAGTCACCTAGCACTATGGTTTCTTGTGGATAGCCAGCTAAGGATATTTTCTAGGGAGTTGATGTTATTACCTGGAGGAAGACATGAGCATAAGATGTAGATAGACTTGCAAGTATTTAGTTGTAGCTTAGTGATAAGAATTTCAGAATTGGTATTGGATGGTGGGTGAGCATCTAGTAGTGTGAGCTGGAGCCCTGCTTTGTATATTAAGGCTACGCCCCCACCCTTCTTGTTAAGCGATCCACTCTTAGAATACTATATCCTGGAGGGGTAATTTCTTGATCTTGGGTTGATGATTTTAACCATGTTTCAGTCAAGCAAAGAATGTCGAAGTCATGAACATCCAGTAGGGCATGCAGGTGAGCAACTTTATTATTCACACTTCGTATATTTAAGTGAGCTATGAAGAGGGAGTTATAAGGCCTTGTAGGGGAGTGAAGGGAAGAGGAAGAAGGTGTGCCTGGGTGAGTAGGACTAATATTGGTAGGGCTAGGATTGGGATGTATGTCACCATCTAGTATAAGGTGTAGGTGTAGTCTATATGTGTGGATTAGTGAATGATTCAGTATGTTATAGCTTCTCTTGACTTGGTGGTGTTTATAGGTAATGTGGGTTACTCTGTGATACTTTGGGAGGAAATAGCTGGTTGTAGATGTTATGTTTATATGTTTAACGGTAGCTGATAGAGCTGGAAGGGATGTTTGTTTTGTGGACTGGTGGAAGCTAGAGTAACTTAGATGTTCATAGGCAGTTAGTGTATATAGAAGGAACAGGAAAGGAAGAATTGAGAAAAGAAAAAGGGGGTTGAGGTAAGGTGATATAGGTGAAATAGGCATAGTGATGAAGATGTAGAGGGAGGAGAGTGAAAATGTGAAATTTGGGATGAAGTAGGAGGAGTGGCTTAGTAAAAGTAGTGCCTTAATGAGTTGTTGGATGGGATATGATAATTGGGTGAGTAGGAGTGGTTAGTGAGGTATAAGTTCAGATGTAGTGGGGTGGGTGAGAATTGGGGGTAGGGTAGGGGAGTGGAGTGAGCCCACAGGGCGAACGGAGTGGGTAAAGCCAAGTGAAGGAGGAAAACCTGAAGAAAAACAATGAGTGGAATGCTGACTGCTAGAGGTAAGTTTGGTGGGGGTAGGTAAAGAAGGTAATATAGGTAATGATAGTCTAAGTAGGTTGAGAAGTTAAGAGAATTATAGTGAAATTGGACAGGTAAAGTGGGACTGAAATGTAACTAGTAAGGTAGAAGATAGTAACCTAAGAGATTCAAATTTAAGGCTGTAGGCTAGATGGGAGAGAAAAGGGTGCCATCTAGAGGACAAAATAATATACTGCTACAGTAGCTCCTGGAGGGAAACATGGATCTAGGAGTAGGGGTGGGAAAAAGTGAACTAAAGTGCAGAGGCTACGAGAGGAAGGGATGGAGGAAGACAAATACAGAGGAGTATGGCTGCTGGCTATCCTGGCAGGGAGGGGTAGGTTTTATACCTAATTAGTTAAGCAAAATATCTTTTAAATTCATCAACAAACATACTTTCAGGCTTCCTTGAGGGGATGAGTTCAGGGAGAAGTTAGCCTCTATTCCTTGATGTTAGGAAGAGACAGCAGGTACTATACAAAGTGAGGAGTCGAGGTCGTCAGGTAGGGCAGGTTATAAACCCTTATGCAGGTCCCAATGCAGGATAGGCAGCTTGCCAGGCTGGGTAGACAAAGGGAGGAAGAAGACAAAGTAGTGAAGAAAACATTAAGTTAGCAGCTGAGCCAAGTAACAAAAATGGTCCTAGTCAAATAAACAATATCAGATAATACACTCTGTAATTAATTAGCTCAGAAGCAGGATAGACAGATTCAAAATCATTAATTAGGAAACACAGTTATCATAGATCTTACACTTCAGAATACATAGGGAGTAGTGAGCCTCTTCCATAACTTAAGTAACCTTACAAGAACTCACAACAACATTATATTTTCTGGGCTGATGTAGAATAATGTTGAACTAGGAGATAGTGCTACGTATGTACAACACTAAGCAACAACACAGTCTTACTAGTTTAGTGGGAATTAAGCACTGACCAAATTGTCATGAATGCAACATTTTGACTTGTAGTAATAAAGCTTTATTCAGAAAAGGTCTTACAGTTAAAACGCTAGCGTAAGCTGGTGTTTTCCATGAATATGCATACCAAATATGCTGGAAAGCGGCTATGGGACTACCTGAAGGTAGGTAAGTCAGCATTCAACAGCTCCACTTGTACCACTCTTAGCCAAATGGTCTTTTTCAGCGAGAAGCTAGGCCCGCATATTTAGGTTACAGGTAGAGCATATGAGACTGTAAAATACTATAGTTGTTAGAGCCAAAACGCTAGTTAAACCTAGCGTTGTATAAATGTGTGTACCACGCTTAGCCAAATGGTCTTTTTAGTGAGAAGCCAGACCTGCATATATTGGTTATCAGGTAGAGCATATGAGGCTGTAAAATACTATAGTCGTTAGAGCCAAAACGCTAGTTAAACCTAGCGTCATATAAATGCATGTACCACGCTTAGCCAAATGATCATTTACAGCGAAAAGCTAGACCTGCACATTTAAGCTAACAGCAAGAGCATATATGGCTGTACAATACCATAGAAACAGTAATTAGAGCAAGGTACACTAATTAAACCTAGCATTATCTGTATACATGTAACATGCTTAGACAAATTGTCGCTTAGAGCGAGAAGCTAGACCCACACATATAAGTTAACATCTAGAAAATATATGGCTGTAAAATACTATAACAGTAGTCATTAAAGCCAAAAACGCTAGTTGAACCTAGCGTTATATCTAAAAAGTAATGTCCAACCCAGAAAACATAACATCGGAGCCTATACTTGTGACAAAATAGTACAATTCCACAGGAAAGCACATAAACAAGTAGCCAATTACGGCGATAACTAGACCAATACAGTCAAGGTAAACAGATTAAAGAAACAGCTGTTAAATAACAGCATTATATTCACGGATAAGGTGAAATTCAGCTAAATATTCAACAGTGATAAAGTGCAAGTACTTACAATAGTAATAGACGCTAGTACCCGGGACATATAGCAGCCAAGCTTAGCTAAGGAGATTAAAGATGGAGCCTCATAGGACAGGGTATATTTAATTGGTCAGAAAGGATGTGAGGTAGTAAGGGGAGGAGAGCGATAGGCAGGATGAGGTACAGACAAGAAAAGGCAAGGACAGGATATCTAATTGGTCGGAAGGCTATAAGGTAGTAGGGGGAGGAGAGAGATAGACAGGGGAGGTACAGGCCAGGCAAAGGTAAACAATAGAGAGTATTCAGCAACATGGAATGGAGGCAGGCAGGGGATAAGACATATTCTAGTCAGATTAGTGCAATGAGGGGAGGAAAGAGTAGTGGTGGGAAAGGAATAAGGCAGGGAATTAGATATAGATAGGTAGGAGGAAATAAAGAAGAGAAAGGAGGAGCAATAAGGAAGCAGGGATAGAGCCAAGTGAAGGAGGAAAACCTGAGGAAAAACAATCAGTGGAATGCTGACTGCTAGAGGTAAGTTTGGTGGGGGTAGGTAAATAAGGTAATATAGGTAATGATAGTCTAAGTAGGTTGGGAAGTTAAGAGAATTATAGTGAAATTGGACAGGTAAAGTGGGACTGAAATGCAACTAGTAAGGTAGAAGCTAGTAACCTAAGAGATTCAAATTTAAGGCTGTAGGCTAGATGGGAGAGAAAAGGGTGCCATCTAGAGGACAAAATAATATACTGCTACAGTAGCTCCTGGAGGGAAATGTGGATCTGGGAGTAGGGGTGGGAACAAGTGAATTAAAGTGCAGAGGCTACGAGAGGAAGGGATGGAGGAAGACAAATACAGAGGAGTATGGCTACTGGCTATCCTGGCAGGGAGGGGTAGGTTTTATACCTAATTAGTTAGACAAAATATCTTTTAAATTCATCAACAAACATACTTTCAGGCTTCCTTGAGGGGATGAGTTCAGGGAGAAGTTAGCCTCTATTCCTTGATGTTAGGAAGAGACAGCAGGTACTATACAAAGTGAGGAGTCGAGGTCATCAGGTAGGTATTTCTTTTGTTAGTTTAGTTAGTCTGGGTGAGTAGGAACCATGTCAGCAGAGGAGTATGGAAAGCTGACAAGGAGTCAGCTAGCTGAGATGTGCCAGGCTAGGGGACTGGTGCATGGAAACCTGACTAAGGCAGACTTGACTGCAGCCTTGGTTACAGCTGCATCACAAAACAGCAACCAGGAGGACAATCAGACTGGCAGTAGAGATATAATACCCTGGGAGAATGGACAGCTCAACCTTTCTGCAGAGGACCTAAAAATCCATCTGGAACTAAAGAGACTTGAGTTGGAGGCCAGGCATTTGGAAATATAAACAGCTGAGAGACTGAGGAGTCTACAGGCTGAGGAGAATGAGAAACTGCTACACCTGGAAGCCAAGGAAAAGGAGCGGCAGAAGAAGCATGAGAGGGAAATGTTGACTCTTTGCCAGAGTCATGGAGGTAATGGGGAAGGGAGTAACTGGACCCCAGAAGCACAAAAGGTCAGTAAATTTCTTCCACAGTTTAAAGAGGGGGATAATTTTGATAGTTTCATTTATATGTTTGAGAGGGTATGCAAATACTATGGTGTTGACCAAAGGCTCTGGGTATGGTTTCTGACCCCCTTACTCCATGGTAAAGCTGTAACTTTGTCAAAAAGTCTGACATAGCAAGTTTTGATTATACTGCTGTTAAAAGTCACTTGTTAGAATTGTTTAGACTAACAGCTGAAATGTATAGGAAAAAGTTTTGTGAGCATAGACGCAAGGCAGATGAAAGTATGTGTGAATATGTTGCTGAACTGACCACTTATTTCCATAGGTGGGTGAGTGGATGTCAAGTCACCACTTTTGAAGGGCTGGCAGACCTTTTGGTGAGGGAAAAAGCCCTTAGCACTTTGCCTGAGGACATGAGGATCTGGTTAGCTGATAGGCAATGTGCTACTTCAGATGAGTTGGGGAAGAAGGGAGCCCTGCACAGGAAGGGGACCCCCAGTACTGCTCATGGGTCTAACAGAACCCATGGTGGGCCACACGGACTGCCCCAACAGAATTTGCCAGTAGCAGGGGAAGCCACTAGTCCAGGTACATGTCCAGAAGCTAGGGTTAAATGTTTTGAATGGAACCAGTGGGGCCATGTTGCATACAGGTGTCCACGGAGGCATGGTGGGGAACAAAAGTTGAGGGAGCCAGTAAGTGGGAAAGACAAAATGCCAATAGTAGGTTGTCTTGAGACAACAAGGCTACCAAACTACCATCCTGCAGATGTCCTGATAGGGAAGGATTTAGATGAGGCAGTACCATGTGTTTGTGCAGTTACACACAGTCAGACTAGGAGACAAACATGTGGGTCTGGTAGCCTAGGGGAGACCCTGACAGACTGCATACTTGCAGCCAGGACTGGTGAGGTGGTTACTTCAGGGAGGGAGCTACCCTGTAGCAGTGAGAATTAAGGTGAGCCACAGCTGCTTGGGGGTACTGATGGCCCCTTGGACAGAGTGACTGCAAAGGTAGAGGTGAGTAGTAGTACCCAGACTGACAGTGAGGCACCACTGTCAGAGGATGCCAGACTTCCTGTGGAAGGGGATCTGGGAAGAGTTACAAGGACAGAGTTGAGACAGGCTCAGCTCTCAGACCCTACATTGCAAGGCCTGAGTCAGGTAGCTAGGGAGGCACCTGATTCTCAAGGGAAGGGGGAATCTGTATACTGGGGCAAAGGGTTACTGTACAGAGAGTGGATTCCTGAGGGAGGGCTAGAAGGTGAGATAGTACAGCAGTTGGTAGTGCCTAGAGCCTACCATCCGGCACTTCTAGCCATAGCCCATGATATTCAATTTACAGGTCATATGGGCATAAAATGTACAAAGAGGTGTATTATGCAGAACGTCTATTGGCCTGGAATTTTCAGAGATGTAACAGGGTACTGCAGGACCTGTGAGCAGTGCCAAAAGGTATGCAAGGCAGTAGACAAGATGAGAGCTCCTTTGATGCCTTTCCCTGTGATTGAGGAGTCATTTCAGAGGGTAGCTATGGATATTGTGGGTCCTCTGAGTACCCCAAGTTCCACAGGGAAAAAGTATATCCTAGTGGTAGTGGATTATGCTACACGATACCCTGAGGCAGTGGCTTTGTCCTCCATTGAGGCAGAGAAGATGGCAAATGCTTTGTTAGAGATTTTCAGCAGGGTAGGTTCCCCAAAATAAATACTGACTGACAGAGGTGCCAATTTCATGTCAGACCTGCTGGCTTGTCTGTGGAAGTCCTGTGGGGTGAAGCACATGAAGACCACCCCCTACCATCCCCAGACTAATGGTCTTGTTGAGAGGTTAAACTCTGCAATCAAGTCCATGCTATGGGCATTTGCAGATCAGTTTAAGAGGGAGTGGGACAAATATTTTCCCCATCTGTTGTTTGCTTACAGAGAGGTTCCCCAGGAATCCAAAGGTTTTTACCCTTTGAATTGCTGTAAGGGCATAGGGTGAGGGGACCTCTAGATTCAATTCAAGATAAGTGGGAAGATGAATGCAAGTCTCACAAGGACACTGTTGTGGCATACATCCTAAACCTCAGGACAAGGCTGAGGGAACTCATGGGCTTGGCCCAGGAGAACCTGGCAGAAGCTCAACAACAGAAAAAGGTGTGGTATGACAGGAATGCTTGAGCTAGAGAGTATGCTGTGGGGCAGCAGGTAATGATTCTCATTCCTGTCAGACACAAGAAGCTGCAAGCAGCTTGAGAGGGACCCTCCAGGGTGGTAAGAAAGGTAAGTGATGTTAACTACATGGTGGTACTGCTAGGCAGAAGGCAGGGGCACAAATTGTACCATGTTAACATGATGAAACCTTGCCATGATAGGGAAGCCCTTGTGCTGAGCATTTGCAGTGGATTGCAGGAGGAGTCTGAGGGAAATCTGGTGACTGATCTCCTCAGTGAGGCTTGGGCTGACACCTCAGTGGAAGGGGTAGCAATGTCCCAGCAGCTATCTCCTACCCAGGTTTGAGAAATCTGAGCAGTGTTGCAGGGATTTGGGGACATGTAAACAGGGAAACCAGGGTGCACCAACCTGGGGCAGCACTAGGTGGATACAGGACCCCAAAGGCCTATTAGGCAGTCCCCTTATAGAGTGCCTGAGAGAGTCAAACAGACTCTGAGGGAGGAGGTACAGGAGATGTTGGAACTAGGGGTGATTCAAGAATCCAGTCCCTGTGCCTCACCAGTGGTGCTGGTGCCAGAGAAGGATGGCAGCACCAGGTTCTGTGTGGACTACAGGAAATTAAATAGTCACACAGAGTCAGATGCTTACCCCATGCCTTGGACAGATGAGGCCCTAGAGCAGCTGGGTGGGGCTAAGTATCTTACAACCATTGATCTTACCAAGGGTTACTGGCAGGTGCCCTTGACTCCCAATGCTAGAGAGAAATTAGCCTTTGTGACTCCTTTTGGCTTGTATGAGTTCACAAAGATGCCCTTTGGTATGAAAAATGCCCCAGTGACTTTCCAGAGGCTGGTAGATCATATCCTAGCAGGAGCAGGAAGGTCTGCCCTTGCTTACCTAGTTGATATTGCCATCTACAGCCATTCCTGGCAAGAGCACCTTCAACATGTCAGGGAGGTGCTGGGCAGACCACAAAGGGCAGAGTTGACCATTAAGCTGAGTAAATGTCAGGTTGGTATGGCAGAGGTCTCCTACCTAGGACATAGAGTGGGGAGTGGTAAGATAAGGCCAGAACCTGCCAAAGTGGAAGCCATTCAGGCATGGCCTGCACCTGTTACTAAAAAGCAGGTGAGGGCATTTTTTGGGACAGAAGGGTACTACAGAAAGTTCGTCCCCAGTTATAGTACCATAGCTGCTCCCCTCACAGACTTGACAAGGAAGAACAGGCCAGATAAGGTAGTGTGGACCCCAGCATGTGAGCAGGCATTCCAGAAGCTTAAAGAAGCTTTGGGAGGACCCCCTGTGTTAGCCAGTCCATATTACAGCAAAGAATTTGTTGTGCAGGTGGATGCTTTGGACCATGGGGTAGGGGCTGTACTTAGCCAGATTTCTAAAGAGGGGGAAGAGTACCCAGTGGTTTATCTCAGTCGTAGGCTCCAACCCAGGGAGGAATGCTATGCAGCTGTATAAAAGGAATATCTAGCCATAGTGTGGGCACTGCAGAAACCCCAGCCTTATCTATATGGAAGGAAATTCACTGTTATGACAGATCACAACTCCTTAACATGGTTAAACAGAACCAGCCAGCAAAATGCCAAGTTGCTAAGATGGAGCCTGGTGTTGCAAGCATATGATATGTCCATGCAGCACCGCAGTGGGATTAGCAATGCCAATGCAGATGGACTCTCAAGACAGGGAATGGGGATAAGGTACACTCAGATAGGCCTAACTCCCTCAAGCAGCGTTTCTCAAGGGTCACTTGAAAAACTAGCCTGAGTTCTCTGGGGGGGGGGATAAATTAATATGTGATGCCCATGCCCTGGCCCAGCAATGAAGCAGCCTCAATACTCACCACTAACACCTGTGAGGGGCATCTTATATAGGAGGAACGGATAACAAATACACACAGTAAAGTGCAATTTCCCTTAAGAGCACACAGAGATCACAGTCAGTCCTGGGCTGGTCGCTCCCTTGCTCTCCATGTCCCCAAAAAGACTCCCCACTGGCACAGCTATAGGGTCCAGATCTCATCCTAGTGGGCAAGCTAAAACCTCCAGCACCCTCTCTGGCCAACCAGTGCTTCATGTCCCTGCCCAAGTAGCTCACACACACACACACACACACACACACACACACACACACACACACACACACACACACACACACACACACACACACACACACACACACACACACACACACTTTGAGAAGGGTTTATACAACCACACAGACACTCCTGGGGAAGGCTGGCACAGGTTCTTCAGCTGTGCCTCTTTTTCCCAGACTATACAGTAGTACCAGCTGCGACCACCCACTAATATTTATCAGCTACTCAAAGACCATTAAAAGGGTGTCCGATTATTACTGTGCAATGTTATTATCCACCTGGTAGTATAGCCCAGGACTAATGCTATTGAAGTGGCTTTGTACAATTTTACCAAAGGCATACAAGTACTCTAAAGAGCTTAAATTATCTCTGAAAAAACAGCTACAGTGAAAGGGTTTAAAAATATTTAATAGCAAATAGTCAAAACACAAGACAATACTTTTACTACACAGTGCTAGTCAAGAGTTCAGAGATCACAGAGAAATACTTAAAATAATTCAGTAGTACAGTTCTGACATCACAGAAAAACACTTAGTCTAATCTTTCTAGTTCCTAGCTATTTCTAAAAGAAAACACAAGTCTATGATAAACTTACATATAGAGCAAGACAGTGCTGATGAGTTGGATTGTCAAGAATAAAATGTTTAATGCTCTCTGATTCTCTCTGTTTTTAAAATCACATTACATCATTCTTCACACTTCCCTGGGTTACATTACATCATTCTTCACACTCCCCTGGGTTCCCAGGCTAACAGAAACTACATTTACATTCTTCACCTCTGGGCAGAAACCAGAGCAATAAAGGACATTTATGCATGCAAATTCTGGCCATTAACTCTGGCCTTAAAACAATAGCAAGAATTCCTTCATCTAGACCAGCCGGAGCCATGTTTACATCAAAGGGTCACAACATGCTTTACTTGGTCAGTAGTGTGCACTGTTTTTACATTTCTTTCCAGTTCCACATGTAACACTATTTTTACCATTTAAAACTACAAGCCTGTGGTTTACATTGATATTTACAGACGACAGAATTATCTTCAAAATTCTATCTGGCTAGGCTGGCAGCCTTCACATATCTTCACCCAATCTTCACACAGTGTACTGGTGTATGATTTGGAAGTCATGCAGCTATTTTCATTGATATGGGTGCCGAGAAGTTAGCCATCTCTGCTTTTAGGAGCCCAAAGTTGACTTTAGAGAAGTTTTTCAGGGTGGTCACTTTAGCGAGGGGTGTAGGTGAGATGGAGATTTCCATGGTGATCAGTTTGTGGTCAGATTTAACCAGGGAGGAACTGACTATAGGTGTGGAGCAATGGTCTCCCATGTTGGTGATAACCAGGTCGAGGATGTTGCTTCCTCTAGTGGGGGTCAGAATGAGCTGATCCAAGCCATTGGAATTGATAAATTCGAGAAAGCGTTGGGCCTGTACATTGGTACTTGAATAGTTTTCCCAGATGATGGAAGGATAGTTGAAGTCACCCAGTATGAGAGTATTGGGTTGGACCTTGATAGATTCCAGAGTGCTGAGGAAGTTGGCATGTGAGTCTAGGGACATGTTTGGGGTTCTGTAGCAGGCTATGACTTGTATCACCATCTTACCCAGTGTTAGTTGTACCTGAAGTATCTCTGATGCATTTTGCTGGACTATCAGTCTAGAGGTGTGCGTATCCTTAAAGAATATGGAGACACCACCACCTTTGTAGCTTCCAGACACATTCTGGAGCCAAAAGGTAATGAGTTGTAGCCTGGGAGCACAGGGGTGCTTTCTACCTGTTTAAACCAGGTCTCCATTACAGCACAGTTGTCGGCATTCTCCATTTTGAGGAGAGCTTTGAGTAAGTGCATCTTGAGATTTAGACTTCTAGTATTGAGCAGCATGACCCTCAGACTGCATTTGTTTGTAGCTGTTACAGTGGAATTTTGGTCTTTGGAACACTGCCTAAAAAAGGTACTATAGGGGTGGCAAGAGCCTTAGCCAGTACCCGGAATCCCAGGGGTGACAGATGCAGGCCGTCTCTGGCAAAGCATTGAGGTCTGTTGATCATGTTGTCCCAGGCAGACAGATACTGGATCCCTTTAGAATGACACCAGAAACTTAGCCAATTGTTGAAGTCTATCATTTTCTGCTCGTACTGTGGTATCATTCTGGGTGACTGTAGAATACTGCTCAGGGCTATGATCATACCTTCCTGGGCCACATAATCTAAGAGTTCCATCACATCTCTTTTCATGTAGTCCAGTGAGGTACATCTCAGGTCATTCACACCCACATAGACAATGACTGAGTCATATTTGTACTTGTTGTGGAGTGACCTGAGTGCAAGTGTTATGTGCTGGATCCTGGCACCTGATAGACAACTGACTGGCTCCTTCTCCTTGTTCAACCTAGTGAGTGGGACATCAGTGTGCCTCACAATTGAGCCTCCTATGATTAGTACATTGGGCAAAGTGTTTTGCCTTAAGGGCTTGGGTTGAGGGGAACACTGTGGTTGTGAGCTATGTGTTCTGGGGTTGGTGTTGTGTTGTGGTGGTCGAGTGCATTTCTGTCTCGGGGTCTCTGTTGTTTGGGTAAATTTGTATTGAGATCCTCCGCGAAGGTGGGATACTGGTATGCACAGCATTTATGTGTGTAGTATGTGAACCATTTCATAGATGTTGTGCACTGTCTGCAGTGTTTATGAATCATAGCAATAACAAGGCCTCATACTGAACACAGTGTGTGCACAGCTTTTACGTGTTTGAATGCATTAAATTTATGATTTCTCCTGCTCGTATTCATGGCAACCCTGCCCACTGGCTCCATAACTGATTTACAGATAGGAAATCTTAAGTTGGGGAGGGAGTCAGACACATTCATCTGTGCATAAGTAGTAAGCATGTGCCAGAAGGCTCTGTTTGGGATCTTTTACTCTTTAGCCTGTTTGAAGAGTCCTTACCTCAACATTATGGCAACCTATTTATTACCCATTCGGCAGCTGGCAGTGCCGTTCTTCATTCTGCAAAAAATCACAAATTTGCAGGTAAACAGTTATGGGTTGATTTCCCTTTACTTGAGAAATGTCTCATTAATTCTTAGCTTATATTAAAGTGATAATAAAAACTGTTCTGTAATATTTTGTATCAACCATATTGTTCTGCCATGCTACAAGTAACCATTGTAACTGCTTTTTTAAAGAATTTTTTATTAATTTATATTAATTTAACATATTTACAATATATACACAGAAAGGAAGAAATTCAACATCACATACTGTTACACAATGATAGGAATACATTGAATTATCAAGGTAATTTTATTCAGTTAACACATCAAGAGTCTTGGTATTTCAATAGCAACATTTCAAGGCTATTCCAACCACTAAATGTCTTGGTATGATTTATAGATCTTATTCTGATCACTTCTTTTTTCAGTTTTTAATAGTATTGGTGTTAAATTTAAAAATTCTTTGTATGTAGGAACCAAGTTCAATTTCCAATTTTTGTAATAACTTTTCTAGCTAGTTGCCAGGAGACTCCAGAACATTTTTTGTGTTTGGCTCTTACAGATAAACGAAGTGGAACATTCATTAGTATTATTGGTCTAGTTAAATAACAATTATCAGACCATAACCCTTAAAATACATACTTATCTCTTCCCAATAAACATTTAATATTTCACAATCCATAAATATGTGTATCCAATCAGCGTTTATGTCTTTACTGCATCTCCAACAAAATGAAGTCATCTTACAAAACTAAGAGATTTTATAGGGAATAACAAACATTTGATGTATATATTTCCACATAAAAAATTTCCAGTATAGACTTGAAGAAGTTTGAATAAGTGATTTAAGTAACAAAGTTTTATTCTTACCATCTGTTGAGTCACTCAGTCCACTACTATCTAAACATTTCCAAAATGTATACTTAATTTATATAACTTGGACAAGCTTCCTTTGTAAGTCAATTTACCTTTGATGATAATATTTGTATATTCATATAATGGGAGAATAGTGTTATTTTCCTCTTCACTCATATTATCTACAAATTCACTTAATTTCTTACTGATGGCTAATATTAACTGGTTATCAGATTCATCCAACTTATATCTTTCATTAAATATCCTGCTGACTTGGCTTTCCCATTTTCAAAGCAATTAGACCATAATGCTAATCCCATTCCTTTTTAGTAAATTCATTTTAACATTTTTTTCTGAGTTTCCTTAACTATAGAGACGTGTGCAATGGGAAATCACAAAAAAAATTATTTTGATATTAATGGAGTTTTAAAAATATATTTCTTAACTGTGTTAATAATTGATTTCATATGTGAGAGTCTAAAGATTGAAATTAATTTCCTTCTAAGATAAATTTTATTAACCAGATGAAAGGATTGTTATATATTTCTAATTTATCATATTTGATAAACTTAGAAGAATTTAGTAAAATCTCTGTATGGGCCTATTTTTTAGGTTGTGCAAAAATGTATTACTCTGTACTCGTGTACATCAATGTGTTCTTTCTGGTATTGTTAGTTACTGATTTCCTGTAACTGTGACTTTACATGCTATGTTATTGTTCTTCAACAAATAGTTCATTTTCCTA
Source organism: Protopterus annectens (assembly GCF_019279795.1). Lineage (NCBI taxonomy): Eukaryota > Metazoa > Chordata > Ceratodontiformes > Protopteridae > Protopterus > Protopterus annectens. The sequence continues at coordinate 1,489,421,884 of NC_056735.1, read as the reverse complement.
CCCCTCTAAGATGGAATTGTGAATGCAAATTATACCATGAACCTAAAAATAAAGTAGAGAAGAAGCAGCTAAAGTAGGTAGTAACACTAAAAGATTACCAAGCTGGAAAAAGTCTAGGTTACAAAGAAAAGTGGGAAGGGGCTGAGATCCACTTGTTAGGGAACAAAAACACTAAAAGGTTGTGCCAGTGAATTTATAGCAAGGTATAGGGAAAATGTATGCATCCAGAATCCTGAATAAATATTCCTTATCATTTATTCAAAAGGTCATAGGTGAGAAAAAACACAAATAAGCATCAAGGAGGTTGAGTAGGAGTAAATGAATTTATAAAAGGCAGAGTACTGAAAGCCATGCAAGCAATTATATAAAACAAGGAACTTATTTTCTGCCAGAAGATACTGATGGAATTCTGTGAATACTTGCAGGACAGGGTAGCAATCTTGTCTAATCATTGACAGAGCTAGCAATAGTAGTTATTGAAGGAAGGACGTTATGTCACAACAGCTGGAATATAAATGAGGCTGGCAACACAAGGCTTTGGTAGCAGGGGAAAAAGTGGAGTCTCAGGTGAAAAATAATTAAAAAACATGATTTGGATTTCTACAGGACAAGAATACATTTTTGCTTCAAACAATGCATTAAACAATCCACTAATAATTTTTGACTGACTGATTAGGTGGTGCCACATCCTACTCAATGCTTTCACTTCTCTTCATTATACAACAGTAGAAACAAAAAGGCACTACTTTTTCTCCTTCATAGGTAATTACTAGGCTAGCTGCCTTGTGGGCCATTTTAAATTTAGTCAATTTCCTTTCCAAGGGTGAGAATCAAATGATGTGCCTTGGTGCTGTGAGGTAAACACCCTAACTATTATACCAACTCCCAACCCTTAAAATGTAGTGGTTGAAATTTCAGCTCTTGGCAGACATGTGGCACTACTTCACCTTTTCAGCAACTGAATGTTTCACAAGTAGCTACTAGGCTTGCAGTCCATAGGACCATTGAGGAGCCTAGCCCAAGTTCACAGATGTCTATAAGCAATGTCTGGTTAAACAGCTTGCACAAGGTTACTAAGTAGGCAAGTGAGGACTAAGAGAATCAAACCCTGTACCACAAATACTATTGCTCACAGCCTTAGCCCTCTGCACCAACAGTTAAATGACTAGACTGCTCAGACTCTTAAAACCTTTAGGCTCATTTCCGGAACATCCAAATAAAAACTAGATTTTAAGGCTGCATGCAAACAGGTAAATTCAATATATTTCTATAGCAGACCATGATCTATCAATGAAGTTAAATTGGATGTACTTTATATGCTTACACAGATAAGGAGAATGAATCAGTATTTCCTGTATTCTGCCTTTATGTGCAGACGGCTACAAAGGCAACATGGTTTCTCTGAAACCCAGGATGGTTATTGCTCCATAAAGTCCTTCGAACCAACTATATAACATATACTAGGTGTTCCATCCCACGTGACCAGATAAAAAAACAATTGTGCAGCAACTATTGTGACTCATTAAGTATAACCCTATAAGTTCACACAGCATGTACAAGCATTAACCCAGACCAGCTTATAGTACAGAATTGGATAAGATGGTCTCTGTATAGACTCTGCAAAGAAGGTACTTTGCCTGGGAGCCAGAATGGAGACAAACATTGTGAACCATCATTTCTAACTGTGATTGCAGTTTCAATTTAGTTAAGAGAATTTATTTAAGATTATGGACTGAGAATCACCATGGAATTAGAAGGGGTTAGAGCATCATGACTGCTGTTTATTCTGTCCTTGATTCATTGGGCAGAGCTATAGACAATAGTAGGCATACTTACTGGAGAGCAGTCATGCACTTCACCAAAGCACTGGATTCTGTCAACCATCTCTTTTTACTGACACATCACACTAGTGTGAAGAATGTGACACTTGGATGGTTTAAAATTTATCTAACCAACAGATTAATCACTCAATGCCATAGCTGACCCACTGCTTTTTAACCTTTTCATGAAACCACTCTCTCCTATTATCCCTCAATTGAAGTGTTTTTACATGAAGGTAATCCAGCCATCTCTAGGTTTAGCCCATCAGCATTCAGTATTACTAGTAAACTGTCCATCAACATACATAAAATCATTATCAGGTTTTCTGAAATCAATGTACTATAAACATTATTAAAACTAAATACATGCCTTCTGTCATGCAATAAGATTAAAAAGCATACAGCCAGATTAGGCTGTTTATGAAGCTAACAGCACAAAAATCCAGTATGTCAGAGAATGCCGGTAAAATACTTTGAGCTATGACTAAACCAAACAATGCCATCGTTGTTCACTGGAAAAAAAATGTGATTGGCCAGAACTGCAGAATCATTCATCTTCGTGCCACAGAAATGCTAAGGAAGAACTACAAAATGTGGTATTTTCCTTACATTGGAATATGCATTCCTGGTTGCTCACCGCAAACTCAATATCCAGACTTGACAAAAATTACACAATAAAATCTACATGTTGCTTTGCACAGGTACATTCATTTTGTACTTTAATACAGTCTATAACTAGGAAGAACTCCTTAAGTACACCATTAAGGCACTGAAGGTGCACAGGGGAAAGTGAAATTCCATCTTACACCACATCATGTGGAAGTAAAATCTTTCTGATTATGCTTCTTAAGGTATAGACCCCTGGATTTACTAAACTTCTGTGGTGGGCTAAGTAGTCCTGCATGGAAGCGCCCATTTAGGAGCAGGACAGCAGCACACCATGCATAGTAATGAAGGCACACTGGACGAGCTGTTAGGCTTACATGGAGCGTGTACAAGTACAGGGGGCGTGTCTGAGAGCAGAGCCCTCAGAATAAACACGCCACTGCAATGTCGAACAGCAGAAGTGTACAACAGCAACAGGACATATAAAGTAAAAGATGAAACCCATCTATAGCATTTAAAACACTGATCAAAGCTAACCATAGGTGCGCGGGTGTGCTCATCACTTAGCTACGGTTAATGTAGCTGAAATAGCAAAAGGAGGATAAAAGCAGGATATGTGTAAAGGAAGTAGTACAGCAATATTGTAGTGGGCAGAGCATTTGCCTCACGGGTAGTCAATCCTGGTTCAAGTCCCACTGCAGTGCATTTTATTTTCATGTCAAATACTGTTACGATCAATATATTTAGTTGTATAACCTAATAAATAACATATATGTGTGAACTGGAGTAGGAAGCAGTATAATGAATGATAACCCCATACACTTGCCAAATCCACCCCCCCCAAAAAAAACAGTAGACTATTACTGTCGAAAATACATCAGTAGTAATGGATAAATAAACACAACTAAGCAGGTGTAAGTTTGTTTGCATGACAGGAAGCAGTGCTTACACAGAGTAAGCAATAGAGAGGCTAACCATGTGTACGCGGATGTCATCGGAAGTTAGCAGTGCTTACTATCACCCAAACCCGCTAACAACAGTGTAAAAGTGCTTTAACCACTCCGTATCCAATGGGCCTCATTCTGGCCAGCAACAAATTAAACAGTCCCTGCAAGTTCTGAACCCAGGAGCCTGCACACCATAGGCAATGGGATTTACCACTAAGCCACAGCACATATACATAACCCTGATGTTTCCACAAACATAGCATCCAGCAATACCATTCAGCATTACAGGACATGTAGCTAAATATGTAGATGTATGTGTGTGTATATATCTATAACTAAATAGATATATATACCACACCCTCCCTGTATTACATATGCATATATATATATATATATATATATATATATATATATATATATATATATATATATATATATATATATATATATATAGACATACATATATATATAAATATCCACATATAGATAAATACACATGCAGACATCCATACACCTATATGTTGTTAGATATAAATACAGCAATATATATATATATATATATATATATATATATATATATATATATATAAAACTGTGGTGGTGGTGCTGCGGTAGCATTGTCGCCTCACAGTAAAACGTTGTCCTGTTCGATTCTCAGCTAAAGCGTCTTCTGTGTGGAGACATGCATGAATGGGCATACTGTCGTTGAAGGTTGTGCATCAGGGCTGGCAACTTGGCATGTAAAAATCTACTGCCAATCATTAGCAGACCGGAGTACCGCTGTGGCGACCCCTAACTGGGAAAAGACGAAAGACGCAACATATATATATATATATATATATATATATATATATACATATATATATATATATATATATATATATATATATATATATATATATGTGTGTGTGTGTGTGTGTGTGTGTGTATACACAGATATATATCTATGATATGAGACAGCAGATAAGAATGACATATATGACTGCAGGCACCGCCAATGGGAGTGAGGGGCCCAATCAACATACGAGTAACACGTACCGTTACCCCCCAGCCAAACAGGTGAAATATACAAACAAACACACAAAGTAAACAATCCACTGCTCCCCAAACCATAGGCAGGATACAACCAGTGGAGGAAACACTGTGGACCCGCTAAGTCTAATCTAGAAACAAAGACAGGAACGTCCCTTGCGGGACAATCCAAATATTTAGTTATTTGGATTCCCGTCAGTACACTGAATCATCAAGGCAGGGCACGTATGTACTTGGACTACAAGGTTGGGAAAGCCTGATGACCCATGGGTCGAGACAACATTTGAGATGGGTCCCGGGAAGTGGAGAGTGAGCAGTATGTAGTGGTGTGGTTAGACCCGACCTGCACCCAGAGAAAGGATGAGTGCTGCAGAGGAGGAGCGGGGGGGCTATGAGTATGAAATTATGGGTCGAGCTGTGCGGGTGTTGGCTGGAGCGGTTCTAATCGCACCGCCTTGTGGATGTAAGCAATAGTATGAATTGGGCAGAGCTGTCGCCTAACGAGCAGCCATTCCCGGTACAAGTCCACTGCAGCACAGTCTATTTTACATGGCAAAGCATGGTATAACCAGAATTGTTGTTACAAAACCCACTAAATAATATCAAAGAACACATAGTCACAACACCCCACTGTAGGCATGTAAGCTGTTCTAACTGGCATCACAACTTATTATTGTTGTCCTCACCCCCATCCAGGGATGTGATTGTCCAAATTTACCTCCAAATTCAGTGTATATGCACAGCTGTTGCTGTAGAATAAATGGCCAGCTGTGGACCTTCACTTCAGCCTTCCTGCACATCCCTGGCTATTTCACCTACTATCTTTCCCTCTTTGTGCCCCTCTAACACCACTTACTTATCAACCCCTTTTTTCATGTCTATCAAAGTTTACAGTTACAAATAGTTGACTTCCTCTTCCCTAACTATATTGGCAGAACCTGGAACTCCCTACCCACATGTATTTCCTTAGCTGTCCCAAAGGATACATGTAAATAACACTTGAAGGAACACCTCAAGCACATTTGCATCAGCACATGCTCACCACCTGGCTAAATCCCACCCCCCCCCACCTTACACTCTGTACCCCTACATCAACTACTGAAACCGACACCTCTTGCCCTGCCTCGCATACATATCCAAACATCCTTTAAACCTTCCCTATTGCTCCCCTACCAATTATTAACATAGCCTACTGTACAATTACAATGTCGCCCCCTCTACCTACCTACCTACTCCTTCACTATTCTCTTCTACTCTACCACACAGGTATGGAATAACTAAACCTACCCTGAATACCTGACTGTAACCTATCCAGAACTGTTAAACTGGAATCCAACTTCACCTTAAACTGACCTTTGTCAATAGTCATACCTGACATGTAAACCTGACCTAAGCATTAATAATACCGATATGTTAACGTAAACTAAGCATGAAGAATATGTTACTTAGCTATGTTAAGTCTGTTACTCTCTATGAATGTGAACACCTCTGTATTACTTGTAATGTATAGCTGGGTTGTACTGTGGAGCTCTACTCCCCAGGCCACTGCTGAAAATGGACAAGCATCCAGTCGGATTTTCCCGGTCAACAAATGTAAAATATATACATAAGTAGCACAGCGGTAAGCAGGCGTAAGCGAGTTTAAGCCTGTTCGGGCGATGGTAAGCAATGCCTACATTGGTTAAGCAATGTAGACGCTAACTCAGTGTAATACACTGTAACCGGAGGTCAGCATTGCTGACCCTCATGCAAACCAGTGCATACTCGCTTACAAGTGCTCAAAAGTGCCTTAGTCACTCTGTAGCCAACAGCTCTCATCGTGCCCACTAATAAAATAATCTGCACTCCCAGGTTGCAACCCCCAGACCCTGCACACTATAGTCAAAGTGAGTTACCACTAAGCCATGGCAGATAGACATACAGCTGCTGTTATCACAAACATATCATCCAGCACAGTCATTCAACAGTATAGGAAATGTATGTAAGTATGTAGATTAATACCAGCAACCATTTGTACATTGCTCAATTACAGTATTTAGAGCAGTCTATGTGTATCATATAAACAGTACCTGCCCAATCATACTGTGAGAACAGTAGTCTTGCATAATACTTAAGAGAATAGTAAAAAATGGTGCACGTCGTGGGGGGCGTGTGGGCATGCTTCATGCACAGAATGTCAAACCTAGGATGTCAGTTCTGCGGAACCGGGAGATGAGGCTGGCCAGGTATGTGAGCAAACCGCTGCTTCTCAAACCCCTAGCAGGATGCTACCAGTGGGAGAAACAGTGTAGACCAGTTAAGTCTAATCTTGACACAACAACAGGTCCGTCCCTGGCAGAACGAACCAAAAATTTAGAGTAACATCGACATTTGTACCAGTCTCAGAGTACCATCACAGCAAGGCTCATACGTACATGGACTACACGGATGAAGAGCCTGCGGAAGCTTGGGTCAAGACAGTATACTGGAGGATACTGAGATGTGCAGAGAGGGCAATGTGTGCAGGTGTGTTATGGCTGGGCTAGCAACTGGAAAATGGATGTTTGCTGTGTACGTGGAGCTCGGGGGTGGAGGAGGGAACCATGGGTAGGACATTATGAAAGAAATATGCAAATGATGGAGCACAGCAATAATGTAGTGGGCAGAGCATCCACCTAATGAGCCGGTATTCCTGGTTTGAGTCCCACTGTAGCACAGTGTATTTTACATGGCAAAGCATGTTATAACCAATAGTTTTGTTGCAAAACCCACTAAATAGCATCTATATATGAACTGGAGTACTGCAAGAAATGCACATGTGAAGTATCAGTGTCAGACTGGATAAGGCAATAGTAAGCAGGTTTAAGCAGATCTGAAGCTAACACCCTGTAAGCATATGTAACGGCAGGTTAGCAGTGCTGACCATCGTGCAAGCTCGCTGACAACTGAGTAAAAGTGCTTTAACCACCTCATATCCAATGGGCCTCATTCTGGCCAGCAAAAAACTAAAAAGTCCCTGCAAGGCTCGAACCCAGGAGCCTGAATACAATAGGCAATGTGATTTACCACTAGGCCACCGCAGACATTTGTAACTCTGATGTTTCCACAAACATAGCATCCAGCAATACCATTCAACATTATAGGACATGTAGCTAAATATGTAGATGTGTGTGTGTGTGTGTGTGTGTGTGTGTGTGTGTGTGTGTGTGTGTGTGTGTGTGTGTGTGTGTGTGTGTGTGTGTGTGAGTGTGTGTGTGTGTGTGTGTATGTATGTATATATATATAAAACCCGCGGTGGTGGTGCTGTGGTAGTGTTGTCACCTCACAGTAAGACGCTGTCCGGTTCAATTCTCAGCTAGAGCATCTTCTGCATGGAGACATGTGTGAATGGGCGTACCTTCATTGAAGTTTGTGCGTCAGGGTTGGCTACTTGACACGTAAAAATCAACTACCAATCATTAGCGGACCGGAGTTCCGCTGTGGCGACCCCTAACCGGGAAAAGCCAAAAGACACAACAACAACATATATTTATACACATATAAAAAAAATAAATAAATAAATAAAAACAATATATATATATATATATATATATATATATATATATATATATATATAACTAAATAGATATATACCTCTCCCTCTCTGTATTGCATATGTATACATATATAGACATACCTATATATAAATATCCAGATATATATACATGTGCAGACATCCATACTTCTATATGTCGTTGGATAAATATACAGCAATATACATATATGTATGCATATATATATATATATATATATATATATATATATATATATATATATATATATAAATGTGTGTGTGTGTGTGTGTGTGTGTGTATATATATATACACATCTATATATCTATGATATGAGACAGCACATAAGAATGACATATATGACCACAAGCACCACCAATGGGGGTGAGGGGTCTCGATCAACATACGTGTTACACATACCAATACTTCCACCCCCCCCAGCCAAACACACAAAGTAAATAAACCACTGCTTCCCAAACCACAGGCAGGATACTACCAGTGGGAGAAACACTGTGGACCCGCTAAGTCTAATCTACAAACAAAGGCAGGAACGTCCCTTTCGGGACAACCCAAAAATTCTAGGATTTTTGTCATTACACAGATGCCTCAAGGCAGGGAGCGTATGTACCCGGACTACAAGGTCTGGAAAACCTGATGATCCATGGGTCGAGACAATGTACATGATGGGTCCTGAGAAGTGGAGAGTGGGCAGTGTGTAGTGGTGTGGTTTGACCCGACCTGCACCCAGAGAAAGGATGAGTGCTGCGGAGGAGGAGTGGGGGGGACTATGGGTATGTAATTATGGTTCGAGCCGTGCAAGTGTTGGCTGGAGTGGTTCTAATCAGACTGCCTCGTGGATGTAAGCAATAGTGTGAATTGGGCAGAACTGTCACCTAACGAGCAGCCATTCCCGGTACGAGTCCCACTGCAGCACAGACTATTGCGGATGACAGGGCATGTCATAACCAATTTTGTTGATGCAAAACCCACTAAATAACACCAAATAACACATGGTTGCAGCTCCCTACTGTAGGCATGTAATCCATTCTATTGGCATCACAACTTATTATTGTTTTCCTCACCCCCACCTAGGGGTGTGAGTGTCCAAATCTACCTCCAAATTAAATTTATATGCACAGCTGTTGCTGTAGAAGAAATGGCCAGCTGTGGACCTTCCCTTCAGCCACCCTGCACATCCCCTGGCTATTTCCCCTACTGTCTTTTCCTCATTGTGCCCCTTTAACACCACTTACCTATCAACCCCTTTTTCTTTTCTTTTGAAAGTTTAAAGTTACAATTAGATGACACCCTCTTCCGCAATTATATTGGCAGAAGCTGGAACTCACTACCCACATATATTACCTCAGCTGTCTCAAAGGACACATTTAAAAAACACTTGTAGGAACACCTCAAGCACACTTGGATCTGCACATGCTCACCACCTGGCTAAATCCCCCCCCTTACACTCTATACCCCTAAATCAACTACTGAAACTAACACCTCTTTGTCCTGCCTTGCATACATATCCCAACATCCTTTAAACCTTTCCTATTGCACCCCTACCAATCATTCCCACAACCTCATATACAGTTACATGTTTCCCCCTCTACCTAACTACCTACCTATGCCTTCACTATTCACTTCTACTCTACCACATAAGTATGGAATAACTAAATCTAACCTGAATACATGAGTGTATCCTATCCACAACTGTTAAAATGGAATCTAACATCACCTTAAACCGACCTTTGTCAACTGTCATTCCTGACATATAAACTTTAACTAAGCATGAATAATACCTACATGTTAACTTAAACTAACCGTGAATAATATGTTACTTTGCTATGTTAAGTCCGTCACTTTCTATGAATGTGAACACCTCTGTATTACTTGTAATGATTAGCTGAGTCTTACTGTGGAGCCTGTCTCCCCGGGCCTCTGCTGAAAATGGACAAGCATCCAGTCGGAGTTTCCCGGTCAACAAATGTAAATTAAATAAATAAAGTTGCATGGGGCTAAGCAGGAGTAAGCATGTTTAAGCAGCAGTAAGTGGGTTTATGCCTGTTTGCGCAGTGGTAAGCAATGCCTACAGTGGTTAAGCAATGTAGAAACTAACTCAGTGTAAGAAGCCGTAACCGGAGGTTAGCATTGCTTACCCTCACGTAAACCAGCGCAAACCCACTTACTATTGCTCAAAAGTGCCTTAGTCATTCTGTAGCCAACAACTGTCATTGTGCACAGCAACAAATTAATCTGCACTTCCAAGTTGCAACTCCCGGACCCTGCACACTATAGTCAAAGTGAGTTACCACTAAGCCATGGCAGATACACATACAGTTGCTGTTATCACAAACATATCATCCAGCACAGTCATTCAACAGTATAGGAAATGTATGTAATTATGTAGATTACTACGAGCAGCCATATGTACATTGCTCAAATACAGTATTTTGAGCAGTCTATGTGTATCATAAAACAGTGCCTGTCCAATCATACTGGGAGAACAGTAAGCTTGCATAATACTTAAGAGAATAATACAAAATGGTGCACATCGAGGGCGCATGTGGATGTGCTTCATGCACAAAATGTCAAACCTGGGGCGTCGATTCCGCTTTAAAGAGAGATGAGGCTGGCCAGGAGTGTGAGCAACCCGCTGCTTCTCAAACCTCTGGCAGGATGCTACCAGTGAGAGAAACAGTGTAGACCAGCTAAGTCTAATCTTGACACAACAACAGGTCTGTCCCTGGTGGGAAGAACCAAAAATTGTGGGTCACATCGATGTTTGCATTAGTATTGGAGGATGATCAAGGCAAGGCTCATACATACGTGGTCTAAATGGATGAAGAGCCTACAGACACTTGGGTTGAGACAGTATACTGGATGAGTACGGAGACGTGTAGAGAGGACAATGTCTGGAGGTGTGGTATGGTTGGGCTAGCAACTGGAGAATGGATGGTTGCTGTGTACGTGGTGCTCGGGGGTGGGGGAAGGAACCATGGGTATGACATTATGATAGAAATATGCAAATGAAGCAGAACAGCAATAGTGTAGTGAGCAGAGCATACGCCCAATGAGCAGGCATTCCCGGTTTGAGTCCCACTGTAGCACAGTCTATTTTACATGGCAAAGCACGTTATAACTAATAGTTTTGTTGCAAAACCCACTAAATAACATATATATATATATATATATATATATATATATATATATACTGGAGTACCGCAAGAAATGCACATGTGAATTATCAGTGTTAGACTGAATAAGGCACTAGTAAGCAGGTTTAAGCACAAATAAGCAATAGTAAGCATATGTAAGCACTAGTAAGCGGGCCTGGGGCTGTTTGTGCGGCGGTAAGCAATGCCTACAATTGTTAAGCAACTCTGAAGCTAACACCCTGTAAGCAGCTGTAATGGCAGGTTAGCAGTGCTGACCTCCACGCAAACGTGCTAACAACTGACTAAACATGCCTTAACCAGTCTGTATCAAATGGCCCATGTTCTGCCCAGCAACAAAATAAACAGCCTCTGCTAGGCTCGAACACAGAACCCCACACACCATTGGTAAATTGATTTACCACTAAGCCATGTCAGATATACATAACCCTGATGTATTCAAAACATATCAACCAGCCCAGTCATTCAACAGTACAGAGAATGTATTCCGACATGTAAATTTATTTGTGTGAGTAAATATAGTAATATCTAAACAGATACAACATATCAATAGATATAGATATCTATATATATATATATATATATATATATATATATATATCCATAGCAATATATATACACACACACATATATATATATATATATATATATATATATATATATATATATATATATATATGGCCACATCTGTAGATAGAAATGGTAGATTGACAAATACAAATATGTCCACATGCACAATTAATGGGGTTGGGATGCCCCCCAAAATAATATACATCATGTACGAATAGGCTTACCCCCCCCACAGCCAAACACGTCAGCCCTGCAATACACTAAAGTGTTACAGATCACATAAGCAGTACCTGACATGACGTGCACAACATGTAAACAGTACTACAACCCACCTGTATGATGTCAGGCGGGTATTAGTAACATAGCTTGCAGTACAGTGTGGTTCCCATAGGAAATGTAAAATATGGCAGCTATCAACATCCCCAGGGTACATATACACAGACACATATATGCAGATACAGATATACAGATATGTATAGCTATATCTAGATATATATAGATATACATGTGACTACACAGACACACTCAGAGATATATACAGTAAGATACATATGTAGAAGGTGCACACACTATGGAACAGCCACTATGCCTACAGTTAACACCTTAACAACTGGACATTGTATGGGCCACCCATACAAATGACAGTCATTGTCTGCAACATATGCCCACAGAGAGGTCATAGGATAAAACACCACAGTGGTTTGCAGACATGGATAACCTTTATTTGTGTACTATTACAGTTGTATTTGCCATGTACTATAGCTGTTCAGTCATTGACATCCATATAAACAGAGTAATGCACCTGTGAAACGGTTATACTAATACAGTAGTCTGGAAAGGTTCACAACTGTTGCTGTCCAGGCCAAGCCCTAAAAATTGTACAATAGTAAAGACAGACTGGGCCACAGGATAACAAACTATCAACATTAAGTAATGCAGGTGGATCGTCCAGCAGTCTCTATCTACACTCTGTACAAAATCACTAGGTGGTAAAGACGTCAGTTGACCAAATGGGATGTCACTGTTACACAACAAGGCATAACTGACACCATCATAAGCATACTGACAAACAGAACAGTCTGTATGGCAGGAGGCAGTAGGCATGCATGAACCCAATGTATGTAAGTAGTGTAAATATAGGTGCAGTGTATGGTACTGTACATCCAGATACCTTAAGACAGCGCACCCCTGATACCTCCACATTTTGTAACAGCCTAGGGTATTTATGGTGCATCCCCCCCCCCAGACTCATTAATACAGGCCCATATACCCCTGTTACATACACTTGCCTACTGGATTGCATAAGGGCACAAATGTATTGTGTAGGTTAAGCCCACACATATATGGCCTCAGCCCCACCATATGTGTGTGGGGGATACAACAACAGTGGACTGATGGCAGCAATGGCAGTGTGATATATTCACACCCCCCTATAGAACAACCCCTGACAGCATGTCATATGTGCAAAGCTTGGCAGGTAGGTAGAGGACAGAGGCTGGAACACAGGCCCATATGTGGACAACTGTTGCCATACACTAAGCAAGTTGCACTGCCAGTGAAATATCTGACACAGCACCTGTGTGGTGGACAGGCAAAACATGATAGGTACACCTCTGGCCATCAAGAGGATCGACCCACAGTTGAGAGCTATGCAGACAGACTGCATTCCAAGGTAAACTAGTATGTGCACACACACACACACACACACACACACACACACACACACACACACACACACACACACACACACAAACACACACACACACAAACTGTAACACCAGTACTATACAAAGCATTACCCAACTCTACTCACACTCTGTCTGCAGTTCTGGAACTTCCTACAAAAATGTAGCTGGCCTGAGTGTGCTGGTTCTCCTGTAAAAGGTATTGCTACCTGGTGTCTGTAACACTGATGCCCACACACAGGAAGGATGTCCATCACACAGGAAAGGTAAAGGGACCATGCCCACATGATGTGGGGATTTACAGTAGGTGGTTGCCATGACTGTGGTAATTGGAAGTACCACACAGCAAGCTGCATGCAGTTAGCAAGTGGAGGACACCGACTGGTGCAGAGGCCATCACCTGATCATGTGCATTACCTACTAAAAACAGGCTGCAATCTATTCAAAGCAGCTCAATCCATTTACTGGAGGGAGGGGGAAGGAGAGAGAGAGAGAGAGAGAGAGAGAGAGAGAGAGGAGGAAACCACCCCCCCCAAAAAAAAATGACACAGCTCTTAAGCTGACTTCACAGCAGTTTAGCCAGCTGTCATTCAAGAAGACATCATTCCCACAACAGGTATGTGAGGTATATATACATGTAATAGAATGTAGTACCTGGTCCATCATAATGAGATAGATGATGTGGAATGATTTATATGCGCCATCAGGTGTTATTGTGATGATGTTCAACTGAACAACTGCTATGGACAATAGTGTCTGTTCCTGTGTGTAGTGGGCCATAGCCATTACATGTGCATATCAGAACTGACAGACAAGATGTAAGCCATCATAGTGTGTGTTGTGTAATGGGAAGTATGTATATTACGTGGCCAATAGCTGGTGGTGGAAGTAATGCCATTATGATTGACATGTGGGAGCCATGGCCCACCACTGGTAAGATACTCAGGAGAATCTGTAGTGCAGCATGCCTGAATGCCATAGGTGTGTAATAGGTTTATCTACAATCGGCCCCTACATATATCCCCTTAATGTCAGGATGTGTCTATATGTGGCACCTGTCTGTGTTGTAGCAGGGCAGAACAGTGCAGCTGTGCAGGAAGGTGTCATGAGATTGTGCAGCTGATGTCTGAATGTACCCCACGTATAGGTATGCATATGTGTACATATGTCACATATATAATATTTAAAGATATATATGTATATCAGCATGTATGTCCAGAAATATACATATACCCATGTGTATGTATATATATATATATATATATATATATATATATATATATATATATATATATATATATATACTTAATGACCGAACGCCGATTCGCCGACAGTGAAATCACCGACGCCAGAAACCGACAACACAAACCCGACAACGCCAAACACCAAACACCATAACACCGACACACGTAAAACAACACAGTACACTACAACATATATATATATATATATATATATATATATATATATATATATATATATATATATATACATGCACATATATATGTAGTCACATATATCTACACACATATAGATAAATACCAATATGTAAATGTCAACATCTGTAAAAACACACACACAAACAGATATGTATGGTAAGACATGTCCCCTATATCACTACCACAGTGATACGTGCTATGTGCGAGGCAGCAGCACACATAGCAATACAGACAGATATCTACAGCTGGCAGTGTGTGCACCATGGACAGGTATGTCACATGTTAGTCCCATCCTAGCACCACAATGCCCCCCCCTGTGAAGTATGCAATGGGAATATGGGGAAGTATGGCAGATACTCACATGGAGGTGGTCATGATTGGTAGATATAGAGGACAGTCTACATGGGTGGTATGTGACACATATGGTGGGTAAACACCGTGGATGGTGTGTGTGGTCTATGATGTGAATGCCCCATAGTCCCTAATATAGCCACAATGGGAACAAGGCTCCCTCCAACTCCCACTCACAACAGCAGTCCACATCCTGAAGGTGCCAGGTCTGGTGGCTGAGCAGGGGAGCATGTTGGCCATGTGAATGTGTACTGGGTGCCTCAGATGGATGTAGCACATCCCTCATGTGTCTATGGAGCCTGGTATGGAACAAACCCAGATCTGAGCTCAGGGGACAGGGACATATTGGTGTGTGGCCGAGGGGGGAAGGGTCAACATCCCCTGGGTGGTTCCACCTGATGGTATGGCTGTAACAGTACACGAGGAGGCCCCGGGTTGGCACACACATGTGATGTGGCCAAGTATCCTAGTCAGATGGCTGTGGAGAGGTGGATCAGCTGGCCAATGGAATATATACATGTTAATGTGTCACTGTCATAGTACATATGTAGGTAGTAATAGTCTACACAATCCCGGTACATGTCCAACAGCATGCATAGAACCCCCCTATAACACAGACTGCAATCTCAGAGCAGCCATTCCACTGGCATATATGTAACCATAGTGGCCCTGACAATGGCATGCAAGTGAATAGTCTGTAACAGGCCCGCAATGTTAGTGTTCACACATGGGACATGGCTACAATCACATAGCAGAAGGTGTGGTACACTACACAATCTGTCCAAATGGTGGTTAAGCTATAGCCATACCTAATGATTTATGTGTATAGTCTGCTGAAGCTGATATGGGGGGGTGACAGAGATGTGTATTATGAACCCTGGTAACCTTGCCATATGAATCACTCAGGCCTGTTCCCATCCTCATGTTTTTCAGGCATGATAGCACACAACTGCCTACCAACTTATTCTGATGAGGAGAATGAAGTTATAATCAACCACCTGATACTGCAGTACCAGGTCCTATTTGGCAGGACAGCAGCGGAGCAGCAGGAGCAGACCACCCTGTGGAACAATCTCGTCCACAGGGTCAATGATGTTGGCCTGCGTAACCGCAGTTATGAGCAGGTCTGGCATCATTGCACTGACCTGCTTCGCAATGCCTGTCGGCATGCTGCCGCAGTCTGGGGGGATCACCTTGCCCCGGGCACATGCCCAACCTGAACAACATCTACTACTGGACCCCTTTGTGGAGGTGAGTGTCACCCACACAACAGCTGAGGAGTGTGCAGGTAAGGACACAGACCACATCAGTAGACCACTGTTGTGTTAATATCCACAGTGGTGCATGTAGATCATGCATATCTGTTATGTTATACAAATAATGTGTTGCTGCATTGTAGTGATAATCAGATGTCCAGATGTGGTAGTATTGTGTGTATTTAAAGTAGATTTATGGTAGTACTGCACCCAGCCTGTATCCGTGCCACAGGTGTGGGCACTGATATTGCATCTCTCACTTATGTAGGTCCGGGGTAACAGCAAGGCAGCAGCCTGAAGATGGTGAGTATGTATTATGTAGACGCATGCCAACACACTGGACTTGTAATGGTGACATAATATTCCATGCACACATCTAACACACCTACCCTAAATGCATGCTCTACATGTGCATGTATTGTTGCTGTGAAATGCATGTTCTCACAGGGGTGGACATGATGGGCTATTGAAAGGGTATGTCACACACCTGCATGACAACTAACATCCTGCCATTGCGGAATGTGTCCACAGGGGGTAACATACTGTTGGTAGATATGGTCTACAGTAGTGACATGTTCTAGACAACACCCATATACAGTGCAACACCAGTGTATATACTTGTAGGGCAATGCCAACTGCTGCTGAGATACACTATGGCATACCGCATTACACTAGTCCACATTATCAGCTGGGTCTAAGCTGCAACATGTGGTGTGCAGTGTATGAGACACTGCAACCCGACACATATGTGTAGGGCTTACCTGTCATGCATCTGCATAAATGCTGAGGGAGGGGGGTCTCAGCATGAAACACCAGTGCACTGCAGCAGGGATCCTAAGGATGGTAGGAATGGCTCTATCTGCATATAGTCATGTCAAAACCTGTGGCAGCCGTAAACCTGCCCCCACTGCAATAGTGATGACATTGTGTGAATACCATGGGATGTGCACATGTGTGGATCTTGCAAACATGCAGAATAGAGGGACATGTGTAGTGTAGGCTGAACATGCACTGGTAATTGCGGAAGGCCCATGCTGGTATACCCCTGCCATGAGTAGTGACTGCTGTACACACAAGAGGTGTGATAAACCATCATGATAAGGGTGTGCACACACATCCCCACATGGTGTGTATGCATTGCGGTCAGCAGCAGCACACCTACCACAATCTGTAGACACTGCATGTGAATGTACAGGACATATGTTACATACCGGATGTGTGTACAGCTAAGATCTGCAGTGCCATGGTCCCATGCCAGATCACGGATATGTGTGTGTGTTAAAGCGATGATGGTGTGTACATCCTCCATAGCCACCATATGCTGTGATGGTCATCAGTGTAAGCATTTCTGCAGTGGCCATACATGGTCTGTTGATGTTGACAGCTGTAAATCTGGCATCCGGGATTCACCAATGACAACAGTCCAAAAATCATCCCAGGTACATGTTGTTCAAACACATAGGGGCTGTGAGAGGTACAGCTGCCATAAGTGACACCGTACTACACATTCCACAATGGGTTGGACATCTGTGAGTTATTGGGCACAGTACATGGCAGGGTGCAGAACAGGTGCACAGCAATAATGTGTACATGGGCGCAGAGGTATCCAGGGGAAGGGGCATCACCTAGTCACAGCGCATGCATCATACACATGTATATCGCTGCTATCATGGTCTGAGTATAGTTGAACCGCATGATGTTCTGTACCATATGTCTGCATGTTGGCAGATGGGTAATTGGAGGACTGTGTGTATGATCATTGTGCATCCTCACCTGCATGTGTGTGTGTGTGTGTGTGTGTGTGTGTGTGTGTGTGTGTGTGTGTGTGTGTGTGTGTGTGTGTGTATCCTGTTGATTAGTTAGTTTGCCTGCATGGTCACTCTGGCAAAGTGGTGGGAAGTAGATGCATGTATGTTGCGTGTGTGCATGTGTGTGTTTCTCTGTGTGGCCATGTATGCACATGTGTGATTGTGGGGTGTTCATATAGCTGTACGCCCCTTTGTGACCATGCAGTACGTGGACATGGAGTGTCACATTGCACACCAGGAATACCTGTCATGTACTCACAGGACAGCACATAGTATAATATGGCCTGTAGCTTGGATCAGGCATCCAGAAGGAAGGTAGACCCCAGGTACACACATACTATTGCTGTCAGGAGAGAAGTCACCTACAGCCCATGTATGCAGCTCTACAGATGCATTGGTGAAGTTATAGTCAACACCAGGGAGTGTATCCACATATTACAGCTGACACTTGATGGGCCGACGGAGCAGCATATCCCACATGTACTGAGCATTAGATACACATGACACACAGGGAGGAGGTATTATGGCTACAACATAGTAGCCCACACATATAGGGGCCATGCACATCATTCCGGCCATACAGGGGGTACATACTGAATGACAGCATTGGGGCCATGTTACTCCACTACACACAGGTCAGGCAGGTAATGTAGCAACATGCCTTGTGTCGTGGCCACTTGTGTGGGCATTTAGTGGACTGTGATGTTAATGAGTGGTAGCAATGTATGTATGTTAACAAGTGTGATGCAGGATGGGGTAACACATGGACATATACATGGGGCTGTCTGTAAAGGCATGGACAGGTAGGTAGTATGGAGATGTGTGTGTGTGTGTGTGTGTGTGTGTGTGTGTGTGTGTGTGTGTGTGTGTGTGTGTGTGTACTGTTAAGCAATGCTGTACAGATTTTAAAGTGCAGTTATTGTTTTCCCCCACAGGTGCCGAGGTGGGTCAGTGTCCCTCCTGCACCCAATCTGAGGTAGGTGTCCATACAGACACCGATGATGATGATGATAATAATGGTGAAGCACAGGTGGGGATGTCAGGGGCTGACACTGCGCATACATTTGACATCCCCCTTTTAGCTACCCCACCCTCGCACACTGTTACAGTGCCTATACACAAGCCAGCACCAGTGACCATAGCAGAGGGACAGCTGGCATTCAGTGGCATTGCACAAGAAAGTGTGGTAGCCATGCTTACTTTGTCCAGTCACAGCAGGCATAGCTGGATGTCTGGTAGGCTGCCACATAGGCTGATGTCCCAGGGTGCCCGTGGTAGGGCCACTGGACATCATGCCCCTGGCATAGGCAACATAGCTGCAACCAGCAGATGCATGTTCCAGGCTGTAATGGTGGTGCCTGCACATATTGAGGGTTACACCAGACAGGGCCTTAGGCTGCAGAGGGCTGCACTTGCAACTGTAGGTGACAACCTCTGTGAAGTGGCAACTGCCATCTGTGCTTCTAACGAGCAAGTGGATAGATGGCATGATGAGCTGATGGCCCTCATCAGCCGTGATGTGTCCATGCTTCGGCATATGGTGGGGATGCGGCTACACCCGCGTGGACATGGCCCAGCAACACCAACAGCTGGCACTCAGCATAGGCATGCTAGGACACCAAGGGGCTCCCGTAGTGGCAGTAGCATCCCCGGCAGTGTGGGGGGTGTGCTGTCCACACCACACCACAGCAGGCCACATGCATGTGGTCCTGGCCAGTCCCAGGAGGGATGTGGTACCAGCGGACAAATGTCATCAGCAGGTGAGAGTAACACTCCAACACCAGTACCTGCACTTACCTGTGGAACTCCTGGCAGGCACGGTCCATGTGTCCATGGCTGGAGGTAGTGAACTGTACACCCTGCCAGGTATGGTCTGCAGCTGTCCATGAACATCTGTGCAGGGCAGCCGCAAGGCAGAACTGTGTGCATGCATACCCACACACACTATGCAAACACACCTAGGGCACCTCATACCTACACACACCACATCACCTCAGCCAGCTCCCCAGAATACACCCCTCACCTACACACATGGTGTCAAATGTAGGGCCCACCCTCTGCCTCTGGCAGACCAACACCACACCCTGTGCATCTGATGATACCTGTGCCCCTTCCCTGTCATCCATACCATCGATGCAGGGACAGGCTGATATGGTTCTGATGCACAGGGTGAGTGTACACCAGTGTACCACAGTCCTGCAGTGTAACATGTTGTAGGGTGTAGAGTGTTAGGCATAATTGGCAGGTTGTGTAGCTGTCCAGCAGTGATGCCTTCTAGTTGTTAGTAATACTACTTGGTTGTGGTCTGTAAACTGATATGCAGGGGTGTTGTAGGTGTACATGTGTTAGCACGAGGATAGTCTGCAGTTATAATGCACAACGGGGTATGTCACTGTGCTGACACCATGGCAGTGACATATCTGGGATACAGTCGGACACATTTCACAGGTTACTATACTGGATATTTCCTGTGCCACATGGACAGGTGAGCCACTGAGGCATATATACCCTGCAACCTGATGTAGACCCATCCACATACACGCACACAGTTACTTGCCAACACTGGGACTAGACCCCTACCTAGCTATGTTGTGATACTGACGTGTGTGGCCTACATTGCACAAACACTGCCTTAACTACTCTGTATCCAATGGTCCTTGTTCTGGCCAGCAACAAAATGTGCAGCCTTTACAGGTCATGAACTCAGGGCACTTTACACTGCAGTCACAACACATGACCACTACACCATGACCACTGTGGAGACAGCTGTTGTGTTACCAATACATCTGTCATTACCCAAATTGAGTGGTATTGAACACTTGTCTTTATGTCCTAGATTGTGTAGTCCTTGTCATTAATATGACTGTTGCATCACATATGTTGTTTCATCATACTGTACACATAGCAGATGCATACAGTGGAAAACATGTGGGAGGGTATACGCAACCATGATGTTTACTCATGACAGGCATATGGTTGTATACATATAGGTGTATAGATGTCTACATGTACATACACAGGTATACACATACATGTGCCTGTATACACATCTGAATAGTGCTACATATATATGGCCATGTGTACACCTCTTTGTATGTACATATGTGTATATATTTATACATATATGTATCTATACATACGTGTATATGTAGGTATACGTATATGTACATATAGATATGTGTATATAGCTATATATGTATGCACATCCTATGTGTACAGATGCCTAGTTATGTTGGTATATGTATAGATATCTATGACTATATGTGCATGCATATCTATACCAATATACCTACTACTGTTGATATATCTGTAGATATCCATATGTTTATGTGCATATGTATCATTATCTGTATATGTGTAGACATATATTGCTCTGTATATGTATATATCTGGGTGTGTATATGTATATCTATGTACTTATACATACCCATCTATATATGTTGATATGTATATGTGTAATCATAGATATATAGCTGGATGTATATATGTACAGATGTCCTCACCATATGTCCTGGACACGGAGTATAGACCTACCCCAGCCCTTATAGTCCCAACGTCATAGTGCAAGTGGATGTCAGGTATGTATAGCAGGTATATTGGTAGACTATTGCTACTGTAATTGTGACTGTCTTCACAGACATGGTGTGTGTGGGAAGTCACATCTGCTTTCCACATGTGTGCCATTGGCTACTGACAGACATCCTAAGGACATCCTGGTAAAGTACCACTGCTAGCATTTAATGAACCCATGGACTGCAACACAGATATTGGCCAATATATGTGGACATTCTGAAACACTCCTTACAGTCCGGAAGTATACACAGAACCCCTTAGTGCTAAACATGTGTACCATGCATGGCAATTTGGATGTTAACAGCCATGTAGATGGGTATAACACATAATGACTGGTATACATATGCCACCATGGGTATGCATTCACACTCCACAGTCTGGCCTGTCACATAATACCGCTGGTACAGGGGTGCCATGGCCACATACTAGCCATTAGATAGTGACATACATCTGTACAGCATCCCACTGCTCTGTCTGACATACGTGACTGTTAAGGGAGACCTGGCACCAGTACATCCTGCAAATATCTCCACATGACATCTCACTGGACAAGTACACTAACCTGCTAGACATGTAACAATGCACTGTGCAAACTACAGGCAGACTGGCTTATCACTGGCCAACATCTCCTATGGGGGAATGCACATCTACCTGCATATATAGCAGGCTCTGCAGGCATGCCACACCACAGGGTATGATACAGTTGTGTGAAGGTGCATAACCAAATCCAATGTCAACTCAGCCACATTTGGTAAGCTAGTATAAAAGTACAGTATATGGACTATCTGTTCAACAACATCCTCATATGTGCCACTCACAGACTAACCCTACATATACTGGGCTGCTACACGGTGTGGTCTGCTGTCTGTCTGTGGCATGGGACATGTGTGTGTATGGCCGTACAAACATGTAAACCAATATGGTAACATACAGTGGAGCAGTATGTAACATCAGATACGATGGGACTTATAACAATGACATCTACCACAGTCTGTACACAGGCTAAAGAATATGTTCACAATACACACACTGTCAACAGTTGCCATAGTTACACAGACCTCAGTACTGTACAAATGATCACGGAATGTCCTGGTAATGTTGGCAAATATTACCTGTACTGTACATAACATGTGCAGCAGTCTGGTATCTCCCTGGCTTGCTATCAGATATGATGACACTTATGATGGTGTACAGCACACATGCACCTCATAATGCATGACATATGTACAAAGGTTGACAGAGTTGTGGCTGGAAGCACATACACAAGGCCAATATTGACATGTTGCTGTGTTAACCTCATACATGTACTGTCGTAACAGGGTTTGTTGCAACATGTGTCCTATGAGGAATATGAAGTCAGTAACTGTCAGGGCTTTCACCATCTACAGACTGCAATCCTCACACTACCTTCTGCAGTTCACAGATACATGCTCTGTGGGTAACACATGACACCAAGGGCACAACATACTGCCCAGTCTACAGATGACCCTGCAGATGTGGATTCCTCATAAACACAGTACTGACATGGCAGGTATTACAACTTGTAGGACAGCCATATCCACACACACACACTGTGAAACCAACATTACTCCACATGCAGTATAGCAGCACTTACAGTCTGTAGTCAGGCCAGGCACATCCCCCTCCTGTGTGTTGCCCTGTTTCCACAGTGTAAGTTGTTAGAGGTAAATCACCAATCCATCTGAGCTGCATTTCACCAAATGACAGTTCTAGTTCTTGCCCACAGTGGATGTAAAGGTACAATGCCAAAATGATGTTCCTAGATATTGTAGTGTGTCACCATGCAATTAGCTATGGGAATGTTACCACAGCTGTTCCACATGCACTCAGTTAGAGGAGGACTGCAATTGGTACAGAGGCCATCAGCTGATCATGACCATCACTTACAAAACACAAGCTGATGCCTAGCAAAGCAGGCGTACATCCCACATCCACCAGAGAGGGTGTAAGTGGGACAGACAGAGACAAAGTATGTCAGGGAAGGTGTGGGTGAGTAAAATGTAAGCATGTTTGTGTCACACATCTACCAGTACAGGGTTTCAAACACCTGACTGCTATGCATAGCTATCACATATGCATGCAGTTATTGCATGCACTACATAGCTTATATGTTGGTAAGCTCTCCAGACATATATGTACTGGTGAGTGACATCTTCAACACTGTTGCGATACAGTAGGCATAGCACATGAGCCTGTCCACATGAACAGGTGTCAACATCAACACAGCCACACTCTGTAAGGGACCCATACACATTACCACACTTGGCTGGGTAACAGATACACTTCCTAACCAGTTACCTTGCCACAATACAGTAATGCATAGGTATTGTGACGGTTGGGGAGAGATGGGCGAAGGCTGCCAGCCTATTTAAATAGAATTTGATATATAATTCTGTCATTTGTAAATAAATGTAAAATATAGGCATGTTTTCTTGAATGGAAAAGAATCTGTGAAATGTGGAACTGCAAAATATGTGACAACATTGCACTCTACTAGCCCAGTGAAGCATCTTCTGGCCCTTTCATGTTGGAATTCGGCTCCAGTGCGGCTGGATGAAGGTTTCATGCCCATTGTTTTAAGGCTAAAGTTTATGACCAGAATTTAGATGTGGAATGTGCTTTATTGCTTTTGTTTCTGTTAGAATATACATGTGAAATGTCTTCTATTGTTGTAAGTTTCTTTGCAGGTGTTAGATTGCTAAATAATGCAGTTTGTGGCCTGAGAACTCATACCAGGTGTTAAGATGATGCAATATGAATACTAGGAAAACCTAAGTGTCAAAAATGATGTAATTTGGGAGGGGCTTAGAGACATGTTTGTTAGTAATGTTTAAATACTATCTCTCACAAGAGACTGGAAGCATTTTGATCTGGATATCCAACTTATCAGCACTCTGCCT
Source organism: Protopterus annectens (assembly GCF_019279795.1). NCBI lineage: Eukaryota > Metazoa > Chordata > Ceratodontiformes > Protopteridae > Protopterus > Protopterus annectens. The sequence continues at coordinate 1,489,397,173 of NC_056735.1, read as the reverse complement.
TATGCTTACATGTAAGTTTTAGCACTGTGATTTTGTGTAGGAATAGTTAAAGATATTAATTAGGTATTTTTCTTTGAAATCAGACCTGTCCTACTGTATTATTTTAAGTTTCTGTGTGATCTGTGAACTCTTAGATATCTCTGTGGTGTAGTAGTTTTGTCTTGTGTTTTAATTATTTATTATTAAATATTTTTAAAACCTTCTACCTGTGGCTGGTTTGTCTAGAGATAAGCTCTGGAGTACATTACATATTTATAGAGGTTATTGTAATAGGCCACTCTAAGGTAAGCCTTGACTGTTAGTCATACTACCATAATAATATTGCATTAATTGCTAAGGATTAATTTTTTTTTAGTTTTTTGGGTTGTTATTTGATATTGTTAGTAGTTGGGTTACTACTGTGTGGTCTGGGTGGGTAGCACAGCTGGAGAATCTGTGTCAGCCTTTCCCAGGAGTGTGTCCCAGTGTTTATAAATAAGTTGTATAAATATAACATTAAACCAGTACTACACTATCTATGCACTAGCCTTAACACCTCCTTAACCCAAAGGTCCGTAACTATCGCACACTTACCTTACAAAGCTATACTGCAGATGGACCAACTATGCAAATTCGATATTTCCATTTTCGTGGTTTCGTTCGTTCGACATATTCGCATTTCACTCTTTACGTGTCAGGCTATTTGAATTCGGGTTTTTCAGTTTTTGAGCACATAAAGTAGACCCACAGGTATTCCCTGGTGTCAGTGGCATCTGTCCATTCAAGGCATGTGTGTAAGGCATGGTATGTCCGTTGCGGATCACATTTGATGGAACCACAGTTGTTGCAGGCATCTGGTGGGAAACATACTGAAGGTGCACTGTCTGCAATTAGGTGCCTATCGTACTGCTGGGCAGGGTGCCATGGCCTCTGTAGGCCAATGCATTCACACCATTGTTACTATAAGTTACTAATATGCAGTGTACTACACACATCTTGGCTGTTGCCTTACCATGTGTGTGTGCATGAGACATGGGTTGAGAGTGTGTTCTGGGTAATACTGGGGTTGCTAACTGTGATTGCCTGGCCTTGTTGTCACATGTATGGGTATGGATATGCACCCCAGCCTCTCGGCTGTTTCACAGGTGCTTTCCCTGTACAGTGGACATTGTGATATGTACTAGGGCCACCATATAGGAAAACTGCAAAACCAGCTCCAAATTTGGCCCAGATGTCACACCTACACACCCACCTACACACATGGGGTACAGACACAAATGCACACTCACACACCTGTTATGTCTGGGAGTAGAATCAATATCTAACCAGTTTATTACACTACAGCACTATGCAGTTATAGTACGCACCATGGTGATTACTGCAGTACTCCTTCCCCAAAGGTGTATATCACATTGGCTGACATCAGCAGGATTGTCAAAATAGGGCATTTCACATGTACTGAGTGTGACTAGCCTAAAATGCATTGCTCCCTACACAGAGAGTGGAACACACACAAAACATCCAGAACTCCCATGGGTGGGTATAGAACCCTACCAGGGTTCTGAACCACACTGCAGCAGTATAAAGCTATGGCACACACTAAGGAGATTACCGGACTATAACCTTCCCAGAGGTGTATTACTAGGTAGATCACATCAGCTGCCTTGCAAAGGTTGAACATTTGGATTGTGGAGAGTGTGGCTGGCCTAAAAAGCATTGCTCTGTACATAGACTGACAGACACACACACAAACTCACACACAGTTGCCATGTCCGGGAATAGAACTCCTACCTAACTAGTTTATCACACTACAGCAGTGCGCAGTTACAGGACACACTACAGAGATTAGTGGGCTACAGCTTCCCAGAGGTATATTACTAGGTGGATGGCATCAGCTGCCTTGCAAAGGTTGAGCATTTGGATTGTGGGGAGTGTGGCTGGCCTAAAAAACATTGCTCTTTACTCAGACTAACAGACAAACACACACACACACACACACACACACACACACACACACACACACACACACACACACACACACACTTGCCATGTCAGGGAATAGAACTCCTACCTAACTAGTTTATCACACTACAGTGGTACGTAGTTACAGGACATTCTATGGAGATTATTGGGCTACAGCTTCCCAGAGGTGTATTACTAGGTGGATGACATTAGCTGCCATGCAAAGGTTGAGCATTTGGATTGTGGGGAGCGTGGCTGGCCTAAAAAGCATTGCACTCTACACAGACTGAGAGACACAAACTCGCCATGTCTGGGAATAAAACTCCTACCTAACTAGTTTATCACACTGCAGCAGTACGCAGTCACAGGACATGCTACGGAGATTACTGGCCTATACCTTCCCAGAGGTATATTACTAGGTGGATGTCATCAGCTGCTTTGCAAAGGTTGAGCATTTGGATTGTGGGGAGCGTGGCTGGCCTAAAAAGCATTGATCTCTACACAGACTGACAGACACACACAGTTGCCATGTCTGGGAATAGAACTCCTACCTAGCTAGTTTAGCACATTACAGTAGTATGCAGTTACAGGATGCGCTACAGAGATTACTGGGTTACAGCTTCCCAGAGGTGTATTACTAGGTGGATGACATCAGCTGCCTTGCAAAGGTTGAGCATTTGGATTGTGGGGAGTGTGGCTGGCCTAAAAAGCATTGCTTTCTACACAGACTGACAGACACGCACACAAACACTCACACACAGTTGCCATGTCTGAGAATAGAACTCCTACCTAACTAGTTTAGCACACTATAGTGGTACGCAGATACAGGATGCGCTATGGCGATTACTGGGCTACAATCTTCACAGAGGTGTATTTCTAGGTGGATGACATCAGCAGCCTTTCCGAAGTTGTGCATGAAAATTGTTGGGAGTGTGACTACCCTAACAGGCATTGCTCTCTACACAGTCAGACAGACACAAACACACAGTTGGCAAATCTGGAATTCAAACCCCTACCTGACTAGATTATCACACTACTGTAGTACGCAGTTACAAGACATGCCACGGTGATTACTAGGCCACAACTCTCCCAAAGATGTATTTCACATTGGATGATCTCATCAGGCTTGTCATAGTAGGGCTATGGGGAGGGCAGTGTGTGTGCATGGGCCATTACCCATTCATCTAGGGGTTGACACGCCACATGCGGGCACACACAGGGTCATATTTCACAGGTAAGTGTATGCAGTGGCTGGATGACTACTTCCTTGTACAGTCAAGTTGTACAGCTGGCACGTGCACCACATAGTCTGCACTGCTGACAGATACTGGTGGCTAGTATCTGCAGTGAGTTACATCTGCACCTCATGTGTTTGGGTCATTTGGCTGTGTGCTGGGGGGGACAGGCCTGGATGGCTCCTTGTCACAGTCACCCTCTTCCACACATCTATGTCTGTCTACCTTTGGCTTATTATAGTGTCTTGTCCTTACATATATGTCTGTATTTCTATCCAGTGTGTGTGCAAGGCATGAGTGGTGCATACTGACAAGTGTCTGCACTAACAACTGCGATTGTCAGATATGTCTGGTCCACTGGTGTTTGCAGACATGGCCTTCATGTGTTTATTTGTGTGAGCATGCCCAGTGTGACCTTTCAGTATGTTGTTGACTTACATTGCCTTCATTTCTCTATGTGTATGAGCATGCCCAGTATGGCCATCTGTATTGCATGTGTGGGTCAAGTCCAGGTAGTTTGTACTACAGTGCTGACGTTTGTGTTGTACACCAACAGGTTGCATGCTGTCTCAGCAGAGTATCCATTGATCAGTTGGCATTGACTGTTACTACATTTCTGCATAGGTGGGTGGGCACACCTGACTATTTATACATTTCTACACAGGATTGGGGGGGCACACTTGACTGTTACTATATGTCTATGTAGGATGAGGGGGCACACCTGACACTTATACACATTTGCTAGGACTGTACTGATATGTCGGGTACTCCATTTCAGTCTTTGGTCTTACCTATCTCGCTGGCTAGTGGCATACGAGTGTACTACAGAACTTAGCTTATAATTACCTACATATTCGTGTCTGACTTCCTAGTCTTCACAACTGACATCCCACTGCCTGGCCTGCTGTAGTCAGGGGGGGTTGCCCATAGGCCTCATTCAGAGGCCATAGCACAGCCTTTGTTTATGTTTGTCTACACCTGTCTTGCTGGCTGTGACTGTTGTTGGGTATGTGACCCCCCCCCGACTGGCATGTGTGAGTCACTTACCTTGTGGGTGTCCCAGTATTGAGGGTGGTGGAGCAGGGGTGCCTACATTGGATGACCATAGTACACTCCCTACACATGGTTAGGCACAGGTAGTGTAATGTTTGGCATCCCTTTTACTGTATGTGAGAGTCAGAGACAGGTGTTATTCCCTGGGTTCCTCCTGTGTCAGTGTATGCGCTATGCATTGCCTCTTTGCCAAGGCCAGGGCATACTGGGCATGCCTCCTTCTGACTGCTGGGGCAGTTTCAGGTTGTTCCTCCTCCAAGTCACTCTGTGCTTGTGCATGTCTTGGCAATGGTGGGGGGCTGTGTGGCCCTGCCCCGTGCTATTCCTGCTGCAGTTGTTTCCATGGGATTATATTATGTAGCATGGCACATACAAGGACAATTTAGGTATATGTAGCTGGTAAGTACTGCAAGGCTCCACTGGATGTGTCCAGGCACCGGAACCATGACTTGAGCATCCCAAACACATGCTCTATTATGATTCTCATTTGTGCGTGTGCCTCATTATGGAGTTCTTGTTTGGGAGTGTGTGCATTTCTGATGGGTGTTCTCAGCCACGGCTCCAGTGTGTATCCAGCATCCCCCACTACGTGACCATGTGGGACGTCCTCATTGGCAAATTTGTGGTACAGCTGCATCAGATGCCAGATGTGGGAATTGTGATAACTTCCAGAGCAGCCACCACACACGTTCATTATTATGCCCTGAACATCACACATGACCTGGCAGTTGATGGAGGGGAAGCCCTTACGGTTGATGTAGACCCTACCCTGCTCACCAGGTTGCACTTTGATGCATATGTGCGTACAGTCTATAGCACCCACTACCTCAGGGTATTCTACTATTTGATGGAACGGTTGCATATTGCTGGCCAATGCCTCATGGGTGTTGGGGAAGTAAACATGCTCACTGACATGTGCTGACATGGCATCCAGGAACTGGTGGAGTACCCTGGATGCTGATGCCTGTGAGATCCCCATCATATCCCCAGTTGGCCTATGGAAGGTACCTGTAGCTAGTATTCTTAAGCCTACACATACCTTTGCATCCACTGGGATGGGTTCCCCTCTGTTAGTTCTGTGTGTGAGACGTGGCTGGCACAGCTCAAGAATTTGCTGTAGGAGGTCCCTGTCCACCCTATAGTGCTCCACTATCTCCAGCTCATGTAGCCCTTGGTAGGTTACCCTGGGTCTGTACACGCTTCTCCACACTGTGGGGTTGCTCGGCAGCATTCACATCCTCACCACCCTCAGCATCTTCCACAAGTAGTTGTATGGTAGCTATTGCAGCCTCTAACATTTTGCAGTTGTGAGCGTTAAACGTTCCCCGCTTGTTTAGACCAGTGGTGTAGAGTGTGGGGAAAAAATGAGGGGTAGGTGTTTGCATAGTTTATAGTAGTGTTCTTTCTAGGCTGGGCTGTTCTGCTGCCTGGTTAATTGGCTGATTCTGATACATTTCATCTGCCAACTAAGCAAATTCTCCTTGATTACCTTCCTACTGCTGTTTTCCCTTCCCATTGCCTTCCTGTTTGAGCCTGTGTGGGCACCGCACAAACAGAGTGTTCAAATGTGCACACTGCTGCTATTTCCTGGTTTAACTTCCTTTTTCTTCCTGTAAAACCTGGTGCACAGCACACTCGCTTAGGTTTTATAAAGAGTGCTAGGCAGGTTTAGACACACTCCCTAGCTTAGCTGTGGTAAGCTAGGAGCAAACCCAAGCCACAGGGCTCCAATCCGCTTACAGTCTGACACACACACCCATGATGTCACCTACCTCCTAGGCTTGCACCAAGCTATCCCTACTGTTACACTGTTAGGACCTGACTCACATGCTGGGGAAAATTGGGATTCACTATCCTTCCCCTCATTTGCATAGGATTGCCTGCTAATGCATAGTTACATGTCTCACACTGAGCCTCCCCCCTTAGCAATCACTACTCACTGGCCAGGTTATCTTCTGCCTGCCATTGACTTACATGGCAGAATACTGATTTTAGTTAGAATGCTTATTTTAGGTTTATTTTATTATTTTTCCCCCGATCCCATTTGCGTGCTGCTGCCCTACACTTAAACAGCTGCGATCGGCTAAAAAAATAAAAGTTGTTTATTTTATTTTTTTTTTGTTTGCAATGCCAATGGCCTTATACTTGGCCATTGGCATGCTTACTACTTGATATGCAGCCTTTATTAGGAGCTGTCATAGCTTCGTTTTGGATTTTGCAGAAATGTACTCGGTTACTAACTGAGTATATTTCTGCAAATAGCACTAGTCTTGCACGGACTGTTGCAAGCTTCCTGGATCACAAAATCACCTCATTTGCATGGATTTCACCTGCAAATGGGGTGATTTGCATACCAGGGCTTAGTCCATGCAAGATTAGTGCAGGAGTGCTTGTGCACGCCCCATGCAGGCTGTTCCTGGATCGCACGGCAGACATATTGCCTGCTTGAGCTCCTGCACCGATCTTGCACTCCATGCAAGCTTTTGAGAATCCAGGGGCATGTCTAATCATTCTTGGTTTAATGGCTTATATGATGTATATATAGGAATAGAAAAAGCTATTTCATATTGCTGATTTTTATGTATTACTCATATATGTAGTACATTACTTACCGGAGAAACATATACCCCTATATTTAAGGAATATTTTGATGTTCTTTACTGAACATATTCTATTCATAGCTAATTCTTCATGGTTTGTACTATGTGCATATGGTAGAAGGGTATAAGGAAGGCTATTCCACTTTACTAACTCCTAAACTCCTATGGATTAATAATATTTGTAGTAGGAGGATTACAGAACAAATATATACATCTTATTTAAGAATTACTTTGATGTTTAAGGCTACACATGTCATATGCCCAAATGTACTGGTTTACTTGTAATTAAGTTATGGATCAAAATGAACCCTAATGGTCCAGTCTATCTATCTGATGGAATAAATAAATAAGTGCACACACACACACACACACACACACGCACGCACGCACACACACACACACACACACACACACACACACACACACACACACACACACACACACACACACACACACACACAGATATACATAAACACACTCATACAAAATAAATTCTGTCAATTCAGAAGCATAACCAGTTTTCAGCTGGGAGTAAGCATTAGGGGTCCCCATTAAGAAAACTAATTTCAGTATAATAAGGCAAATGTCTAGCAAGATAATACAAGGCATAATGGATTAAATATATCTGTTTGTAGCACCAATAGGTACTACGTCTTGAAACTAATCTATCTCATGCTGGTGTGTTAATAACTGGCAAAATGAGACAGAAGTAACAGAGGTGTAAGTAAAAGCATATGGTGATACACTGATGATAGATGTAATTTATTAGCTAAATTAAAAAAGCACATACAAACAGAACAGAAAGTACAAAAAGATCAGTGACTGCTATTTCCCAGCAGAGCTGTACCAGTTGCATAGAAGGTAATACATCTTTGTTGTTCCATATAAGAAAAAATCACATGGAAAACATTTATTGAAATTATCCGAAAGACATAATATTCAGTACAGGCTGTTTCAATACTTCAGTTCCCCTGTGTCTGTGCACTGGTTAATTCCCCAAAATGGTAAAATGATAAATGAATCTGCTGTTATAGTTGCTGTTATAACAAATCATAACAGCATTACAGTACTTCTAGCTTTGTACTAATAAGTGCTAACTAGTAGAAACAACTGAAGATCAAAGGCCAATTCTCAAAGCCCAGCCCCATGAAAGATTTTACACTGGATACTGAAAATATGGCCAAACAGAAATGCTAAATCAATTTTTTCACTTTTGTGTACATAAAATAACTAGAAGGCAGGACACCACTGTAACACAATATAACTAAGCCAGTAGAAATGGGCTGTCAATTATCCAGTCAAACTGGATGCTTCATCTAGCCTAAGGCAGCTGCCCTTTCCCCTTCTTATCTGCCTCTCAAAGAATCCCAAGCTATTCTAAAGTTCTAGACTATCATGTTTCCATCACCAATTTCTTCCAAACAATTATACATACCTACCATGCTCTCTGAGAAAATAAGGCAGTTTCTCATATCTGAATTAAACTCTGATCTATTTGCTGTTCTGGACATTGGTAGTCATTCCCATCATGTCCATTTTTCTGTAACCCCCCACCCCCCACACTTCCTGACAGCCATCAGTCAT